>NC_045992.1:2686942-3036942 GCF_010909765.2 Amblyraja radiata
GGTTATAAATAGCAGCCCACAGCCTCAGCAATGTTGTGGGCTCGGCTCCATACACAACCTCCTCTTTCACTTTCAATCTGATTTCACACTGGGGCCACCGGCTGCTTAAAAGGGCAACAGGTTCAGTCGCCACGTCCCAGGAAAGGCCTGGGGGTGTTGCCCCTTTATATTAACCAGGTCACATTTAGGAAAAGAGAGAGGAATGCCTCACCTAACTGTAGGTCTTCAAGTAACCCCTGCATTCCCCCTCTCTCCATCCCTCCCCCACCCAAGCAGCACCAGCTTCTCGTTCTCATCTAGCAACCAGCTAACAATGGCCTGTGTCCTTTATCATCATTCATTCATATAATCTCTCCATATCATCGTATTAAGTCTCCCGTTTCCCTCTCGACTCTAGCCTGACGAAGGGTCTCCACCCGAAACGTCACCCATTCCTTCTCTCCAGAGATGCTGCCTGTCCTGCTGAGTTACTCCAGCGTTTTGTGATCTATCTCTAGGTCTGATGGGGGCAGCTTCCTGCTTCCCACTAGTTGGTACAGCACAGCACAGCCTTTTTTTTATATACATCAAAACTAAATTAATTCAATCATTACAAAAATAATATTTACAATAACACACCCACGACAATAATAGAAAAATGACCAGATTATTTTATCACTAACTCTCAAATAACTATTTTACAATCCTTATAAAAGATCCTGTTAACCCACGCGGTGCCCAGCGGGTGCAGGGAATACCCCAGGGTGCCCGTGGACAGCGGGAAATCCCTTTCTAGGAATACCCGGCATGGACGTAACCCTGGAACTCGCATATGCCCAACTTGGCCAGGCCCAGGAGCAACCCAACCAACCAACCAACCTGTTATCAGGCAACCCAACCAACCCAACCAACCAACACACCACAGTACAATCTGTACCGAAGCCAATTAGCCTACAAACCCGCACGTCTTTGGAGTGCGGGAGGAAACCAGAGCACCCGGGGGAAATCCCACGCAGGTCACGGAGGGGGGGGGAGGCGTGCAAACTCCGCGCAGACAGCGCCCGCAGTCAGGATCGAACCCGGGTCTCTGCGCTGTGAGGCAGCAACTCTACCGCTGCGCCACCGTGCCTGCCCCAAGGCCAGTTGTGTATGAGCTGAAACATTAGTAGATCAGGAATGAAAGTTGGGAACAAGGAATATAAAGGACTGTCTACAGTGCACCAAAAATCTACCATGGCTGTGTTAATCCCTAATATATACCAGGTGTGCGGTAACGAGGCAGGGAAAGGAAAATGTCTTTTTAACAAACCTCGGTCACTAGTTCCAGACGTGTCTTTCTTGTGAGAGTTATTGTATGGAATGATGGGGGGGGGGGTGGGGGGAGGGGGGATAGGAAGGGTCTACTTTCCTTAACAGAGGGGTCAAAAAAGGAGGGGGACGGATTTATACCAAGTAGTGGAGTGGTTAGAGGAAAAAGGGAGAACATGTGTTTCCACTCAGGAGATGACGGCTCAGTTCAGCTCAGTTTATTGTCACGTGCAACGAGGTACAGCGAACAGCTTTTGTTGCGTGCTAACCAGTCAGCAAAAAGACAATACATGATTACAATTGATTTATTTACAGTGTATAGATACATGATAAGGGAATAACGTTTAGTGCAAGGTAAAGCCAGCAAAGTCCGATCAAGGATAATCCGTGGGTAGATAGTAGTTCAGCACTGCTCTCTGGTTGTGGTAGGATGATTCAGTTGCCTGATAACAGCTGGGAAGAAAATGTCCCTGAATCTGGAGGTGTGCGTTTTCGCACTTCTATACCTTTTGCCCGATGGGAGGGGGGAGAAGAGGGGGTGGCCAGGGTGCGACTCATCCTTGATTATGCTGCTGGCCTTGCCGAGGCAGCGCGAGGTGTAGATGGAGTCAATAGAAGAGTCTGAAGAAGGGTTTTGGCCCGAAACGTTGCCTATTTCCTTCGCTCCATAGATGCTGCTGCACCCGCTGAGTGTCTCCAGCATTTTTGTCTACCAATAGAAGGGAGATTGGTTTGTGTGATGGTCAGGGCTGTGTCCACAATTCTCTGCAACTTCTTGTGGGGAGTCATTGCCTGAAAGGGAGGTGCTGAGAGAACGCCTTTTTACTCGGGGTATGGGACTCAAGACCCCGAGGACATAGGTTTAGATTAGATTGGATTAGACACTTTTATTGTCACATGTTTAATGCTTTATGTGTCATTCCTAACTGTCACTGTATAGCATGTTGTCACTTGCGGGCGGAGCACCAAGGCAAATTCCTTGTATGTGAATACTTGGCCAATAATCTTATTCATTCATTCATTCATTCATTCATTCATTCATTCATTCATTCATTCATGTGACAAGTCACAGAGAGATGCATTGTTTTGCATTCCTAGGCATACAAACAGTCGCTACATAAAGGGCAACGACAAAGTAACAAAGTATCCAATTTTTGGCCCCAATGGTCCCCCCTCTCCCCCCTCCTCCTGAGTTCTCGACACTCCCCTCCACCCCTCCCCCCGCCTCCCCTGCGCCCGGTCCCCCTCAGTTCCTGGCGGCCATCGAGAAAGAGAGGAAGAAGATTTATTAGCTGCCTAAGGGACAACGTTTTCACTCAGAGGGTAAGCGCGAGCTGCCAGGGGAGGCCGTTGAGGCAAATACCATAACACCATTTACAAGACAATCGAACAGGTACATGGGTAAGAAGGGTTTAGAGGGATATAGATCGAATGTAGGCAAAGAGGGTATCATGGCCAGCATGGACGAGGTGGGCTGAAGGGCCTGTTTCTGTGCTGTATGTGACTCTATGAATCTACGACAGGATGAGGGAAGACTTTATATTTCAGAGAATTGTGAGTGTTTGGAATTCTGTTCCTCAAAGTTGGTGGAAATGTTCATCTCATCAGTGATAGGTGCAGAATTAGGCCATTCGGCCCATCAAGTCTACTCCGCCATTCAATCATGGCTGATCTATCGTGTTCAAGAAGGAACTGCAGATGCTGGAAAATCGAAGGTAGACAAAAGTGTTGGAGAAACTCAGCGGGTGCAGCAGCATCTATGGAGCGAAGGAAATAGGCAACGTTTCAGGCCGAAACCCTTCTTCAGACTCATGGCTGATCTATCTCTCCCTCTCAACCCCATTCTCCTGTCTTCTCCCCATGACCCCTGGCAAACTCTTGATGTAGACTTTGCAGATTTTATATGGCAGGATGGATTATTCATCGGTAAGGGATTGAAAGGTTTAGCGGAGGTGGATGGGAAAGTGGAGCAGAGGTTCCAATCACATCAGAACGGCAGGGAAGTCTCGAAGGGCTGGGTGACCTTTCTCTGCTCTCTGTATTTGAAACAACCTTTTTATCTTGAAGTTATTGCTTTCAAAAATACGTGTCTTCTGAAACGAAACTGACATCTTAGTTCTCTGGCGGGGGTCAAGGAAAGAGCGTTCACGTCGCGGCCCTTGTTTCCACCAATCTTTCCACCACCACGCACAAGAAGCACAAGATGCCATTGTATGCAGATGCCGAGGAGTGTGATGTTTCTAATCTTGTGATGTGGACTCGATCAGAAGTTTTCTGGCGTGTACCAGAGCCCAGTTATGTCCCTTTGACCTCACATTTCATGAATTACAACCGAACGGTTCAACGCCAAGATGTTGATTACATCTGCCATTTCCTTTCACTAACAGTGTGTGTGTGTGTGTGCGTGCAGTTTTTTTTTCTCAGATGTATTATGTATTTTTAGCATCTGAAATGTTCCATCTTTATCTCATTGCATTTATACAGTCACAGAATCACACAGCATAGAAAAAGGCCCTTCGGCCCAACTTGCCCAAACAGACCAACATTAGTCCCACCTGAAGGGTTTCGGCCCGAAACGTTGCCTATTTCCTTCATTCCATAGGTGCTGCTGCACCCGCTGAGTTTCTCCAGCATTTTTGTGTACCCACCTGCCCATATCCCTCTAAACCTGTCCTATCCATGTACCTGGCTAACATGTTTCTTAAACATTACAATAGTCCCAGCCTCAACTGTCTCCTCTGGCAGCTCGTTCCGTACACCTACCACCACCCTTTGTGTGAAAAAGCTACCCCTCAGATTGTTCAGATTTCGTCAATTAAACTGCATTAGAACATTGAGCATAGAACAGTGTAGCACAGAAACAGGCCCTTCGGCCCACAATGTCTATGTTGTACATAATACCAAGTTACACAAATCTCTGCTGCCTGCACATGATCCATATCCCACCCATCCCTGCATATTCACGCGTTTATCTAAAGTTTATCTAAAGCCACTATCGTATCTGCCTCCAGATAGTAGAGCTATTAACAAATACTCCAAGTATCAATCCAACAAGTTTATTAACATGCAATAAAGTTACACTACAAGTTGTCACCACTGTGACTATATCCCGACTACCCACTGGTGTGGAAGCGTTAGTAATATATGGTGACGGTATTGTAAAACCAGGACTGGATTATAGATCCGAGTGGTGTGCAGCATGTGTGTGTGTGTAATGCCCCTGTCCCACTTAGGAAACCTGAACGGAAACCTCTGGAGACTTTGCGCCCCACCCAAGGTTTCCGTGCGGTTCCCGGAGGTTTTTGTCAGTCTCCCTACCTGCTTCCACTACCTGCAACCTCCGGCAACCACCTGCAACCTCTGGTACCGCACGGAAACCTTGGGTGGGGCGCAAAGTCTCCAGAGGTTTCCGTTCAGGTTTCCTAAGTGGGACAGGGGCATTAGTATTCGGTCGAGCACATCCACAACCGCCACTCCTGGCACCCACCACTCTCTGCGTAAAAGACTTGCCCTGCATATCTCCTTTAAACTTTGCCCATCTCACCTTGAAACCATGTCCTCTGGTCCAAAGATCCTACAGCGAGCAAGATAGTCCACTCGACGAAAAAGACGTAGTATGGTCATGGGCAGATTCACGGGTAATTTTCAGCCCCATTTCCGTAACCGGCTTCCATCTCCACACCAAAGATCCCATAAGCGGAGCAAAGATACTAGTGCGGAGACGGAAGCCGGTTACGGAAACATCCTCGTGAAAATAAAAGTTATTTGGTAAAAATCTTCTCCTCATTTTCAGAATTTTAATTTATTAACACAAACTGTTCCCCGCAACGTTGATTACACTGCGAGTCGGGTCGGGTCGGGTTACGGAAATGGATGAAAAAAAGGCCCACGTTCCGCTCCGTTGCGTACTACACGTCAGCCCATTGCATTTAGCAGGAGTGGTCCATCTTGCTCCGCTATAGGTTCTTTGCTCTGGTCTTTGATATTCCACTCTGGCAAAAAGGTTCCGATTGTCATCCAACAGTCTCCTGCTCTTTTTGATTTTAACCCTGAGCCTGACAAGAAATCCATGGATCCAAGTGTGCACATGATTTAATTGTGTATTGTTTTCCACTTCGGTGACTTGGTTGGTGAACTATGTACGATACTCTTCTGTAATTGATTGGTTCCGATTGTAAGTTAAACGTTTCCAGTTAGTTAACATTAGCTACTTGCATTTATACAAACTGCCTTTCAAATTGTGTAATGTCCAGAACTGCTTTTCCAGAGTTCTATCAAATAAAGTTTGCCGATAAATAAACCAGGAGATATTTGTGCAAATTACCCAGATTTTGGTCATGAGGTATAAATTAAGTCAATAGAAGGGTGGTTAGTTTGTGTGACGGTCTGGGCTGCATCCACAATCCATACCCTGAGTTCAAGCTCGGCTTGTACTCGCTAGAATTTAGAAGATTGAGGGGGGATAACTATAGAAACTTACAAAATTCTTAAGGGGTTGGACAGGCTAGATGCAGGAAGATTGTTCCCGGTGTTGGGGAAGTCCAGGACAAGGGGTCCCAATTTAAGGATAAGGGGGAAATCTTTTAGGACCAAGATGAGAAAAACATTTCTCACACAGAGAGTGGCGAATCTGTGGAACTCTCTGCCACAGAAGGTAGTTGAGGCCAGTTCATTGGCTATATTTAAGAGGGAGTTAGATGTGGCCCTTGTGGCTAATGGGATCAGGGGGTATGGAGAGAAGGCAGGTACAGGATACTGAGTTGGATGATCAGCTATCATCATATTGAATGGCGGTGCAGGCTCGAAGGGTCGAATGGCCTACTCCTGCACCTATTTTCTATGTTTCTATGTTTTTATATCCTGTGGGGCACGTTATTTATACGGTAAGTGCTAGATATATGGAATGTGGAGCCAGACGAAGCAATGGGATCAAATACAATCATTATGTTTAACAGGCATTTAAGTATGTAAGGTATAGGATATGCAGGCAAATTGGAATCATTTTTTAGTTTAGTTTAGTTTAGAGATACACTGCAGAAACAGGTCCTTCAACCACCGAGTCTGCTCCCCACAGCAAACTAACACTATCCTACACACACCAGGGACAATTTACAATCAAACCAAGCCAATTAGCCGACAAACCTGCATGTTTTTGAAGTGTGTGAAGGAACAGAAGCACCCGGAGAAAATCCACGAGGTCACGGGGAGAACGTACAAACTCTGTACAGACAGCACCCGTGGTCAGGATTTAACCTGGGTCTCTGGCGCTGTAATGCCCCTGTCCCACTTAGGAAACCTGAATGGAAACCTCTGGAGACTTTGTGCCCCACCTAAGGTTTCCGTGCGGTTCCCGGAGG
The DNA here is from genome assembly GCF_010909765.2 of Amblyraja radiata. NCBI lineage: Eukaryota > Metazoa > Chordata > Chondrichthyes > Rajiformes > Rajidae > Amblyraja > Amblyraja radiata. The sequence goes on from NC_045992.1 coordinate 2,693,587, forward strand.
TTGCAGGTGGTTGCCGGAGGTTGCAGGTAGTGGAAGCAGGTAGTGGAGACTGACAAAAACCTCCGGAAACCTTGGGTGGGGCGGAAAGTCTCCAGAGGTTTCCGTTCAGGTTTCCTAAGTGGGACAGGGGCATTAGGCAGCAACTCTACCGCTGCGCAACCGTGCCGCCCGAAATGTGTATAGCAAAGGGGTTGGAGTGGACATGGTGGGGCTGAAGGGCCTGTTTCTGAGCTGCATGACTCTATAATTCTGTAACTACCCAGGCAAGTGTTTAGTTTGCGTCTCGTTTTGTGCAGTTTTGTTGTTCTGATAATCTTGTTGGCAAGTGTCCCGTGGGGAAGAGTGACCATAACATGACAACATTTTACATTGCATGCAAACATTGTGTAGTTTACTGCAAAATAAGGCTCTTAAACCTAAACAAAGGAGACCATGACTGAGAGTTGGCTGGAGCTGATTTGGAGTAGACATTAATAGGAATGTCAATGGACAGGCAATGGTTAGCATTTAAATAAATAATGCATAAGCTGCAAAGGAAATATATTCCTTGAAGGCACAAAAACGCAACAGAAAAATTGTTTCATCCGTAGCTGACAAGTAAAATTAAAGATAGTGTTAAATCCATGGAAGAGGCTTATAAAGTTCCTCGAAATAGCAGCACGCCCGAGGGTTGGAGGTACTGTGGACCTCCGCAAAGGGGGAACGTGAGATTGACAAAGAAAGGCAAGATAGAATGTGAGAGTAGACTGGGAAAAAAACATAAATCTGTCTGTAAGATCTTTTGTATTTATGTACAGAAGGAGACAGGAGAATTTATCGTAGGGAAGGAAATGTCAGAGGAATTAAACAATTTATTTTGCATCTTCCTTCATGAAAGAAGACACACAGAACTTGCCGGGCGCATATTAGAGAATAAAGGGCCCTGTGAGGAAGAAAGAAATGTTAGTGTAAAGAATAGTACTTGACAATTTGGTGTTCTTGATAAATGCTGGAGATCCAATCGATTAACCCTGGGAGTTTGGAAGGGGCTAGTTTTAGAGATTGTGAATGGTCATAGAGTCGGAGTCATAGAGTGATACAGTGTGGAAACAGGCCCTTCGGCCCAACTTAACCACAACGGCCAACATGTCCAAGCTCCACTAGACCCACCTCCCCACATTTGGTCCACAGCCCTCCAAACCTGTCCTATTCATGTACCTGTGTAAAGGGCCTGTCTCACTTACGCGACCTTTACAGGCAACTGCCGGCATCCATGATAGGTCGGCAAAATTTTCAACATGTTGAAAATTCAGCGGCGACCAGAAAGACGCTACGACTCTTTGGAGACCTCTCACGACCCTACAGGCGACCCCTGGCGACATGTCGCGGGTGACCTCTCAAGACCATAGGAGACCTCTCACGACAGTACAGCCTGTATGGTCATGAGAGGTCACCTATGGTCGGGAGAGGTCTCCAAAGAGTCGTAGCGTCTTTCTGGTCGCCGCTGAATTTTTCAACATGTTGAAAATTCCGGCGACCTATCACTGGTGCCGGCAGTCGCTTGTAAAGGTCGCGTATGTGGGACAGGCCCTTAAACGTTTCTTAAAAGGTCTGGATGTCACATTTCCAAAATTCAACAGACCTCAAATTATTCTGGTGGATTGGATGTGAACAAATGTGTGCAACCATTTAAGAAGGAGAAGGGAAACAGGGAACTATCAACCAGTTGGCTTCGTGCCAATGGTCGGGAAATTGCTGGAATCGATCAGATATGATACAATAATACAATATCTTTATGCTTTCCTCGCACCTTATCCTTGACTCTCAACTGCGTTTCCTCGATTTCCTACACTTCTGCTGGCAACCTCTTGAAGTAAACAAGGAAGGGTTGGGTAGAGGAGATGGTAGGGGCAGATGCAATTGCAATGTTTAAAAGGCATTTGGACAGCTATTGGATATGAAAGGGTTCGATAGACATGGGCATGACATGAATAAATGAGTAAGATTAGAGCCGCATTACTGGAAGAACACGCAGGTTTTGGACAAGGTGCAGAAGAGGTTTAGCAGACTGCTCGTGCAAAGCGGAACTGCAGATGCTTGTTTACACCGAAGATAGACACAAAAATGTGATTGTAATTAATTGTGATTAATTTATTAGCCAAGAATGTAAACATAGAAGGAAACTTCTTCTTGCGAATGTAACACAAATAAACATGTTTCATACAAGGAATTTGATTTACCAACAGTCATACAAAGATGCATAACCACATGGAAATTAAACATAGACTGAAACAGCCACACAGCGGAATGTGAGAATCCCCAGGGCACACAGCATAAGCGGAGACCCATCAGTACAATGTCCGGGCCACACACACACACACACACACACACGCTCCTTCACCGTGATGTGCCCAGAGTTGTACTGACCGCTGTCACTCTCTCTGCAGTCCCTGTCCGCCCGCACAGTCAGAAAGCCGTCCACACTCGTGGGATGTTCTCATATCCCCGCAAACACCGAGATCATGGCACTCACGGCACTCCCTCCAAGTCCCCCACCAGTGCAGGCAGCACGTCCATCTTGCTTTTTCGGCGACCTCACATTCCCCCCCCCCCCCCCCCAAACAAAGGTTCCTCTGGACAATCCCACGTCCCCCTAAAATAACCCCCAGTATTTTAGGTGAACTGGCCACAGTAAATTACCCCTCGTGTTCAGATGAATAGTTGGATCAGAGAAGAGTTGTTCTGTGCTGTAACTCTCTGCGACTAGCGACCAAAACCTCGTACTGGAGAAAAAGTCTCACAATGCCGTTGGCAAAGTTCAGTTCACCTACGGTATAATTAATTCACTCCGATGCCATTGCGTGTTGCATTGTTAATTAGAACCTATTTGCCAAGGGATGTAGTCAATTTAACACGCTACAAAGAATGCACTGTGTTTATCTTTGTGTGGCGTGTGAAGGAAATCGCTTAACATCACATACATAAGCCTTGGTGAAACTTGCATTTAATTAATGTCTGTATGGAGTTTGTACGTTCTCCCCGTGACCACGTGGGTTCTCTCCGAGATCTTTGGTTTCCTCCCACATTCCAAAGACGTACAGGTTTGTTGGTTAATTGGCTCGGTACAAATGCAAAATTGTCCCTAGTGCGTGCAGGGTTATGGGCCTCTCCCAATTAGGTGACTCTTTAGGCGACTGCCAGGGACTAGTCTTAATGGAATTCACCTAGGACACCTGTCCGCAACCTACGACCGAACCCACAACAACCTACAGCAACATATAACAGCAGAAATTGTCGCCACTGTTGCCGAAAAATGTTCAACATGTTGAAAATTCTGCGGCAGTCGCCTAGAAAATCGCCAAATTGGGACAGGCCCATTAATGTGCGGGGGTCGCTGGTCAGTGGGTGGGCCGAAGGGCCTGTTTCTGCACTGTATCTCTAAACTAAAACTAAACTAAGGTGCACCCAAATGGCAGAATTGCCCTGAGACTTATTTGGAACCAATTTTCAAATTCATGAAGCAATTTTGTTCAAAGAATCTCCCTCATTTAAATCTTAATTTGACCTAAGAAAATTACTTCCTACATTAAATAAAAATATTCTTGCTCTCCGCTGACAAATGTATACCACTGAGCAAAACGATGAATTCCTCATCTTTTTTCTGCTGACTCCAATAAAAACTCTGTTGCTCCATCTGTAACGTTTCTAAGGTGAGGGAAGGGTTAAACATTTTTGCAGCCTTGGCTCCTAATGAAATATTTAGCCATCTGCAGGCCGTTGAGGATGCAATATAGAAGCTAAAATTGGTGGCTCATTAGTGAAGAGTAACCTATGCTCATTAAAAGCTATTTGTTAGGGAGATTATTAGCATATTTAAGATACTGGTGGGGAATAATCCAGGAAAGGATTGCAGTCCACAGTTTGCTGCAGGATTCAGCTGAAATATCTGATTTTATTCTCACTTCTTTCTATGACTGGGACAAGCCATTGTTGGTGTCTACACTTGCCAAATCCCGGGTGTATTAAATCTAAACTGTTACTTGATATTCCAGTCTGTTTAATGCAACCAGTTCCACCCCTCCGTTTCCAGAATGAAAGGAAATCGATATTGTTTCCAGGGATAGTCTGCCATTATATAATAAATTTGAAATCCATTTTGATTTGAAAATCTGGCGCATTCCTTTGGTTTAAAGAATTTTAAAACCTAAAAATCAATTAAGAATGTTTTTTTCTCACTCAGTGCATCTTCTTGTGACACTGGGCAAGGTGGCAGGTTTAAGGATTGTTGGATGGATAATCTGACATGCTGACACACTTTGTCATTGTTGATAAGCTGGTAGCTGTTAAGTATGTGTCAAGTACCGAAGATGTCGGTGTACTGGAAAAGAATATCAATATTGGTTGTGGTTCTATTCTTTGTATACATGCTCACTGAAATAGTCTGACAGCACAGTGGCGCAGCGCTACAATTGCTGCCTCACAGCGCCAGAGACACGGGTTCCATCCTGACTACGGGTGCTGTCTATGTGGAGTTTGTATGTTGACCTGCGTGGGTTTACTCCAAGAGCACCGATTTCCTCCCACACTCCAAAGACGTACAAGTTTGTAGGTTGTGGTGGGAGATTGCAACCTTCATGTGGTCCACTCTGTTTCGACGAACGCAATCAACCCGGCGTGCACAATCAAATAAGATCAAATAGAACAAGTTGTCCGAGCGGTGCGGTGAGAACGGAGAGGTTGAGAAGGAGTTTCTTCCCAGAGGCCATTCGGACTGTAAACGCCTATCTCACCAGGGACTAACTCTACTGAACGTTTTTCCTTCCATTATTTATTATGTAAAAGAATATGTGTGTTATGATTGTGTTTATAGTTTGTTTGGTTGTTTGTACAAAAGTCCGCGAGCATTGCTACTTTCATTTCACTGCGCATCTCGTATGTGTATGTGACAAATAAACTTGACTTGACAACTTTAGGCTGTGCACGCCATTCGCAAGAAAAAGATTTGTAGGTTAATTGGCTTTGATAAAATTGTAAAGTGTCCCTACTGTGTGTGGGATAATGTTAATGTACGGGGCTGGTGAGTGCGGACTCGATGGGCCAAAGAGCCTGTTTCCGTGCTGTATATCTAAACTGAATTAAACTAAGAAAAAGTCTGGTTTGCTTTAAGTATTTCTGTGAGTTTAATTGCAACGCATTTAGTCAAGTTGAGCAAGAATTCTCATAGTTTTGGTCAGCTCCCCTGTGTAAATTGGCAACGAGTTATTTACGGAAAAGGTACGGTCGTTGGAAAACTTCATCTCTGGGCCGAGTGATAAGAATGAGATGCATTCAGTACCAACGCAAACCAGTTGGCAACAGGGCAAAGGCATTTAACCGTTAACATTTGCAACGGAGAAAGGAAATGGAAGGAATTTGTTTTAACGCTGTTGCTTGTTCACAGTTATGTGAATCTTTTTCTTTAGACGAAGGTTACTGAGGTAGTTTGTGTTGAGGTGCGTGGCAAGGTATGACCAGGCCATTTATTTTAGCATGATCCAAGTCTCTGAATAGACATGGTAACCCGGAACTATCAACATTTCACATCTGTGACCCTTTGTCAAAGAGGAAACATCGGTTATTTCTCTTGCCACAGATGCTGTCTGACCTGCTGAGTTTTTCCAGCAATTTTCGTTATTATTTTGGAGTTCCATCGTCTCAGTTTAGTTGATTGTTACATGTACAGAGGTACAGTGAAAAGCCTTTATAGCGTGCTAAACCAGCCAGCGCTAATCTAGTGTACCTTTAGTACTTTGATTAGATTTTGAGGAATTATCACATGAATGGTTTGTTTGTACAAGTTTTCTTTATTCCTCTATCATAGATGTTGACTGATACTGAATTATGAATCTCTCACATTGAAGAAAATGCATTGAAGGTCGGGGTAATATCCCAGAGCTTTTGGCCAATATCAATCCTTCAACTGACAGTTAAAGATTTGCATTAATTTATGCCTATTTTGTAATTCTAAATGTTTTATCTGCTTGTGTGAAATGTATAGTAAACCCTTGTTTTAACGGACCTCTTTATAACAGATTTTGGTTATGGTGGATGGACGTAATGATGGCTTCTCGTGTTGCCCCCCAGTTCAGGCCACCACTGCCTACGCACTCAGTTTCCTCGGCCGTTTCCAAGCCGTGCCTGCCCCCGCCACCGCCAACCCTCACCTGAGCTTGGTTCCGCAAGCTGCGACCATCGACTCCACCGAGCTTCACCTCTCCCACAGCCGCCAACGGGCCAGGGCTGTCAACTCACCTGGAGTTATAGACTGAGAGTCTGAAGAAAGGCCAGGCCCAGTTCCAGACCGAGAGTCTGAAGAAAGGTCTAGACCCGAAACACTACCTGTCCAACTTCTCCAGAGAAGCTGCCTGATCTGCTGAGTTATGCCCCTGTCCCACTTAGGAAACCTGAACAGAAACCTCTGGAGACTTTGCGCCCCACCCAAGGTTTCCGTGCGGTTCCCGGAGGTTTTTGTCAGTTTCCCTACCTGCTTCCACTACCTGCTTCCACTACCTGCTTCCATTACCTGCAACCTCCGGCAACCACCTGCAACCTCTGGGAACCGCACGGAAACCTTTGGTGGGGCGCAAAGTTGCCATAGGTTTTCGTTCAGGTTTCCTAAGTGGGACAGGGGCATAACTCCTGCATTCTACGCCCACTTGTATAAAACCAGCAACTTCAGTAGTTTTACTACATATACAATGATAATACCTTACTTGGTTATAGAAGACAATCTGCAATAACAGACACCATTTCCCCTCCATGTATAAGGTAGTGGAGGAAGGTGTTTTCACACCTTACCCTCCCAAATTCCAAAGACGTACAGGTTTGTAGGTTGTTCAAGAAGGAACTGCAGATGCTGGAAGATCGAAGGTACACAAAATTGCTGGAGAAACTTCAGACTGAAGAAGGGTTTCGGCCCGAAACGTCGCCTATTTCCTTCGCTCCATAGATGCTGCTGCACCCGCTGAGTTTCTCCAGCAATTTTGTGTACCTTCAGGTTTGTAGGTTAATTGGCTTGGTAAATGTAAAAATTGTCCCTAGTGGGTATGGGATCGTGTTAATGTGCGTGAATCGCTGGCCAGTTTCCGCGCTGTATCTCTAAACTAAACCATCACACAAACCAACCTCCATCACATTGACTCCAGCGACTTCATTAGATGAATAGAATCATTCAGTAAAGAACCATTGAAGTTGCACTCTAGGGTCAATTTTCAGCAGCCAATTAACCTACAAACACGCACATCTTTGGGATATAGGAGGAAACCGGAGCACCCGGAGAAAACCCACCTTCAGCAGTTCATGAGTTCATAAAGGATAGGAGCAGAAATAGACCAGAAATTGGGATAGTCCCTGCCTGAACTACCTCCTCTGGCAGCTTGTTCCATACACTCACTCCCTCTGTGTGAAAAAAGTTACCCCTCAGATTCCTATTAAATCTTTTCCCCTTCACCTTAAACCTGTGTCCTCTGGCCCTCGATTCACCTGCTCCGGGCAAGAGACTCTGTGCGTGTACCCGATCTATTCCTCTCACGATCTATCATCCCATCGGTTGTGATTGTCATCCACACATTTGTCGAGTGTGGGGCGATGAGTACTACCAGCGGTCAACAGTCACACCCATTGACCACCAGATATCAAAGATAACTTTCCTTCGCGCGGGGTGTGAGACAGTCCGAGCACAACTTGCAAAAGTCCACAACGAACGCGGTGAAAAATCCCCTAAATGCCTTGTTAGTAAAAGCTGTGATGGAGCGTTCCTGTGTAAAACACACCTGCTGCATTGTAGGAATATCGCTTCACATTCTGAAACCCTGCTGGTTGAACAGCCACGCACTGCAAATGATAGCACAACAATCAGCGGGCTTCACCTGGACAAGTTTTAGACAATTGACCTGACTGGGAGGTTTGTTTCCATTCATCATTCCCTTTCAGCCGTTGGCATTTAACCAAGCACCACAAATTAAACCCCCCTCCACAATATGCACCTTGGCAGCCAAACATGTCTTCACCACCTTCTATACTGAGTCGACAAATTATGGACAATTTACATTGACACCAAAGCCAATTAACCTGCAAACCTGGACTTCTCTGGAGTGTGGGAGGAAACTGAAGATCTTGGAGAAAACCCAGTCAGTCACAGGGAGAACGTGCAAACTCCGTACAGACAGCACCCGTAGTCAGGATCAAACCCGGGCCACCGAGAGAGAGGGAATGCAAGATGTCTCTAACTTCAAGTAACCCTTGTGTTCCCTCTGTCCCCGTCCCTCCCCCGCCCTAGTTCCCCGATTTTTAGATAATCTGTCATGAGGGGAGGACAGGTCCCATTGATCGATCGAGGGTGAACACAATCCAGGCCATTGTTCCTTACAGCCCTGAAGTATCGATTGTGTTGCCGGGGGGGTGTTCCCATTCCATGTAGATCTGGCATTGTATTTTTTTTGACATGATCATGCTCTAATCAATCACGTCCCAGGCAGCGTTGCTTCTGAATCTGCCCAAGTACACTGAGATTAATGGTTGGTAGCCGGTGCGTTTATGGCATTGATCTTACAATGCCAGGAATGGATTGATAACTCTAGCCCATCAGAACGTTAGCTGCTACTGCAGAGATGTACGCTCCTAACATTACAAAATTACTGCGTACCTCTGATGATGGCTGCGTTATCAACAAAAGAGTTTTACAATAAATATATTTTCTCTCTTGTCTGGCCCACCATCATTAAAATTAGATTAGCAGGATAAAGACAGGAACAGTCCTTAAATTGTTTGCAAAACTAATGTGAAATGCCCAGCCTTGCAAATTATCACGGCTAATCACTAATACATGCTCCACTGCTTCAGTAATTGTAGACTTATTAGTCACATTCTTGTTGTTCTCATTAACAGCTAAGGCAATGGAAATGCAGGGATCGCAGCGGTGATGGGAGTCGGCAACACGCATTGTTGTGGTGTCAGTGCATGGCCTACGCACCTTTCCATTCAGTGTCATCACAATACACGCAAACATGCACACGCATACACACACACACACACACAAACACACGCACACAACACAAAGGTGTACACCATTACAAGCACGCATACACAAACATATTAATACAAAGGCACTGATGCGCTTATGTAATGTAGAAATATAGAAACATAGACAATAGGTGCAGGAGTAGGCCATTCAGCACTTCAAGCCAGCACCGCCATTCAATATGATCATGGCTGATCATCTAAAATCAGTACCCCGTTCCTGCTTTCTCACCAATATTCCTTGATTCCGTTAGCCCTAAGAGCTAAATCCAACTCTCTCTTGAATATATCTCGAATACCATGTGCACAGTGTACAGAAACACAAAGAAAAACACCACCTTCATGCACGCACTCACGTGCACGCACACACACAGGCACACACACGTGTCAGGGTTTATGGGGAGAAGGCAGGAGAATGGGGTTAGGAGAGATAGATCAGCCACGACTGAATGGTGGAGTAGACTTGATGGGCCGAATGGCCTAATTCTGCTCCTGTCATTTATGGCCATTAAGACCTTATGACCCATGCAGGCACAGTTACACACACACACACACACACACACACACACACACACACACACACACACACACACACACACACACACACACACACACACACACACACACACACACACACACACACACACACACACACACACACACACACACACACACACACACACACACACACACACACAGAGTTTTCCTTGGTATGATCCCACGGGACAATATACATCTAGTCAATGTTTGATCCACCTGCAAATCCTCATCACAACCCTACCGCACGATGGACTTTGTATAACTTTGTGCTTCACAGTTTAGCTTGCATTGTTATGGTCCAGTTACCAAGCATAAATGCTAAGTTAGTGTATTATTAGAGTTATACAGAGTGGAAACAGGCCCTTCGGCCAATTTGCACATGCTAACCAACATGCCCCATCTACATTAGCCCCACCTGCCCAGGTTTGGTCCATATCTCTCTAAAACTTCCCTTTCTATGTACCTGTCTATATGCCTTTTTGAATAGTCCTACCTCAACTACCTCCCCTAGCAGCTAGCTCCAATATACCCACCAGCCTTTGTGTGCAAAACATTACCCCTCAAATTCCTATTGTATCTTTTCCCCTTCAGCTTTAGCCTACTGCATATCTTCTGGTCCTTGATTCCCCTACTCTGGACAAGAATATCTACCCAATCTATTATTGTTTATTTTGTTTTTATGTTGTTGCATTAAAGTGCCCCAGAAGCTGCAGCAAGTGTGAATTTCATTGTTCCAGTCCCAGTGCCGATGACAATGAAATACTGTGCCCTCTTGAAGTGTCTTTCCCTGCCATCATCCCTTCCTTGCCAGCAGCTCTACCGAGCTCAGTGTATCAGGGTGGCCATGGTGTCGCAGCGGAAGAGTTACTGCCTTATGTGTGCGTGCATGAGTAGGCTGGGTCTCTATTCCATGGAGCGGAGTAGGGAAATCGAGGACCAGAGGACATAGGTTCAAGGTGACGGGGAAAAGATTTCATAGGAATCTTAGGGGTAACATTTTCACGCAGAGGGTTGTGGGTGTATGGGACAAGCTGCCAGAGGAGGTAGTTGAGGCTGGGACTATCCCATCATTTAAGAAACAGTTGGACACGTACGTGGATAGGACAGGTTTGGAGGGATATGGACCAAGCGCAGGCAAGTGGGACTAAGGTAGCTGGGACATTGTTGGCCATTGTGGGTGAGTTGGGCCGAAGGGCCTGTTACCACACTGTATTAATCTATGGCACTTGCAGCGCCAGAGACCCGGGTTCGATCCTGACTACGGGTGCTGTCTGTATGGAGTTTGTATGTTCTCCCCGTGACCTGCGTGGGTTTTCTCCAAGATCTTCGGTTTCCTCCCACACTCCAAAGACGTGCTGGTATGTAAGTTACTAGGCTTGGTGTATGTGTAAATTGTCCCTAGTGTGTGTAGGATTGTGTTAATGTACGGGGATTGAATCTTTGGGCCGAGGGGCCTGTTTCCGTGCTGTATCTCTAAACTAAACTAAAATTAGCTCCCTCGGCAAGCTGTCAAGACTCGACACTGAAGGCGACAGTTTTGCTTTGCTTGCCTTCTGCAATGCTAGAAATGTCAGCAAGAGAGTTATATTTGGTGCCTCTCTGCAGATTCTCAGTTGATCTTACCAGAAATTGGGCTTTTATGTTTTATTTAGTTCAGAATGAATTGTGGTGGCAGGAGGGATAAAATTGCATTCATTCTGATTCAATAAAGGAAAAGCATTGTAGAATAAAGTCGACATGTTTTGTTATTATTATAGACTCAACTCTGTCATAGCAACAGCTATTTATGTTGCTTCAGTACTCGTGAAGGTACCATAGATAGCACATTATGTCAGAGAATGTACGTGGTTTAGCTAATAGAAATATTTCTAAGCTCTCACAAAACCCTCATTTAAAATCTGTCCACATGGTATCCCCTTCCACACTGTAAAATAAAATATTGTTACCGACATAAATTTAATCAGATAGAAAAGCAAAACTAAGATTAACAGTGCCACAACTACAGTGTATGTATCAAAAATCAGTTAAGGGGAATACATGCCACGGGGAAATTTAAGGGGAATATTAACCAAGGGCGGTATGGTGGCGCAGTGGTAAAGCTACTGCCTTACCCAGGTTCGATACTTACTAAGGGTGCTATCTGTACGGAGTTTGTACAGTCTCCCCGTGACCTGCGTGGGTTTTCTCCGAGATCTTCGGTTTCTCCCCGTGACCTGCGTGGGTTTTCTCCGAGATCTTCGGTTTCCTCCCACAATCCAAAGACGTTCAGCTTTGTAGGTACATTGGCTTGGTGTAAATGTAAAATTGTCCCCAGTGTGTGTAGGATAGTGTTGGTGTGCGGGGATCGCTGGTCGGCACGGAACCGGTGGGCCGAAGGGCCTGTTTCCGCGCTGTATCTCTAAACTAAAACTAAAAACTAAACAATGTTGTGAAGACTAATATTCTTGCAACCACCCATCATTTCTTTTTTTGGAACAGATAAAAATATTTGAAGTAACCTAATTAAAACAAGCAGATTTAACCCTGTACAATTGGGTCAACACTTTAAAATAAGTGTGGCCTTGGAACGTTGTCATCGCACTCAAGCCTGTACTTCTGGGGAGACTTTAGATTGGACTAAGGAACTAATTTAAAATTAAAATAATCAATGAAATATCTTTCAAATAGTCCTCCTCGTAATAAATTAAATTAAATTTCTGTTGAGGTGGAATTCAACATTACTTTGCAATAATGTTTTAGTAAATGCTTTCGATGGAAGTAAATGCTGGAGTAAGTTATGATTAATTTTTCAATCCATGCTGAAGGAAGTGATAGAGATCAGGCCAATGGATATTTTTGAGGCAGAGATTGATAGATTCTTGATTTATGGGTTATGGGGATAATGGGGTTTAGGAGAGAGAGATAGATCAGCCATGATTGAATGGTGGGTACAAAAACCTGGACCCACTGCAGTTCGCTTACCGCCACAACAGATCAACGGTGGATGCGATCTCGCTGGCCCTCCACTCCGCACTGGACCACTTGGACAACAAAAACTCATATGTCAGGCTGTTATTCATCGATTACAGCTCGGCATTCAACACAATCATCCCCTCCAAACTGGTTACCAAACTCGCAGAACTGGGTCTCTGCGCATCCCTCTGCAACTGGATCCTCGACTTCCTCATCCACAGACCACAGTCTGTTCGTATTGGTGGAAATGTGTCAGCCTCGATAACAATCAGCATGGGAGCACCTCAAGGCTGCGTGCTCAGCCCCCTGCTGTACTCACTCTATACTCATGATTGCGTAGCGAACCACAGTGCGAACTCCATCATCAAGTTCGCTGACGACACCACTGTTGTGGGGCGTATCACTGATGGGGATGAGTCAGAATATAGAAGGGAGATTGAGCAACTGTCCATATGGTGCCAGCGCAATAACCTGGCCCTCAACACCAGCAAAACCAAGGAACTGATTGTGGACTTTGGAAGGAGTAGGAGGGGGACCCACAGCCCCATTTATATCAACGGGTCGATGGTTGAAAGGGTCAAGAACTTCAAATTCCTGGGGGTGCACATCTCTGAAGATCTTTCCTGGTCCGAGAACACTAATGCAATTATCAAAAAAGCTCATCAGCGCCTCTACTTCCTGAGAAGATTACGGAGAGTCAGATTGTCAAGGAAGACTCTCTCTGACTTCTACAGGTGCACAGTCGAGAGCATGCTGACCGGTTGCATCGTGGCTTGGTTCGGCAATTTGAGCGCCCTGGAGAGGAAAAGACTACAAAAAGTAGTAAACACTGCCCAGTCCATCATCGGCTCTGACCTTCCTTCCATCGAGGGGATTTATCGCAGTCGCTGCCTCAAAAAGGCTGGCAGTATCATCAAAGACCCACACCATCCTGGCCACACACTCATCTCCCTGCTACCTTCAGGTAGAAGGTACAGGAGCCTGAAGACTGCAACAACCAGGTTCAGGAATAGCTACTTCCCCACAGCCATCAGGCTATTAAACCTGGCTCGGACAAAACTCTGATTATTAGCAACCACTTTCTGTTATTTGCACTTTATCAGTTTATTTATTCATGTGTGTATATATTTATATTATGGTACATGGGCACATTTATCTGTTTTGTAGTAAATGCCTACTATGTTCTGTGTGCTTAAGCAAAGCAAGAATTTCATTGTCCTATACAGGGACACATGACAATAAACTCACTTGAACTTGACTTGACTTGGAGTTGACATTATGGGCCAAATGGCCTAATTCTGCTCCTATTACTTATGAGGGTCGGTGCAATTATGACATTTGAAAGACACTTAGACAGGTACGAGGATAGGCATGGTTTGGCAGGTGCAAACAGTTCAGACTAGAACAATTAGGCAACTTGGTTGGTATGGACTAGTAGGGCTGAAGGGCCTGTTTCCATGCTGTATAATATAATGCCTTTGTTCCTCAGGTGGAGGAGGGGAGGGGTGGAGATAGTGATAGAGGGTAGGTGGAGGCAACAAAGGACTGCAGGTGGTGGGATGTGATGGGAGAGGAAGATAAGGCTGAACCTAATGTGGGACCAGTGGATGGAGGGAACTCAGTGGGAAGTGGATGAGGGAGGACCAAGGGGAGTGAGGAGAGAGAATGGGTGGGAGGGAGCTGGAAGGTGGGGTTGTGTGAGTGGTTGATGTGGGTAGATCAGGACCAGAGAGAGAAAGGGTTAGAGGGGTAGAATATTGAGAGAGTGGTCCACAAAGCAAACTAGAAGCCTGGACTTCACCCACGGAGGAGTAGCGGACAAAAGCGGGGAGGTCATATTGAACCTAGATTATATCCAGGTGAAGATGGGTATTCTATCCACTGCAAGCCACTGGCTTGGAAAGGAACAAGAAAGTCGCAGAGAAAAGTGACAACCATGCCTTCCTTCATCTGCAGGATCCTAAGCTTTGGAATTCCATCCCTGAATTTCTCTAACATTCCTTCCTCCTTTAACATAAGTTTAACGCCCCTTCTCCCGCTCTCTGCACCAGTACACGGTGTTCCAGGTTCATTGAATCATGTTGACTATCTCTTGGTGTCTGTCAATGGCCAATTGATAGGCAAGGGTGAGTGAAAACAGCTGTAGGGCGTCGGGAACAAAAGGCAAGATGGCTTGAGGCCAAAGAGGTTGCCCCATAGACCCTATAATGGCCTCCTACGTACAAGATTAAAATAGTCCTTTAAATCTCCTCTTTGATCAGCTGACTGAATATCTATTTGTGTGGAAGGTACACACAGAATGCTGATGTAACACAGTGGGACAGGCAGCATCTCTGGGTCACGTTTCGGCTCGAGATGCTTCTTCAGACTATCTGGGTGCCTCAATATGATATTCTTCATATATTTGCAGTGTGCTCAAGTAGATTGCAATAGCTTTTTCCATGTCGGTGTTTGCGTTCATTGTGTTGGGGAAACCAGCTCTGGCGGCACTTTCTGTGGAATTCTAATTCCTCATTGTGCACGGCTACAGCTGCAGAATAACAATCTCTCCGAGAACGAGCAGAATAATCCATCTGGCGAAAAAATGGAAATCTCATTGAGAGGAAATGGTGTGGATAGAATTGCAGATCTGCAGTATATCGCAGTCTGGGAAAGTGCACACTGACTGACTGGGCTGCAGAGAAGTAATCCTGTCTGGATTAAGGGCAGGATGTGCAACACTAAGAGGGGAAACTCGGTCAAACTATCTCCCCTGAAAGAGTCGTAGATTTAATCTAAAACACACAATGCAATGCATAACACTTAAGTGTCAGATCTAAGTAAAATATGTAGATATCATAGAAATATGGAAACATAGAAAATAGGTGCAGGAGGAGGCCATTCGGCCCTTCGAGCCAGCACCGCCATTCATTGTGATCATGGCTGATTATCCACAATCAGTAACCCGTTCCTGCCTTCTCCCGATAACCCTTGATTCCGCTAGCCCTTAGAGCTCCATCTAACTCGATGGTGTGAGAGGGGGGTGGGAGATTGCAACCTTCTCCTGGTCCGCCCTGTTTCGACGAATGCAATCAACCCGGCGTGCACAATCAAATAAGATCAAATAGAACAAGTTGTCCTGCAACTTTAGGCTGTGCACGCCTTACGCAAGAAGAAGAAGAAGAAGAAGTAGTGTGAGAGTGAAGAGGAACATGAGGAACAGAGACTGAAGAGGAAAGAAGGGATGAAAGAAGGAATAAGGGAAGAATAAAAAGGAAAGTAGAAAGAATGTACTCAATTTCTTTTCCTTTTTGAATCAATGTCATGTTTTTTTTGCAAGGACTTTCTTTTGGAATTTTCTGCGTAATTGATTTTAAATGTATGTATAATTTTTCTGCGTTTTTCCGTCTGCAATGCTGCTGTAGACAAGATCTTCATTGTACAGGTAGCCTCTCCCCACATCTCAACACTGTGCTGACACACAGGCTAATTGACCATTGTCTGTCACCTGCGTATCTTTCATTCATTGTTCTTTATCTCTCTACATCATCGTCTATATCTCTCATTTCCCTTATCCCTAATCAGTCTGAAGAAGGGTCTCAACCCGAAACATCACCCATTCCTTCTCTCCAGAGATGCTGCCTGTCCCGCTGAGTTACTCCAGCTTTTTTGTGTCTATCTGTTATAATAATAATAATGGATGGGATTTATATAGCGCCTTTCTAATACTCAACATCGCATTATTCATTCACTCCTCAGTCACACTCGGTGGTGGTAAGCTACTTCTGTAGCCACAGCTGCCCTGGGGCAGACTGACGGAAGCGTGGCTGCCAATCTGCGCCTACGGCCCCTCCGACCACCACCAATCACTCACACACAGTCACACACAGGCAAAGGTGGGTGAAGTGTCTTGCCCAAGGACACAACGACAGTATGCACTCCAAGCGGGATTCGAACCGGCTACCTTCCGGTTGCCAGCCGAACACTTAGCCCATTGTGCCATCTGTCGTCCCACTAACATCTGTTAGTGAGCGTTGATCATAAACGGAATCAATGGACAGTTTGGTGGGCAAGTGTGAGAGAGAATAAGTTTCAGGGGACTGAGGGGCTAGCTGGCCTGGGAGCTGGTATGGACTTGATGGGTAGAGTGGCCTGCTTCTGTGTCTTTGTAAGATCCAATATCTCCTCATGCCACAAAGGAAGTGACTTGAGAATCGGACTATCCTTGATCGGACTTTGCTGGCTTTACCTTGCACTAAACATTATTCCCTTATCATGTATCTATACACTGTAAATGGCTCAATTGTAATCAAGTGTTGTCTTTCTGCTGACTGGTTAGCACGCAACAGAAGCTTTTCACTGTACCTCGGTACACGTGACAATAAACTAAACTGAACTGTGAGTGTAGAAACAGTGGCATATGTTTGGATATGTTTATGTTGAATAAGTTTTGTAACAACATGTCAAACAGAGATGGTCACAAAGTGTTGCAGTAACTCAGCAGGTTTGGCAACATCTCAGGAGAACATGGATAGGCGAGATAGGATCGAGACCCTTCTTCAGACACGGCATTACTTTGTCCTTAAATTGTAGAACTTAAGGGATTAGACAGGCTAGATGCAGGAAAAATGTTTCCGATGTTGGGGGCGTTCAGAACCAGGGGTCACAGTTTAAGAATAAGTGGTCAGCCGTTTAGGACTGAGATAATAGACAATAGACAATAGGTGCAGGAGTAGGCCATTTGGCCCTTCGAGCCAGCACCACCATTCAAGGTGATCATGGCTGATCATCCCCAGAGATGAGAGAAAACCTTTTCACCCAGAGAG
This sequence comes from Amblyraja radiata, assembly GCF_010909765.2. Taxonomy (NCBI): domain Eukaryota; kingdom Metazoa; phylum Chordata; class Chondrichthyes; order Rajiformes; family Rajidae; genus Amblyraja; species Amblyraja radiata. Next base: position 2,710,920 of record NC_045992.1, read on the forward strand.
TTGTGAATCTGTGGAATTCTCTGCCACAGAAGGCAGTGGAGGCCAATTCACTGGATGTATTCAAGAGAGAGTTATGGGCCTGTCCCACTTACGTGACTTTTTCGGCGACTGCCGGCACCCGTCATAGGTCGTTACAAGTCGCTGAAAATGTTCAACATGTTGAAAATCCAGCGGCGACCAGAACAAGGTACGACTCTTTGGGCGACTACTCACGACCGTACAGGCTTCACGCCGCGACATGTCGAAAACCACATGTTGAACATTTTCGCCAACCTGCAATGATCTATGACGGGTGCCGGCAGTTGCTGAAAAAGTCGCTTAAGTGGGACAAGCCCATAAGATATACAGTAGCTCTTTGAGCTAACGGAATCAAGTGATATGGGGAGAAAGGTACTGATTTTGGATGATCAGCCATGATCATGTTGAATGGCTTGAAGGGCTGAATGGCTTACTCCTGCACCTATTTTCCCTGTTTTTATGTTTCTATTTGCAGCACAAATGAGGGCGTTTGGTCCAGAGTATCCCCGCTGGTCCATAAAGATTTGCCCAGCTCAATCCCATCTCCAACACTTGACCACTGGTCTTCACATAGACATCCAGGGAATTGGCAAACATAGTGAGAGTTGCCGCCCCACACTGCCCATCCAGAATCCAAACAATCGTCTGGGTGACAAGAGTTACAGAACCAAACTGGGATAAAAATGGGCGAGTGAGTGTTTGCATGGGCATGCATGCGTTGTGGCAACTGGGAGAGATCTCCTCAAAAGCTGGCCAGCAGCATGGTTCAGGAACGCATTTCAAACAAGCATTTCCACCGCACTCACATCACTACAGACAGTTGGCGCGTGTTTGCATTAATTACTCCCAAATTAACTTTGCTGAGTTTGATTTATCACCCACTTGTGTTTGAGAAGGCGCATGCAAACATGTACAACACACACACACACACACACACACACAAATAGTCATTTCAATACAGCATGTCCTGATTTATGTACTGGACCATGTGATTGCGAACAAGATTAATCTTGGTCTCTGGGATATCTCTTTGACAGCAGTTAAGTAAATATTTCTTCTTGAGATGAAAATGCAAGTGGTGCTTTGTCATTACATAATAAACACTATAATATGGAAAGCAGTGAAGCCAAAAGAGACGACAGATGCTGGAATCTGGGACACCAAATGAACGCTGGATGGATCGGCACGGTGGCCCAACGGTAGAGTTGCTGCCTTACAGCGCCAGAGACCCGGGTTCCACCCTGACCACGGGTGCTGTCTGAACGGAGTTCGCACGTTCTCCCCGTGACCTGCGTGGGCTTTCTCCAAGACTCCAACACTCCAAAGACGTGCAGGTTTGTAGGATAATTGGTTTGGTAAAATCTTACATTGTCCGTGGTGTGTGTAGGATAGTGTTAGTGTGAGGGGATTGCAGGCCAGCACGGACTCGGTGGGCCGAAGGGCCCGTTTCCCGTTTTGTATCCAAAAAAAAAAGTGAGTCAAGCATTGTCTCTGTGGAGACAAAAGGTGTAAGAGAAGTGGTGGAGATGGATGAGATACGTTTCATTTTTCAGATCTCTCCATCCATCTCCATGTCAGGAGACAGGTTTACCACTGACATCTTCCGTAAGCTACCTTGTCTAGACACCAAATGCTGGAGTAACTCAGCGGGTGAGGCAGCATCTCTGGAGAGAAGGAATGGGCGATGTTCGCCCATTCCTTCTCTCCAGAGATGCTGCCTCACCCGCTGAGTTGCTCCAGCATTTTGTGTCTACCTTCGATTTAAACCAGCATCTGCAGTTCTTTCTTACACAGCTGCCTTGGCTACATCTCCTCCCACACCGACTCCTGTAAGGATTTCCAATCTCAACTTCTCCATCACTGCCACACCAGCTCTCCAGATGAGGACTTCTGCTCTTCTGAAATGGCCTCCTTTTCCTGGGAGCAAGTCTTCTTCTCGGCCGTGGTTGATGGAGCCCTCACATGCATTTCCTCCAATTCCCGCGCGCCTGCTCTAACCACCTTCCACCCCTTCTCCGCACCAGTACACGGTGTGATCTATCTGTAACATTTTACCATGGCATCTTCAACAGTGTTATCCAAACCACTACCCAAGAGTAGAGGGTGGTAGACAAAAGTGCCGGAGAAACTCAGCAGGTGCAGCAACATCTATGGAGTGAAGGAAATAGGCAAAGTTTCAGGCCGAAACCCTTCTTCAGACGGATGGAGGGAGGGGGGGGGAGAGAAGAAAGGAAAAAGGAAGAGGAGGAGCCCGAGGGCTGAGGGAGAGCTGAGAAGGGGAGGAGACAGCAATTGCTACCGGAAATTGGAGAATTTATGCCGCTAGGGTGCAGACTGCCCAAGCGGAATATGAGGTGCTGCTCCTCCAATTTCCGGTGGTGCTCACTCTGGCCATGGAGGAGGCCCGGGACAGAGAGGTCGGATTCGGGATGGGAGGGGGAGTTGAAGTGCTGAGCCACCGGGAGGTCAGGTTGGTTAATGCGGACCGAGCGGAGGTGTTCGGCGAAACGATCGCCAAGCCTACACTTGGTCTCACCGATGTAGAGTAGAGGGTGACTTGGAATACATGGGGTGACACAGTAGCTGTTTGAGCCACTGCCTCACAGCGCCAGAGACCTGGGTTCGATCCTGAGCTAGGGTGTTGTACTTTTTGTACTTTCTCCCAGTGACTACATGGGTTTCCTCCCACATCCCACGGCAAGAATTAGAGTCACAGAGTGATACAGTGTAGAAACAGGCCCTTCAGCCCAACTCGCCTTCACCGGCCAACCTGTCCCAGCTCCACTAGTCCCACCTGCCCGCGTTTGGCCCATATCCCTCCAAACCTATCCTATCCATGCACCTGTCTAACTGTTTCTTAAATGTTGGAATAGTCCCTGCCTCAATAACCTCCTCTGGCAGCTCGTTCCATACACCCACCACCCTTTGTGTGAAAATGATTTATTCTTTCAAATTATTCTTCTGTCTCTTGGTTCCAAACTTGCTTTGTGCACTGTAGAAGCGGTGATTTACATGAATGGAATGTAAATGTAACAATTCACAATGCCTCTGTTAATTTTATAGATGAGGTAGATAATCTCTGTGCCAAGACAGATGTTTTCACAATGTCTCACGGAACAATTGCTAAGGGCATTTCTTTATATTTTGGTGACTAAAATAGGAAAATCACAGCAAGCATTCGTGCATGCATCAACAATTACCAGGAGTTGCTCGTACGCCCAGAGTGATACCACATAGAAATGGGCCCTTCGGCCCAACCTGCCCATGCTGGCCTATTCTGTAAATATCCGTAACTGGCTGAGGACACACCAATGCACGTTGAGCCAAGAGCATTTGTGGCTCACAACGTGTGGGAAGGAACTGCAGATGCTGGTTTAAACCGAAGATAGACACGAAATGCTGGAGTAACTCAGCGGGACAGGTTTCCTCCCACATTCCAAAGACGTTTGCAGGTTTGTAGGTTAATGGCCTCCAGTGTTTAGGGTGTGGAAGTGGGTTAACATAGAACGAGCGTACAGGTGATCGATGGTCGGCATGAACTCGATGGGCCAAAGAGCCTGTTTCAATGCTGCATCTCTCAAAACTAAAACTACAAAAATACCTGGAGGAAGCCCACGCGGTCACAGGTAGAGAACGTGCAAACGCTACACAGACAGCACCCGAGGATCGAACCCGTGTCTCTGGCGCTGTGAGGCAGCAGCTCTACCAGCCGCCCTTAGAACATTTGTCAACTGGTTATGTGAATGAATGTGTTTGCATAGTTAAAATGGTCAAAATTAATGCCCATCAGTCTGAAGAAGGGTTTCGGCCTGAAACGTTGCCCATTTCCTTCGCTCCATAGATGCTGCTGCACCCGCTGAGTTTCTCCAGCATTTTTGTCTACCTCTAAAATTAATGGCACTTGCTTAGCAAAAGGAGTACCTTGATAGAGTGATGTGTAGGAAGGAACTGCAGATGCTGGTTTAAACCAAAGATGGACACAAAATGCTGGAGTAACTCAGCGGGACAGGCGGCATCTGCGGATAGAAGGAATGGGTGACGCTTCGGGTCAAGACACTTCTCCAGTCTGAAGAAGGGTCTCAGCCCATGCCGTCCCTTCAGTTTGTTATTATCAGGTGTACTGAGGTACTGTGCAAATATTTTCAGTTGCGTGCTCCCCAGTCAGCGGAATAAAAGTAAAGTATCCTTCATTGTCATTCAGACTTTTCAGTCTGAACGAAGTTTGGTGCCTTGCAGTCATGAGAGAGAGAAAAAATAACAAAACACACAATTAACACAGATATAACATCCACCACGGTGAGTCCTCCAGGTCCTCCTCACTGTGATGGAAGGCAAAAGTCTTAAAGTCCTTGTCTCTTGCCTCCTTGTTCTCCCCCTGCGTTGAGGCGGTCCAGGCTTCTGATGTTGTGACCCCGCCGGGTGATGGTAAGTCCCGCGGCTGAATCCGAGCTCCGCGAACGGGCCGGTTCAAACTCCGCGGCCCGGGGCGTACGATGTCTATCCACGATTACAATGAAGGCGTCCACATAATAGTGTCATGTGCCTTAACTCATCCAAGTAAGTTCGATGTCAGTGCCATTCCTTTTAGAAACATAGACAATAAGTGCAGGAGTAGAGGCCATTCGGCCCTTCGAGCCTGCACCGCCTATTCAATATGATCATGGCTGATCATCCAACTCAGTATCCTGTACCTGCCTTCTCTCCATACCCCCTGATCCCTTTAGCCACAAGGGCCACATCTAACTCCTTCTTAAATATAACCAATGAACTGTGGCCTCAACTACCTTCTGTGGCAGAGAATTCCACAGATTCACCACTCTCTGTGTGAAAAACATTTTTCTCATCTCGGTCCTAAAGGATTTCCCCCTTATCCTTAAATTGTGACCCCTTGTTCTGGACTTCCCCAACATCGGGAACAATCTTCCTGCATCTAGCCTGTCCAACCCCTTAAGAATTTTGTAAGTTTCTATAAGATCCCCCCTCAATCTTCTAAATTCCAGCGAGTACAAGCCGAGTCTATCCAGTCTTTCTTCATATGAAAGTCCTGACATCCCAGGAATCAGTCTGGTGAACCTTCTCTGTACTCCCTCTATGGCAAGAATGTCTTTCCTCAGTTTAGGAGACCAAAACCAAGTCCATGTCTCTTCTCTCCTTGTTCTCCCTCTGCATTGAGGCGATCCAGGCTTCCGATGTTGCGATCCCGCCGGGTGATGGTAAGCAAGTCCCGCGGCTGAATCCGAGCTCCGCGAACGGGCCGGTTCAAACTCCGCGGTCCAGGGCGTACGATGTCTATCCACGATTACAATCAAGGCGCCAACATAGTGGGGTCACGTGCTTTAACTCATCCAAGTAACCGTGATGTCAGTGCCATTACTTTTATTCTGGGGGGGGGATCCTCGTGACTCCCTCCCAAAACACGGCTAGTTTATTTAAAAAACACAACAGGAGCCATTACTTCACCAGGCGATTCACAGCCATCACACCACAGTGACTAATTAGCTGGTCAGCGCGGAGAGGAGCTGAAAGCATTTGCATACGATTTTCTGCTGGATAAAAGCTGGGAAATTTAAATTCTGCAAATTAAATAATGACCTTTCCGAATGCTTGCGGAAGGGATGCGTCTCCTGGCATCACAGTTATCCTGGTCTGGGCACAGCCAGGAGAGTATGGAGGAGCTCTTGGAAACCACTGCTACTGATGGGGCGGCACAGTGGCGCAGCGGTAGAGTTGCGGCCTCACGGCGCCAGAGACCCGGGTTCAATCCCGACCACGGGTGCTGTCTGTACAGAGTTTGTACGGTCTCCCCGTGACCGTGTGGGTTTTCTCCGGGTGCTCCGGTTTCCTCCCACACTCCAAAGACGTGCGGGTTTGTAGGTTGACAAAAACGCTGGAGGCCCATTCGGGTCTCGACCCGAAACGTCGCCTATTCCTTCGCTCCATAGATGCTGCCTCACCCTCTGAGTTTCTCCAGCGTTTTTGTAGGGTCTCGACCCAAAACGTCACCTACTCCTTCGCTCCATAGATGCTGCCTCACCCACTAAGTTCTGAGGAGTAACTTTTTCACACAAAGGGTGGTGGGTGTATGGAACAAGCTGCCAGAGGAGGTAGTTGAGGTTGGGACTTTAAGAGACAGTTAGACGGGTACATGGATAGGACAGGTTTGGAGGGATATGGACCAAGTGCGGGCAGGTTGGACTAGTGTAGCAGGTGGGACATGTGGGCAAGTTGGGCCGAAGGGCCTGTTTCCATGCTATATCATTCTATGACTCTAAGACACAAAATGCCAGAGTAACATAACAGGTCAGGCACCATCCCTGGAGAACATGGATAGGCGATGTTTCAAGTGTGACCTGACAAATCAGCTGTACATATTCTCAGGAGATGCCTGTTGTTACTCCAGCACTTTGTGTCTTTTTGTGTAAACCAGCACCTGCAGTTCCTCGTAGCTTAATCTGGCTGGAAGTGACTGGCTGTGGGACCTTCCCTTCCTAAATAGCGGGGGAACTCACAAGACAACCTGGTTGAGGAGCTTCTTCTCCAAGACTTGTTCGGACTACACATCATTTGTATGCAATATCCACGCTGGATCTCGACTCCAGCCACGGCTAATTTAGCTTGCAAATCCATACAGGACTAAACTCCAACGTCTAACTCTGAGTAGGTTCTGCCCCGATCCCACGCCACCAAGTCAATCAATTGATTATTTTTAATGGAAAGATTAACTCCAAGAATACCGAGAGATTTCTGGGTGTTACTGTGTCATGTTTAATTATGTTTTCTAATCAGAGCTGAGTAGTTCCAGTACATTGCAACGGACCCAAGAGCCATTGGCTTCAAATTGCTTTAAGAACACTTCCAAGCAGAAAGTATAGATCGGTTTGGGTGTAAATTCCATCCTGTACAGTTCGGCAGCAGTAAAACATGCAGATAAACAGAATTAACACTCGAGGTAATAGTCAAATTCTATCCTGTAGTTTAATCTTCAGTTTAGTTTGGAGATACAGAGTGGAAACAGGCCCTTCGGCCCACCTAGTTCACACCGACCAGCGATCCCCGCACACTAACACTATCCTACACACACTAGGGACAATTTGTAGTTTTATGCCAATCCAATTAACCTACAAACCTGCACGTCTTTGAAGTCAAGAACTTCAAATTTCTGGGCGTGCATATTTCCGAAGATCTCTCCTGGCCCCAGAACACTGATGCAATCATAAAGAAAGCACATCAGCTGCCTCTACTTCCTGAGAAGATTACGGAGAGTCGGTATGTCAAGGAGGATTCTCTCAAACTTCTACAGGAGCACAGGAGGGAGCATGCTGACCAGTTGCATCGTGGCTTGGTTCGGCAACTTGAGTGTCCAGGAGCAGAAAAGACTACAAAAAGTTGTAAACACTGCCCAGTCCATCATCGGTTCTGACCTCCCTACCATCGAGGGGATCTATCGCAGTCGCTGCCTCAAAAAGGTTGGCAGCATCATCAAGGACCCACACCATCCTGGCCACACACTCATCTCTCCGTTGCCATCAGGTAGAAGGTACAGGAGTCTGAAATCTGCAACATCCATGTTCAGGAATAGCTACTTCCCCACAGCCATCAGACTATTAAACACAACTTCAAACAAACTCTGAACTATAACAACCTATTGCACTTTATCTGTTTACTGATATATATATATATATATATAGTAGACACTTGACTCTTGACTTGATTGTGGGAGGAAACCGAAGATCTCGGGGAAAACACACGCAGGTCACGGGGAGAACGTGCAAACTCCATACAGACAGCACCCGTAGTCAGGATTGAACCCGTGTCTCTGGCGCTGTGGGGAAACGACTCTGTCGCTGCACCACCGTGCCATCCTGCCCCGAGCACAAAATCTGATGCAAGCAGCCATGGGCCCAGCACCAAACCCTGAGGCACACCGCTAGTCACATTGTGGGCTGTAGGGCCTGCTCTTGTGCTGTACTGTTCTATGTTCTTTCATACATGTGTGTGTGTGTGCGCATGTCGGCAAGTGTGTGTGTACGTGCTCATTTATATTGCATGTTGTAAGTATGTACCTGTATTTGTAATAGCCCTGTCCCACGGTACGAGTTCATTCCAAGAGCTCTCCCGAGTTTGCCCTGATTCGAACTCAGAGATTCATGGTAATGGCCACTCGTCGGTACTCGGGGCTCTCGTGGACATTTTTCAACATGTTGAAAAATCTTCACGAGTCTTCCCGTGCTTACCTGCCATTAGCGAGTCTTCCCGAGTACCTGCCGTTAGCGCTAAGAGACGTCCCCGAGCTCCGACGTACCCGCTACATTCATTCTCCGTGCTTACCACCAGTTTGATTTTTTTTAACTTGGGAGAGCTCTTGGAATGAACTCGTACCGTGGGACAGGGCTTTAAGTATGTACATGTACATGCATTCATATTTGTGGGTGGTCATTTTTGTGCGAATGTGAATGCGGGAGGCGGTGTGTGTGTATGTGTGTGTGTTGTGTGTATGTGTGTGTGTGGTGTGTGCGTGTGTGTGTGTGTGTGTGTGTGTGCGTGTGTGTTGTGTCTGCCTGGTGCGTGTGTGTGTGTGTCTGTGTTGTGTCTGCCTGGTGCGTGTGTGTGTGCGTGTGCGTGTGCGTGTGTGTGCGTGTGTGTGTGTGTGTGTGTCTGACTGGTGCATGTGTGTGTGCGTGTGTGTGTGTGTGTGCGTGTCTGTGCCCCCGAACTACCGGGAATGTGAGCTCAAGGAGTTATGGCCCCACGATTCAGGAACCATTCATCAATGTTTCCAGTGGGGACCAAACCAAGTGGGTGTCACTGAGAGCTGACAACTGGTTGCGTTGCTCTGTTTTGTTTTGCTCTCGGCAGCCTAAGCTGAGTGGCTCTCCGCACAGCTCGACCTATCACATAAATTAAACTGCGTCATTCATTTTACTCGACAATGCCGTGCTTTGTCCTCCTGAGGATTGCCACGAAGTGAGAGTGGTGGGGGAGAGGGAGAGGGGGTGGGTGCAGAGAAAGAAATGCCTAAGTGCACAAGCTTAAGTGTCAGGTCTTCGACTGCACTGTTATTGTTCAGCGAGTCCACTGGTTATAAACCAACCTGATGGTATTTGGGATATGTAATTAACTAATGATTTCCCCGATGACCAAAAGCTTGAGGGGCATCCTATAAAGTAAAAGCTTCTTAATATTAGTTTAATGCAAATTATAATGTGCTGCCCTCCATTTAAGTCGTTGGATGTAGTGGAAGTTGCATTATCTATGGGAATGGGAGCCAAGTTTAATGTTTTGTGGAATTCTGCGAAATAACACAGGGATTTAATATTAGTAAGCTCTAATCAATATTTTACTGCTTCCATCTACAGAGCAGGAAGAACTAATGAACGGGGGAATCAAATAACATATGCTGAATACATAATTACACAAGCTAAGGAGGTTATTTATAAAGTGGGAATTTTAACTGTTTGGGCGTGTATGGTTTTGACTGCAGGCCTTTCTAATCCTGGTCAGGCCAGCAGAGAGAGGAACAAACTTTGAAAAGTATTTAAAAAACATTTGGAAAGTTTTACAGAGACTACAAGACTGAGGATTATCAAACAACCCTCCTCACGTTAATAAGGGATTGGAGCAGAATTAAGCCATTCGGCCCATCAAGTGTATTCCACCATGGGTGATCAAACTCTCCCTCCTAACTCCATTCTCCTGCCTTCTCCCCATAACCCCCTGACGCCTGTATTGATCTGGTGTCGCCTGCATGGACGAGCTGGGTAAAGGGCCGGCTTCTGTGCTGCCTGACTCTATCACTGACTCTATTATGTTTACGTTTTCACAGAGCTTTTGAGTCAGAGAAGTTGTTTTTGATGTGTAGCCGCTGTTGAAATGGGGGAACTCCAACAGCAGGCACTCCCAACTGGAGAGGAGATATCTGAGACCAATGTTGTAATGCTTCTAGTTGAGGGATGAACACTGATCAGACCACTGTTGGACATGTTATTCCATCTGAAAACAATGTTTTAACCTGGGAGATGTGGTCAATAAATGCTCATCCTCATTGCCCTTGAGTGGTCATGCCCCTTGCATGTGGCCACAAGGTCCTTTCAAGTCATCGAATCATAGAGTGATACAGTGCGTAAACAGGCCCTTCGGCCCAACTTGCCCACACTGGCCAACATGTCCCACCTACACTAGTCTCACATGTCAGCATTTGGCCCATATCCCTCCAAACCTGCCCTATCCATGTACCTGTCTAACTGCTTCTTAAATGTTGCGATAGCCCCAGCCTCAATTACCTCCTCTGGCAGCTTGTTCCATACACCCACCACCCTTTGCGTGTAAATGTTACCTGGGCCTGTCCCACTTAGGCGATTTTTTCGGTGACTGCTGGAGACTGTCATAGTCGTAGCCAGCCACCGAAAAACCGGCTACTGGATCCCCCTTACAACAATGTCTACGGCAACCTACCACCTAGTCGACGTCAAGCTACCGACAACCGATGACCCATTAGGACGTCCACCTACGACAACCTACGTCTACCCACGACAATCTACGACAAGGTACGACCCTGTCGGCAACAACTGAAGATAACTTCCGGTAGGCGGCGCGACTCTCGTCAGCAGCGGCCTCTGCAGTCCGTCTGCGTTTTTATTATTTTATGTCTTATGTTTTTATGTAGTTTTTGTTATTTTTGTTATTTTTGTTATTTTTGTTGGGGTATGTGTGTGGGGGGGTGGGGGTGGTGTGGGGGAGTTGGGGGTAACTTTTAAATCTCTCCCTGCACGGGAGACCCGACCTTTTCTTTGTCGGGTCTCCGTTGTCGTTGGGGCTGCAATGAGGAGCGGCCTCCAACAGGAAGACCGGAGGCTGTGGTGCTGACTACTCACCTCACCGTCGCGGAGCTGGCCGAGTCCAGAGCGGGTGGAGCTGTGGTGGACGCTGCTGCGACCCGACCCCCGGAGCTTCGGTGGCTGCAACTGCGGGTTTGGCGGACGGTAACACCGGGAGCCCGCGGGTCCCTGGAGGGAGACCGCTTTTCGGGGCTTCCGCAGCGGCGACTTCTCCCGCCCGAGTTGCGGGGTTGAAGAGCTCCTGGAGCGGGGCCTTACAGCACCGCCCTGCGCGGCTTGGAATGGCTGCGGGACTCTGCGAATGCACGCCGGGGGCTCTAACACCAAGACCCAGTGTGCGACCTTGCATCACCCGGCGTGGCTTTAATGGCCACGGGACAATCGCCATCGCCCGCCGGGGGCTTTGACTTTGACTTTGACTCGGACATCGGGGGGGAGAGTGCAGTGGAGAGAGAAGTTTTTTTGGCCTTCCATCACAGCAATGTGATGGATGTTTATGTAAATTATGTTGTGTCTTGGGTCTATTTGTTTGTAATGTATGGCTGCAGAAACGGCATTTCGTTTGGACCTCAAGGGGTCCAAATGACAATAAATTGAATTGTATTGTATTGTATTGTATAACTTAAGACAATTCAGTCCTGTCGTAGGTTGACGTAGGAGTCGCCAATGGAATTGACCGAAGTCTGCTCTGGGGACAACCGATATCAGGCTACGATCGTTGGCGTCAAGCCCATGGGCGCCGACTGTCACCAAAATGTTTTGAACATTTCAAAATCCAGCGGCGACCAGAAAAAAGTTACGACTCTTTGGGCGACTGAGGAGACCATACAGTCAGCCTAATCACCTGAAGTCGCCTAAAAAATTGCCTAAGTGGGACAAGCCCATAAAGTTCCTAAGAAAACTTGCATTGGGGGGGGGGGGGGGGGGGGGGGGGGGGGGGTGAGATTCAGAGCCAATAAAAAAAGGTCATTTTTCCAAAAGATATTTTTTCTTTTAGCAAAAACAAAACCAAAGGCTATATGCTACATTGTTTAATAGAATATCATTGCACAAGTGTTAATGGAAGCTATTGCCTGCCAATTTCAGTGGCCTCCCATGGTGAAACTGGCAACCATGTTCTTAAGAGACAGTGGGGAGTTTGATTACCGTGGGGAGGTTACATGTAAAGAGGGGTTTCTTCAAACAGTGACTTTTTTTTCCAAGACAGCGATTTTTTTGCTTCGTGTCAATTTCTGGTTCCTGATGGAAATTGCATGATCTCAGCCATCGCAAGGCAAATAGTGTTCCCAAATTCACTTGCCTTATATTCAATTCACGTTAAGGAAACATGTGTTACAGCAGAATTATCTGCATATGGATATCTGGGAACAGAGAAAATAGGAATAGAACTAGCCCATTCAGCCCTGCTTTCACCCCACAACCATCAGGCTCCTGAGCACCACATACGTCAACTAAACACCGAACTATGAACTGACTTGGTTGCAAAAGGGACTTTTGGATTGCACTAATAATGTGTTTTAAAAAAAAGTATTAATCTTCTCTTTGTTTATAGTAGAGCAGTGGTAGAGTTGCTGCCTCACAGCGCCAGAGACCCAGGTTCGATTCTGGTCACCGGTGCTGCCTGTATGGAGTTTGCACGTTCTTCCACGTTGGATCATCGCATGCTGGATGATCAGCCATGATCATATTGAATTGCGGTGCAGGCTCGAAGGGCCGAATGGCCTACTCCTGCACCTATTTTCTATGTTTCTATGTTTCCGTTACTGGGTGGGTTTTCCCCGGGTGCTCCAACTCAACCATTGAGCATTCCAAAGACGTGGAAAAAGGACCTTCGGACCACCGAGCCCACGCCGACCATCAATCACCCGCTCAAATTAATTCGGTGTTATCTCACTTTCACATCCACTCACTGGGGGACATTTTATGGAACCCGATTAACCTCCAAACCCAATGTCTTTGGAATGTGAGAGGAAACCGGAGCACCCGGAGGAAACCCACGCGGTCACAGGGAGAAGGTGCAAACTCCACACAGACAGCAGCCGTAGCCAGGATCAAACCCAGGACTTTATCATTGCTATACTACAGCACCACCTGAAATAACTAGAGCTAATGGGATTTATTGGAAAATAACAGAGGGAATGGGAAATAAGAGTTTGCTTTGTGAGCTAGCATAGACCGACAGGCTGAGTGGCCCTCCGTGTCGTGAGGACACATGGGAATGGTGTTTTCCGGAACCATTGTCGCCGTGTCTTCCCGCGACTCAACGGAACCAGGAATATTGACGTGAAATATTGCTGGAGAGGAAGTCCGATTGACGGCAATATTATACATGACAGCTAACATCCTCCCTCATTAAACATTCAGCACTGGAATTTTGAAGTAACTCCTTTCCCTTTGAAATATTGAACCATTCCCAAGTAAGACAACGTGTCAGCTTTTCGGTGTTTACGGTGATGGGGAGGGGGGGGGGGAGCATCAAAGAGTCTTTGGAGCCAAGTGCAGTCAGCTCAGGTACTGGAGTGTCATGGGGAACTGTGTTCCAGCCCCTCTCATTCCTTGCTCAGTAATCCTTCCCCACATGCTTGTGTGGCAGTGAAATCTATGCCGACTGCTGTAGGATCATCCACTTCTATTAACAGCTTCACCCTCCAGTTTCCATTCTCAAGTTTTCTCAAGTCTGAAGAAGGGTCTCGACCCAAAACGTCACCTATTCAAGTTCAAGTGAGTTTATTGTCATGTGTCCCTGTATAGGACAATGAAATTCTTGCTTTGCTTAAGCACACAGAAAATAGTAGGCATTTACTACAAAACAGATAAATGTGTCCATATACCATGATATAAATATATACACACATGAATAAATAAACTGGTAGTGCAAATAACAGAAAGTGGTTATTAATAATCAGAGTTTTGTCCGAGCCAGGTTTAATAGCCTGATGGCTGAGGGGAAGTAGCTATTCCTGAACCTGGTTGTTGCAGTCTTCAGGCTCCTGTATCTTCTACCTGAAGGTAGCAGGGAGATGAGTGTGTGGCCAGGATGGTGTGGGTCTTTGATGATACTGCCAGCCTTTTTGAGGCAGCGACTGCGATAAATCCCCTCGATGGAAGGAAGGTCAGAGCCGATGATGGACTGGGCAGTGTTTACTACTTTTTGTAGTCTTTACCTCTCCAGGGCGCTCAAATTTCCGAACCAAGCCACGATGCAACCGGTCAGCATGCTCTCGACTGTGCACCTGTAGAAGTTAGAGAGAGTCTTCCTTGACAATCCGACTCTCCGTAATCTTCTCAGGAAGTAGAGGCGCTGATGAGCTTTTTTGATAATTGCGTTAGTGTTCTCGGACCAGGAAAGATCTTCAGAGATGTGCACGCCCAGGAATTTGAAGTTCTTGACCCTTTCAACCATCGACCCGTTGATATAAATGGGGCTGTGGGTCCCCCTCCTACTCCTTCCAAAGTCCACAATCAGTTCCTTGGTTTTGCTGGTGTTGAGGGCCAGGTTATTGCGCTGGCACCATATGGACAGTTGCTCGATCTCTCTTCTGTACTCTGACTCATCCCTATCAGTGATACGCCCCACAATAGTGGTGTCGTCAGCGAACTTGATGATGGAGTTCGCACTGTGGTTCGCTACGCAGTCATGGGTATAGGATATATTCCTTTTCTCCAGAGATGCTGTCTGACCCGCTCAGTTACTCCAGCTTTTTGTGTCTATCTCAACTTTTCTCTCTGGAGATGAATAAAGTTCTATCGTAACGTATCATACCGTTTTCTCAAGTGTGAGGGGGCCACACGTGGAGTGCTGCATGCGGTTCTGGTCAACCAACTATAGGAAGGATGTCATTAGGTTGGGAAGAGTGCAGAAGAGATTCACCAGCATGTTGCATGGGCTTGCGGGCTTGAGTTATAGGGAGAGAGGTTGGGCAATCTGGGACTTTTTACTCTGGAGTGCAGGAGGCTGAGGAATGAACTTATTGTGGTATAGACCACGAGGGTGAATAAAAGCCTAGATACCATTGATGATAAACTCTGGAGTTTAGAAGGATGAGAGGATATCTCATTGAAACATATAAGATTATTAAGTGTTTGGACACACTGGAGGCAGGAAACATGTTCCCAATGTTGAGGGAGTCCAGAACCAGGGGCCACTGTTTAAGAATAAGGTGTAAGCCATTTAGAACGGAGATGAGGAAACACTTTTTCACACAGAGAGTTGTGAGACTGTGGAATTCTCTGCCTCAGAGGGCGGTGGAGGCCGGTTCTCTGGATACTTTCAAGAGAGAGCTAGATAGGGCTCTTAATGATAGCGGAGTCGGAGAATATGGAGAGAAGGCAGGAACGGGGTACTGATTGGGGATGATCAGGCATAATGATATTGAATGGCGGTGCTGGCTCAAAGGGCCAAATGGCCTACTCCTGCACCTATTGTCTATTGATGTGGAGAGGATGTTTCCAGTAATGGGGGAATCGAGAACCAGAGGCTACAGCCTCAGAATAAAAGGGCGTACCTTTTGAATGGAGACGAGGGGGATGTTCTTAAGCCAGAGGGAAGTGAATCTGTGGAATTCTTTGCCACACACAGCTGTGGAGGCCAAGGCATTGGGTATCTTTAGGGCAGACATTGATAGGTTCTTGATTTATGTGGTCGTCAATGGTTATGGAGAGAAGGGGGTTCTTTGATCTTGGTTTCCTGGTCCCCCAGAAATATTCCAAATGGAATTTAAACTGGAGGTGGCCTAGAGTGAACTTAACCAAAAATGGTTTCTTGGAGAAAAAGAGCTACCTTAGATTTAGTTGCGTCTGGTTGGGTAACTATGGTAGGGTGAAGACTATGCCATGCTTTAATTGTGCGGGGGGAGAATGAATTGCTGTACACATCTGTCTTGGTAGCTGGTATCTGGATCGAATGCCCTCGTCAGCTAGGTTTGTGTTTGGTGTAGGTTTGGTCATCTATGTTGAGCTGACCGTTTAACATTTTGTAAAACAACGGTCAAACGGTGAGCTTGAGGTCTATTTCGTGGTAAGAGTGGGAGAAGTGGGTGCTTACAGGGCGGGATGGCCACAGGAAAGGGAGAGGGGATAGGGGGGGGGGGAATGAAGGCTTCAATGTTCTAACTGTTGGTTCTGGAAGCTACCCAAGCAGAATGCTACCTGACCCGCTGGGTGATTCGGGTATATGGTGTTTTGAACAAAATTCCAGCATCTGCAGTTTATTGTGCTTTCAAAGAGTAAGTCAGGGTCAGATAGATCACTTCCACAAGGTAAGAAACCTTAACGTCAAGGTATTATTTATACCCAGGCTGGCTGTGCTGTAGTAAACCATTTATCATCTTTTACTGCTGCAGAAACAAGCAATTACAGAGTTTAATTGTACCACTGCAGTAGAGGCAGAGGCTTCCTAACTCAAGGGTCCAGAGTGTGTCATTGTTAGTGTAGGAAGGAACTGCAGATGCAGTTTTAAACCAAAGATAGAAACAGAAAGCTGGAGTAACTCAGCGGGTCAGGCAGCATCTGTGGAGAAAAGGAATAGGTAACGGTTAGGTCGATTTCACCATTGCCATCTGGTAGAAGGTACAGGAGCCTGAAAACTAACATCCAGGTTCAGGAACAGCTTCTTCCCTACAGCCATCAGGCTATTAAACATGACAACAAATAAGCTCTGAAGCAGCACAGACTATTCTGATTATTGCCCTATATTTGTTTATTTATTGAGTATGCGTGCATGTGTATATGTATACACGCCAAACTTTTTTTCTCCCGTTGCGTACTATGTTTACACATTCTGTTGTGCTGCAGCAAGCAAGAATTTCATTGTCCTGTCTGGAACATGTGACAATAAAACACTCTTGACTCTTGGCACTCATATGTACACATATATATACACAGAAACACACACCCCCACACCCACGTAGCACATACTTACGTCCCTGCAGCCAGGCAGGCAGACGGGCACACATATGGAAGATATACATATGTAGACACACACATGCACACAGATGCATCAATACACAAAGATACACATGATCACACTCCGACACACTCAATTGTTAATACAGGCATGCAATGCTCATTTTGTCTCATCACCACTAAATCTGGTTTCCTTTTCTCTCTTCCACCTGAACTGTGGGGCAAACCACTTTATTCCAACCCCTGATCCAACGCTATTCCTCCTCATTTAGCTCCTTGCAATCTCTTCCCCGAGAAATGTCGCTCATCAATAAAGCATGCGGAGCAGGTTTGTTGCAGGCTGTGGGTTTTAATCTGCCTGAGAGATGCGACATAAACTTGACACGTTAGATTAAGCGGAGTTGCTAAAGGAGCCTCAGACTGGCTGAGAAAGGCTGTCAGGGCGGGTGACAGATGTACACCCATTGCTGCATCTCAGAGCGCCTCATTGTTCAGTGTCCGAGCCGTTGCTGTGAGCTCGATAGAATCACAGAGTGTAGCAGGAAATATATGCAAAGCAGAAAGGGGCCGATGCCAATGTTGTGGACGGGATTGCTCTCTCCAGCCACGCTCCCACTCCCTGCACTTTCTCTCATCAATACCAGGCCCTGCTCCTGCCTCCATGCTGTAGAACCTGCGTGAAGCAAAGATCAGCAATTGCGATGCCAGGTCTCGGGTTTCTGTGACATCTGTATGAACAGCTGTGATTCTTGGCATATCAGAGCTACCAACCCTTCAATGTCCGAGGCAGGACCTTCCACTCTACGCCGCGCTCCTTGTAAATGTTTGCTAGGATGGCCTGGCTAGCAGTTAACTAGCACTGCAGGATGTTCACAGCATTGACAAAGGCCATTCTGTCCCTATCTGCTCTGTGCTGGGCACTTCTACTTCATAAGTTTCATTACACTACTCGGAGCAGAATTAGGCTACTCAAGCTATTCCAAGTCCACTCCACCATTCAATCCTGGCTGATCATCTTTCCCTTTCAACCCATTCTCCTGCCTTCTCCCCATAACCCCGTGACACCCGTACTAATCAAGAATCTGTCAATCTCTGCCTTAAAATATCCATTGACTTGGCCTCCACGCCGTCTGTGGCATGAACCTTCCACAGATTTCACCACCCTCGGACTAAAGAAATCCTCCTCATCTCCTTCATAAAGGAACGTCCCTTTTATCTGAGGACGTGACGCTCTGGTCCTAGACTCTCCCCATAGTGGAAACATCCTCTCCATATCCACTCATCCAGGGCCTTTCACTATTCGGTACGTTTTCAAAGAGGTCCTCCCCTCATCCTTTTAAACTCCAGTGAGTGCAGGCCCAGTGCCGTCAAACGCTCATCATGCGTTAACCCATTCATTGCCTGGGATCATTCTCGTCAGTATCTTCTGTCATTCTTCACCTCATCCACTCACGGCGGCCTCTTCCCACAGGTCTTTCCCCAGTTTCCAACATTTGCGCCACCACTCCCAATGGGAATGAGTCACCTTCTCTATGACAAAGGAGTGAACATTGTTGTATCACTCCTTCACCCATGGTCCGCAGTCACATAGATGCTTGTACATGTGCACAAAACCATATGCACATGGACACAACACACATGCACATGCACACGGGCATACATACACACAAATCTATCTGTATATGCACACATAGAAACATACACACATACAGAGGCACACGCATATACACATAGACACGTAAATGGATGCACACAAACGCAGACACACACACACAAATGTACACACACACACAAATGCACAAACACACTAATGTACACAGACGCACACACACAAATGCACACATAGACACATACACAGATGCACACAGACCCACACACTAATGTACACAGACACACACACATGCACACAGACACTAATGTACACAGACGCACACACACAAATGCACACACACACAAATGTACACACACACACAAATGCACAAACACACTAATGTACACAGACGCACACACACAAATGCACACACACACTAATGTACACAGATGCACACACACAGATGCACACATAGACACATACACAGATGCACACAGACCCACACACTAATGTACACAGACACACACACATGCACACAGACACACACAGATGCACACAGACACACACACTAATGTACACACACACACACACAGACCCACACACTAATGTACACAGACACACACACTAATGCACACAGATGCTTACCGATACACACTCACATATTAATGAATACACACACACGCAAAATCACTCCCATATACTCTCCAAGGCCATTTTCTGACTGGCCATTAAATCTAGTGTACTATAGGTATGGGGAATGACATGCTTGAAAGAAGCAGATTACAAGTGACGTTATCCAGAGCACACAGCAGAGAGCAGCCCCCACATTACCCATTCCACAGGGTGCCATCCCTGTACACAACAGAGGCACATTGTCTTGCACTATTCTGTAGAGTGTTGGGTTGAGATCTGAAGGGGGTTAACCAACAAAACGTTTCATACGTTCTCCTCTCCCCACTAAATGGAACACGTGCTTCAGAGGCTAATTGCTAAAATCTAGTGATTCAAGTGTCTTTTTAAAGAATCTATTAACATTCTTTGCAAATATTTATCAAATTTCATTTAGTATCCATTTACTGCATTAATCAACTTCATGATCAACAGCATCTTCTGTGTCGGCTTCCTATTAAAGGTTACAGATGAGAGAATTTCATTAAAGAATTCATCTGCTTATCTCTGCTTCATAATTACTACAAATCAAGGAATCTGCGGAATTGAATAAATTGCTTGTTTGCAGTGGTTTTTTAAAGAAAAAGTGTTGATGAACACTAACAATCAGAGGGCTGTTTCATTGTTCAAACATAACAGTGAACAAGGCAGGCACAGTAGAGTTGCTGCCTTACAGCGCCAGAGACCCGGGTTCGATCCTGACTACGGGAGCTGCCTGTTCGTTCTCCCCGTGACCGGCGTGGGTTTTCTCCGAGATCTTCGGTCTCCTCCCACACTCCAAAGACGTGCAGGTTTGTAGGTTAGTTGGCGGGGTGTAAATGTAAATTATCCAGAGTGTGTGTAAGTGTAAGTGTGCAGGGATCGCTGGTCGGCGCGGACTTGCGGGGCCTGAAGGGCCTGTTTCCGTGCTGTATCTCTAAACTAAACAATTTTGTTTGTTTGTCAAGTTACGGGGAAAATGAACGCCGGGTTTTTTAAGTGGGATGCGAGGGGAAGAAGAGGGAGTCGGGGGGTTGTTCAGTTTATAATATCAGGCTCTAAGGCAGGTGGCCTGAACACAAAGACTGCCAACTACAGAACTATCTGCAGTGATGAGATACAGAGGCTTGGTCGCTCCCTTGTATCCGGTTGTGTGTGTGTTGCTGTGGTTTTCCAGCTGGCTTTATGACTTGGATAGGGTGGATGTGGAGAGGATGTTTCCACTAGTGGGAGGAGGGTCTAGGACTAGAGGTCATAGCCTCAGACTTAAAGGACGTTCCTTAGACAGGAGTGAGGAAGAATTTCTTTAGTCAGAGGCTGGTGAATCTGTGGAACTATTTCCCACAGAAGGCTGTGGATGGCCAAGTCAATGGATATTTTTAAGGCGGAGATAGATAGATTCTTGATCTAGTAGGGTGTCAGGGGATATGGGGAGAGGCAGGAGACTTGGTGTTAGGAGGGAGAGATAGATCAGCCATGATTGAATGGAGTAGACTTGAATGGGCGAATGACCAAATTCTGCTCCTCATCACTTATGGACATGATGTCAAAGCTTCAGATTCACCATCACAAGTCATGAGTCGGACACAGGGACTGAGAATCCACAGGGACTGTCTTTAAAAGCCCCACCACTTGGTTTTAGTTTTAGAGATACAGCGCGGAAACAGGCCCTTCAGCCCATCTAGTCCGCGCCAACCAGCGATCCCCGCACACTAACACTATCCTACACACACTAGGTCAATTTACAATGATACCAAAGCCAATTAGCCTACAAATCTGTACGTTTTTAGAGTGTGGAAGGAAACCGAAGATCTCGGAGAAAATCCACGCAGGTCACGGGGAGAACGTACAGACACCGCACAGACAGCGCCCGTAGTCAGTATTGAACCCGGGTCTCTGGCGCTGTGAGGTAGCAACTCTTTCGTTGCACCACCCTTGACGTAGGTCTCAACCTGAAACATTGACCATCCCTTTGCCTTCACAGATGCTGCCTGACCCACTGAGATTCTGCAACAGTTTATATCTTTCTCCAGGGTGCAGCATCTCCAGTCTCTTGCGCCTCAATAGAATATAGGTGCAGGAGTAGGCCATTCGGCCCTTCGAGCCAGCACCGCCATTCAATGTGATCATGGCTGATCATCCCCAATCAGTACCCCGTTCCTGCCTTCTCCCCATATCCCCCGACTCCACTATTTTTAAGAGCCCTATCTAGCTCTCTCTTGAAAGTGTCCAGAGAACCGGCCTCCACAGAGAATTCCACAGATTCACAACTCTCTGTGAGAAAAAGTGTTTCCTCGTCTCCGTTCTAAATGGCTTACCCCTTATTAAACTGTGGCCCCTGGTTCTGGACTCCCCCAACATCGGGAACACATTTCTAGCGTGTCTAAACCTTAATAATCTTATATGTTTCAATAAGATACCCTCTCATCCTTCTAAACTCCAGAGTGTACAAGCCCAGCTGCTCCATTCTCTCAGCATATGACAGTCCAGCCATCCCGGGAATTAACCTTGTGAACCTACGCTGCACTCCCTCAATAGCAAGAATGTAATTCCTCAAATTAGGGGACCAAAACTGCACACAATACTCCAGGTGTGGTCTCACTAGGGCTCTGTACAACTGCAGTAGGACCTCTTTGCTCCTATACTCAACTCCTCTTGTTATAAAGGCCAACATGCTATTCGCTTTCTTCACTGCCTGCTGTACCACCTGCTGTACCAGCATGCTGTGCCTGCATGTCTCCTCCCACACATCTCCCTTATTCTGCAAATTAAAACGTTTTGCTCTCCACTTTACCTGTTCCGATGAAGGGTCAACGACCTGAATCATTCACTCCGTTTCTCCGCTGAATGTTATTCCCTTACCATGGACTTGTACACTGTAAATGGCTCGATTGTAAGCTCGCAACTATATAGACTATTGTTATTATTATTGCACCATTATTGGGTTTTTTGTGTACATATATATATCTACACACACACAAACACACACGTGTATATATACACACACATATACACACACACGTGTATATACACACACATACACACACACATGTGTATATACACACACATATACACACACATATACACACACACACACGTGTATATACACACACATATACACACACACACACACGTGTATATACACACACATATACACACACACACACATGTATATACACACATATACACACACATATACACACACACGTGTACATACACACACATATACACACACACGTGTATATACACACACACACACACACATATACACACACGTGTATATACACACACACACACACATATACACACACGTGTATATACACACACACACACACATATACACACACGTGTATATATACACACACGTGTATATACACATATATATATACACACACACATATATATACACATATATATATACACACACATATATATACACATATATACACGCACACACATATATATACACATATATACACGCACACACATATATATACATATACACACACACACATATACATACACACACACACACACACATATATACATATACACACACACATATATATATACACATATACACACACACATATATATATACATATACATATACATACACATATATATATACACATATGTGTGTGTATTTGTATGTGTATATATACACAGTGAACTTTTTTTCTCTCATTCATTATACTGTTTACAGTGTAATATGTTTACATATTGTGTTGTGCTGCTGCAAGTAAGAATGTCATTGTTGTATCTGGTACACATGACAATAAAACACTCTTGACTTTCTCTTCCGCTGACTGGTTAGCACGCAACAAAAGCTTTTCACTGTACCTCGGTACACGTGACAATAAACTGCACTGAAGAGAATATTGCCAGCATTGTGTCCTTACTGTAAACACCCCGTTTCCTCCAACCGTTGCCTTCAACCTACAGTTCTGCATTTTATCGTGGGAAATGCAGAAATCAATGTTGCTACGGCTATTTTTAAGAAAAGCAGAGGTGGAGTTTAAATTCCGTGAGCTGAATGATGGCCTTTCGACCCTGAAGAGCAGCGCACTGAACCGATGACGCAAATCAACAGCCGTCTGAGCTCAGATTTTTATAAGCTTATTTTATGTGATATCCCTAAAGGCTATCAGTGAGGAATATAGGACTTGTCACATCTCATCAGGCAAAACAGGGGCTGTGTTTAAAAGGCACAAGACAATATCTCATGTTTTGTCTGCATATCAGGCAAACCCATGGCTTTCAGCTCACATGCATTTTCTTTTCCTCTAGTCAGCAAGGGCCTGAACGCGCAAATGCTTGTGGCCCATTCTCGCATCACGTCCTCGGACGGCAGTGGCATGGTGTGGTGCAGCGGTAGATCTCAGCGCCAGAGCTACTGACCACGGGTGCTGTCTGTCCGGAGCTTTGTATGTTCTCCCCGTGACCTGCGTGGGGTTTTCTCCACAACAACCGAAATTCCCCATCTAAGCTAGCCGCAAGAACTGGCTCCACACGGACCCGTTCACGCTAGCTCTATATTGTCCCACTTTTGTAGCCATTCTCTACACATTAAGAGAGGCCGATTAATATAAAAACCTATATGTCTTTGGGATGTGGGAGGAAACAGGAGAACCGGCAAATGGTACAGTGGCTGCCTTACAACACCAGAGACCGGGTTTGATCCTGACTACGTGTGCTGACTATGCACAATTTGTACGTTCACTCTGTGATCCATGCGTTTTCTTCGGGTGCTCCGGTTTCCTCCCACATTCCAAAGACGTTTGCAGGTTTGTAGGTTAATGGCCTCCAGTGTTTAGGATGTGGAAGTGGGTTAACATAGAACGAGCGTACAGGTGATCGATGGTCGGCATGAACTCGATGGGCCAAAGAACCCGTCTCCATGCTGCAT
This sequence comes from Amblyraja radiata, assembly GCF_010909765.2. Classification (NCBI taxonomy): domain Eukaryota; kingdom Metazoa; phylum Chordata; class Chondrichthyes; order Rajiformes; family Rajidae; genus Amblyraja; species Amblyraja radiata. The sequence continues at coordinate 2,734,825 of NC_045992.1, forward strand.
CTCTTAAAACTAAAAAAATACCTGGAGTAAACCCACGCAGTCACAGGTAGAGAACGTGCAAACGCTACACAGACAGCACCCGAGGATCGAACCCGTGTCTCTGGCGCTGTGAGGCAGCAGCTCTACCAGCCGCCCGTTGAACATTTGTCCTGGTTATGTGAATCAACGCGAATGCATGGTTAAAATGGTCAAAATTAATGGCACTTGCTTTGCAAAAGGAGTACCTCAATAGAGAGATGTGTAGGAAAGGAACTGCAGATGCTGGTTTACACCAAAGATAGTCACAAAATGCTGGAGTAACTCAGCGGGACAGGCAGCTTCTCTGGAGAGAAGGAATGGGTGACGTTTCAGGTCGAGACCCTTCTTCAGACGTCTTCTTCTGAACATAGAAACATAGAAAATAGGTGCAGGAGTAGGCCATTCGGCCCTTCGAGCCTGCACTGCCATTCAATATGATCATGGCTGATCATCCAACTCAGTATCCTGTACCTGCCTTCTCTCCATACCCCCTGATCCCTTTAGCCACAAGGGCCACATCTAACTCCCTCTTAAATATAGCCAATAAACTGGCTTCAACTACCTTCTGTGGCAGAGAGTTCCAGAGATTCACCACTCTCTGTGTGAAAAAAGTTTTTCTCATCTCGGTCCTAAAAGACTTCCCCCTTATCCTTAAACTGTGACCCCTTAGAATCGGAAAGCTATTGGCAGGAGGTGGATTCTGTATATATTACAGATGATATATGTGGACAGACTTTGAAGAAATATGTTTCCTGTATATATATCAAACCTGTTAGATTCCAGAGTGCGTACATGCACCGCATATGAATCACACATCGCAAACAGTCATTACATATAAATCTTTGACATCACCAAATGAATTCTGTTCAGGTTACTTTGGTTAAACTAAAAGCCTGGAAATGGCACACATAAAATCTCAGCACGGTTGCTAAAACTGCCTTTAGCTGTTCCCAGAGCACTGAGAACAGGAATCCTATAACTCATTCCCGAGCAGTTGATTCTCAGCGAAAGCTCAATGTCATGTATGATCCCGCGCACAGGGTTCCTGTTATAAAATACTTGCACATGTGCTGACGCAAGTGCTCCGGAGAAAACCTGTCTGACCACAACTATTTCCAACCTTCCGTACTCATTAATTCCTGCAAGAGTTTCGCAAACAAAAATGCCAAAAGCAGTTGAGTGAGATTGCCTTTCCCTCTCTTTGACTTTCTGCATTGACTTTGTTGGTGAAAGAATTTAAATGGATGAGACATAATAAAAAAATGGCCGCTGAAGATGAGGGGGCAAGATTTAAAAGGAACCAGAGGGGAAAGTAAAGGGACTGGTCCTGTGCGCTAGTTTTAGTTTTTTTTAAAGTTTGCTTTAGATTTGTTTGGTTTAGATTATTTTAGCTTAGTATTAGTTTTCTTAGTTTTAGTTTAGAGATACAGCGCAGAAACAGGCCCTTAGGCCCTCGCCAACCAGCGATCCCCACACATTAACACTATCCTACACCCACTAGGGACAATTTTTACACATACACCAAGCCAATTAACATACAAACCTGCACGTCTTTGGAGTGTGGGAGGAAGATCTCGGAGAAAACCCACGCAGGTCACAGGGAGAACGTACAAATTCCGTGCAGACAGCACCCGTAGTCGGGATCGAACCCGGGTCTCCGGCGCTGTGTTCGCTGTAAGGCAGCAACTCTACCGCTGCGCCATCGTGACCGCCGTTGCTTAGCTTAGCCGAGTTGACCTTAGCTTAGTTTAGTTTAGTGAGATACACCTTCGGCCCATCGAGTCCATGCTGACCACTGATCATCTGTTTACACTCCACATCCACTCTCTCTATACTAGGGGCAATATAGCAGAGGCCAAATAACCCACAAACCAGCACATCGTTAGAATGTGGGAAGCACCCGGGGTAAACCCACGTGGTCACAGGGATAACGTGCAAACTCCACACAGACAGCACCCAATGTTAGGATTGAAGCTGGGTGTTTGGCGCTGTGGAGCAGTGGGTCTACCAGTTGTGCCAGCATATTGGAAAAATAGACAATAGACAATAGGTGCAGGAGTAGGCCATTCGGCCCTTCGAACCCGAGGGGCAACCTATTCACTCAGTGAATGGAGTGTATGTGGCAGGTACGACAACAACACTTACAGTAAAAGACAGTTGGACAGGTATATGGATAGGAAATGTTTGGAGGGATATGGGCCAAACATGTGACTAATGTAGATGGGGCAGCTTGGGCAGGCATGGGCAAGTTGGGCTGAAGGGACATTTTCTGTGCTGTATGAGTCTGTGACATTTAAAACTGTGGTTCAAAACACTGGGTACCAGTCGACCAAACTGTAAAGTTTGTAAGTTTGAGCCTGAAAGGTAGAGTCTGAAGATGGGTCTCGACCTGAAACGTCACCCATTCCTTCTCTCCCACTGTTACTCCAGTGTTTTGTGTCTGTCTTAAGTTTGAATTACATTTTGTTCTCCCTATCCCTCATGTTCGATTAGAAAGCATTTGTTGTTTGGTTGCTCCAGGTACAAGTTACTCAGCGGGTCAGGCAGCATCTCTGGAGAAAATAAATAGGCGACGTTTCAGGTCGAGACCCTGTCTGTTTCGCCCAACCCGTTGAGTTATGCCCCTGTCCCACTTAGGAAACCTGAACGGAAACCTCTGGAGACTTTGCGCCCCACCCAAGGTTTCTGTGCGGTTCCCGGAGGTTTTTGTCAGTCTCCCTACCTGCTTCCACTACCTGCAACCTCCTGCAACCTCCGGGAACCGCACGGAAACCTTGGGTGGGGCGCAAAGTCTCCAGAGGTTTCCGTTCAGGTTTCCCAAGTGGGACAGGGGCATTACTCCAGTTTATTGTGCCCCTTTCACAGGGATGCTGCCTGACCCGCTGAGTTACTCCAGCTTTTTTTTAACCAGCATCTGCAGTTCCTCCTATAGTTATTGCTGTTCCTCTACTCTTAACTTGGGCTACAGATGGCATATGAAGTGATCAGCTGTGATGGGACACTCAGCTTGTAACCATGGGTTTTCCAATGACTGCTAGATATATCACCAGCGACTAACTTCACTGTACCATTTTACTTTTTGTATGGTGTCTTTTTAAAATTGCTGTTTTTTTCTTTTTTCCTCTCACAAATATGTAATATGTGAATATGTGATTCTGTTCCATTCTGTTATGTAGTTTGTTTTTTTGCACAGTCCGCCAGCATTGCCACTTTTTATTTCACTGCACATCTTGTATGTGTATGTGACGAATAAACTTGACTTGACTTAGATATTGGAGACAAGACATCTGAATATATTTTTACTTATTGCCACCGCTGGAAGTTAAATCCCTTTGTTTGTTGACTGCGTTATATTGTTAGCCAACATAGAGCAACGAGGAAATGGATTCTGCGTGCTGTATAGATTCAAACAACATCTATCAGGGGAAAATATCATCTTTGAGACGGTGTCTAGTGTCATCTTTTTAATCACTCGAGGTACCTCCATTCTGTGCCCCACTGCATCAGAAATGCAATGTTTAAATTGTTTAATGATATTTCTTTTCTTTCTGAAATCTCCAAGGAGGAAAACTGCAACCAGCTTTAGAAATGCTCTGCGTGTTGCGGCTTGCTTTGTTGGTTTATCAGATGATCATTAGCGCTGCTTGGAATCAACTCGAAGTTCAGGAGGATTTGAGCCGATCACAATTAATAATGACATCCCAGTCAAAGGTTAACCCTTCCTTTTAACAACATGGGACAGAAGAGCACAGCACACAAGCGGGCCCTTCGGCCCACAATAGTGCCGAACGCAGGTACTATCACAACGTTTCAAAAATATTTGGACAGGCACATGGATAGGGCAGGTTTAGAGGGATCAGGGCCAAACGCCGTCAGGAGGGACCAGTGTAGATGGGACATGTTGGTCGGTGTGGGCAAGTTGAGCCGATGCCTGTTTCCACGCTGTATCACTCTACAGTATCTATGGAGCGATTGGATTCAGAGCGAAACTAATCTGCTCCGTCTGCATGTGATCCAAATCCCGTCATTCCTCGTATAAATGACCTGAAATATTGTCTGTCCATTCCTTCCACAGATGCTGCCCGACCCATTATGTTCATTCAGCCCTTTGTGTTCTGCGCAAGATTCCAGCATCTGCAGTTCCTTGTCCCTCCTTGATTATAATATTGGAGTTTTCTGCTGTTCCTTGTGGCAGTCTAAGCGTCAATGCAATGGGCAACAAGTAATCCCCATCTTGTTCAGTTTAGTTTAGAGATGCAGCACGGAGACAGGCCATTCGGCCCACCGAGTCGGCACCGACCAGCGATCCCTGCACACTAATACCATCCTACACACACGAGGGACAATTTTACAATTATACCAAAGCCAATTAACCTATAAACCTGTACGTCTTTGGACTGTGGAAGGAAGCCGGAGATCCTGGAGAAAACCCACGCAGGCCACGGGGAGAAAGTACAAACTCCGTACAGACAGCACCCGTAGTCAGGATGGGACCTAGGTGTCTGAGTTTATTGTCATGTGTCCCTGTATAGGACAATGAAATTCTTGCTTTGCTTAAGCACACAGAAAATAGTAGGCATTTACTACAAAACAGATAAATGTGTCCATATACCATGATATAAATATATACACACATGAATAAATAAACTGGTAGTGCAAATAACAGAAAGTGGTTGCTAATAATCAGAGTTTTGTCCGAGCCAGGTTTAATAGCCTGATGGCTGAGGGGAAGTAGCTATTCCTGAACCTGGTTGTTGCAGTCTTCAGGCTCCTGTACCTTCTACCTGAAGGTAGCAGGGAGATGAGTGTGTGGCCAGGATGGTGTGGGTCTTTGATAATATTGCCAGCCTTTTTGAGGCAGCGACTGCGATAAATCCCCTCGATGGAAGGAAGGTCAGAGCCGATGATGGACTGGGCAGTGTTTACTACTTTTTGTAGTCTTTTCCTCTCCAGGGCGCTCAAATTTCCGAACCAAGCCACGATGCAACCGGTCAGCATGCTCTGTCTGTTATGCCCCTGTCCCACTTAGGAAACCTGAACGGAAGCCTCTAGAGACTTTGCGCTCCACCCAAGGTTTCCGTGCTGTTCCCGGAGGTTGCAGGTGGTTGCAGGTAGTGGAAGCAGGTAGGGAGACTGGCAAAAACCTCCGGGAACCGCACGGAAACCTTGGGTGGGGCGCAAAGTCTCCAGAGGTTTCCGTTCAGCTTTCCTAAGTGGGACAGGGGCATAAGGCAGCAACTCTACCGCTGCACCACCCTGCCACCACTTGTTGGGGGAACAGATTATGTTTGAATAAAAACAGGCCAGGATAAGCCGATCTGCTTTCACAGTAACATGGGAATTGTTGGACACAAGAATTCCACCTGGTTTCCCTCTGGCAGTCAGATAATACAACACTAACAGAGGTTCTGATGAATTGCAGCAATTAATCTCTATCAATTGCTCTACCACAGAGCAGACTTGACACAAACCATGACACAGAAACGCCTAGAGCATTGGGAACCCTAAGTTGCCTATTTCCTCGCAAGCATGTAACAATTACTTTATAACTTCACAAATTGCTGAGTTATTGCGTCCCAAAAATATTTCCTGAAAGAACTCTTAACTTTGAAGTAAGAATCAGCTTTGGATTTTGAAAATGAACATGGCAGCAGTGATAATGGTGAGAAATTCTTCTTGGGCAGCGATGGTTTGAAACTATGCAGAGATAATTGGTGTCCTTCTGGTATGAGATGCTGTATTCCCCCTTCTTGCCCTCCCAGGTTGTGTGACAGCTAGCCCATAAACAACGGCATTCGACACGCCCTTCCCACGAGGTGTCTCATTGGCACTTGTAGTCCGCAGCCTGATCTCAGCCGAGATCTCACAATTTCATGACACTCGATGAATTTCGATTGGGAAGCATTGGACAAGTGTTTGAACTGGGCAGAGGATACAGAAGCTTGGATGTGTGTTCCACCAGACTCAAAAACAACTACTCCCCCTCGATATAGACACAAAAAGCTGGAGTAACTCAGCAGGTCAGACAACCTCTCTGGAGAGAAGGAGTAGGCGATGTTTTAGGTCGAGACCCTTCTTCAGACTGACAGTCAGGGAAAAAGGAAATGAGAGATATAGACGGTGATGTAGAGAGATATAGATGGAGAGATTCGCTCCATAGATGCTGCCTCACCTGCTGAGTTTCTCCAGCATTTTTGTCTACCTTCGATTTTTCCAGCAACTGCAGTTCTTTCTTAAACATTTTTTCCAGAGATGCCGTCTGACCCGCTGAGAGTCACTCCAGAATTTTGTGTCTCCATCGGATTCAGGGACAGTTTCTTCCCCGCTGTTATCAGGCAACTGAACCACCCTACCACAACCAGAGTGCAGTCCTGAACTGCTATCTACTTTTTGGTGACCCTCGGACTATCTTTGATCTACTTTGCTGGGTTTACCTTGCACTAAACATCAAAGATCCTATAGCGGAGTAAGATAGACCACTCCTGCTAAATGCAATGGGCTGACGTGTAGTACGCAACGAAGCGGAACGTGGGCCTTTTTTTCATCCATTTCAGTAACCGGACCCGACCCGACCCGCAGTGTAATCAACGTTGCTGGGGAACAGTTTGTGTTGATAAATTATAATTCTGAAAATGAGGAGAAGATTTTTACCAAAGAACTTTTATTTTTACGAGGATGTTTCCGTAACCGGCTTCCGTCTCCGCACTAGTATCTTTGCTCCGCTACGGGATCTTTGTTGCTGAGACAGAAGCCGGTTACGGAAATGGGGCCGAAAATTACACATGAATCTGCCCATGACCGTACTACGTCTTTTTCGTCGAGTGGTCTATCTTGCTCGCTGTAGGATCTTTGCTAAACATTATTCCCTTATCATGTGTCTCTACACTGTAAATAACTCGATTATAATCATCCATGTCTTTCTCCTAACTGGTTAAGACACGACACATGGCAATAAACTAAACTAATCTTGGTATTATCTGATTTATTTGGAGAGAATGCAAAACAAAGCGAACAATATTCCCTTATCATGTATCTGTACACTGTGAATGGCTCAATTGTGAACATGTATTGTCTTTCCGCTGACTGGTTAGCACACAACAAAAGCTTTTCACTGTACCTCGGTACACGTGACAATAAACTAAACTGGAACTGAAACAAAGCTTTTCACTGTGTCTTAGAACAAGTAACAATAATAATCCTGAACCTCAACCTAAACCCAATACAAATCTGGATCATAGTCTGATTCTCAATACATTACAATTGGCAACAAGGTTAGTCACAACAACTGATATGAAATGATTCCAGGGAAAATAAAGGCAGTGGTTTGAAGAATCTCTGGCAGTCACTGCGCATTGCCGTCCTCTGGCACTTCCACAAAGGGGAGGGGAGGAGAGAGAAACTGGAGGGGGGGGGGGGGGGGGGCACGCGTTCCTGAGGCAGTAATCAAAGAAAGAACACACACCAGCAGTCTGTGGCGCAGAAATGGACGCTGATAAAAGGTGACTGAAGCACACAGGAGCAGAGTGGGGAAGAATTGATTGTTGTACTGCCATCATTTATGGAGAAACTGGGGCAAAGTAGCACTTGAGTGTAGATTAACAACACGGACAGTCTAACTGCCTTTGCAGAATGATTATCAATTAATTATATTCTCATTGCACATAATGAGATCTAAAATAACCTGCTCTTTTGTTGATTCTTCAACATATTGATCGGGAACAACCATTTCATGCCCTTCTCTAAATGTATCCTTGCGTTTATTTCCAATTTGGTTTGCTTGTTCTGTATTCTGCACCTACATCATCGCCCCACTGTGACCCCGTGTTACCCCTATCACACACACCTTTAGAAACATAGAAACATGGAAAATAGGTGCAGGAGTAGGCCATGGGGAGTAGGCCATGAGAGGCGATGTTATTAAAACTTATAAGATTATTAAAGGTTTGGACACGCTAGAGGCAGGAAAAATGTTCCCGATGTTGGGGGAGTCCAGAACCAGGGGCCACGGTTTAAGAATAAGGGGTAAGCCATTTAGAATGGAGACGAGGAAATACTTTTTCTCACAGAAAGTTGTGAGTCTGTGGAATTCTCTACCTCAGAGGGCAGTGGAGGCCAGTTCTCTGGATACTTTCAAGAGAGAGCTAGATAGGGCTCTTAAAGATAGCGGAGTCAGGGGATATGGGGAGAAGGCAGGAACGGGGTACTGATTGGGGATGATCAGCCATGATTCCATTGACTGGCGGTGCTGGCTCGTAGGGCCGAATGGCCTACTCCTGCACCTATTGTCTATTGTCAATATGATCATGGGTGATCATCCAAAATCAATACCCTGTTCCTGCTTTCTCCCCATATCCCTCGACTCCATTAGCCCGAAGAGCTAAATCTAACTCTCTCTGAAATACACACATTATTTTCCCAGTTTATGACATGAACAATATTGCGACTACTATTTAGTAGCCATTCTGTTCAGCTATTTACCATTGCCTAGCTCAGTCCAAATTTGATTCTAATTCTACATCATGAATTACTGAGCCAAGATCAATTGTCAAACGTCAGGAAGATTTAGTGTTAATTCAGCAGGCTGTTCAGAATGCAGAGTAAAAATGTCAAAGGTGCCTCTAGAGAGGTGGTTGCCATAACCACTCTGAAGTCTGAAGAAGTGTCCCGACATAAAATGTCACCTATCCAGGTCCTCCAGAGATGGTGCCTGACCCGCTGAGTTACTCCAGCATTCAGTGTCTCGTTTGTAAAGCAGTATCTGGAGTTCTTTGTATCTGCCATGACCACAATAGATTAGTTAAGGGCCTGTCCCACCAGCATGCGACTGCATGCGGCAAGCGCGACCAAACTGGAAGCGGAGGTCGAGTGATCCCCGTACAGGGCCGGTCCCTCCAGCATGCTACTGCATACGGCGAGCGCGACCAAACCGGAAGCGGGGGGTCGCGCGGAGGTCGAGTGAGTGACGTGAAGTTCGAGCGAAGTCCTTGGGAAGTTCGCGCTAGGCATACATCGTCAAGACGCTGCGTACGGCATCGAGACGGTGCGTAGGGCCTCAATGTGGCTGCGGAATGTTTTGAACACTGTCAGTTTTCCGGAGCCCTGCGCGATGTCGGGACCAGCTCCGCACAACTCCATACGGCTCCGGCGATCGAAGTGCGACCAGCCCCGCGAGGCCTTACGGCTCAAGCGACCACATTAGGTTGCATGCTCATGGGACCGGCCCTTTAGTTTATTGTCAAGGGTACCGAGGTACGGTGAAAAGCATTTCTGTTGCATGCTAACCAGTCAAAGAAAAGACTGAACAGTCTGAAGAAGACTCAAAACGTCACTCATTCCTTCTCTCCAGAGATGCTGCCTGTCCCGTTGAGTTACTCCAGCCTTTTGCGTCTAGCTTTGATTTAGACCAGCATCATGTCTAGTCTTTCCAACCCAGCCGAAAAGACTAGACATGATAACAATCAAGCTGCCCACAGTATTCAGATACAGGATAACAGGAATAATGTTAATGAGTTTCAGTCCAAAATGCAACAATATTCTATCTTTACCAACACAATCTTTTAGAATATAATAATATTAAACAATGTTATGGCCCTGTCCCACTGTACGAGTTAATTCCAAGAGCTCTCCCGAGTTAAAAAAAAAATCAAACTCGTGGTAAGCACGGAGAATGAACGTAGCGGGTACGTCGGAGCTCGGGGACGTCTCTTAGCGGCTCGTAACGCTAACGGCAGGTACTCGGGAAAACTCGCTAATGGCAGGTAAGCTCAATGTCGGGAAGACATGTTAAGATTTTTCAACATGTTGAAAAATGTCCACGAGAGCCCCGCGTACCTACGAACGGCCATTACCGTAAATCTCCGAGTTCGAATCAGAGGAAATTCAGTGAGAACTCTTGAATGAACTCGTACAGTGGGACAGGGCCTTTAGGCTTATCTTCTAACTTCATCCAGTAGTTTACCTGGAATACTGTTGTGCTGTGGCAGAGATTTTGGGCACACCATAATACAACACGGTGGCGCAGCGGTAGAGTTGCTGCCTTACAGCGCCAGAGGCCCAGGTTCGATTCGGACTACGGGTGCTGTCTGTAAGGAGTTTGTACGTTCACCCCATGACCTGCGTGGGTTTTCTCCGGGATCTCTGGTTTCCTCCCACACTGTAGGCCAATTGGCTTCAGTAAAAGCTGTAAATTGTCCCTAATGTGTGGGATAGTGTTAGTGTGCGGGGATCGCTGGTCGGCACGGACTCGGTGGGCCGAAGGGCCTGTTTCTGCGCTGTATCTCTAAAACTAAATCTAAGCTAAAATGAATATAGGTGCACAATATTAACACGATGCTCTCTCTCTCTCCCCCCCCCCCCACCACGCCCCCTCATCCCCCCCACTCCCTACAAATGCATGTGTCCAAAAGCCCCTTAAATGCCAGAACTATGGAGCGAAGGAAATAGGCAACGTTTCGGGCCGAAACGTTGCCTATTTCCTTCGCTCCATAGATGCTGCTGCACCCGCTGAGTTTCTCCAGCATTTTTGTGTACCTCCGATTTTCCAGCATCTGCAGTTCCTTCTTAAACACCTTAAATGCCACCACCATAACATCTTGGCCGGTCAGTTCCCAGATAAATCAGATTCAGGAGAGATGGTAAGTGATCGGAGCAGAACTAGGCCATTCGGCCCACCAAGTCTACTCCGTCATTCAACCATGGCTGATCTATCCATCTCTCCCTCCTAACTCCATTCTCCTCCCTTCTCCCCATAACCCCTGACATTCGCACTAATCAAGAAAGTCGGAGGAATCAGGTTGGAATCAGGGGAGAATAAACTGGGAAAAATAAGCTAATTTTTTCTTGGCTGTTATCTCATGAACAGAACTTTGTGCCAAAGTCCGCCCAATATTGGTACATTGTGTCTTATTCTAATGTCGTTCTGGAGAATTGCTAGCTGACGTCACATCAGTCTGCGGAATATTGCCCTGCTTCCTAATTATCCAGCACTAATCCCTTGTGTTAATTAAACCAAGTTTCATCTAGACTTAATACAGACAGGCACTACAAAAGCAGATAATTGAACAGTCACAATTAACTCCTGAGTATGGCTGAAGTGGACTCATGGTTTTGTATGTTAACTGAGCTAAATTAGAAAATCAGGCTTTGAAACGGACTTTGATACTAATCTTAATTCAGTACAAATCGCATTCTTAAAAAAGTGTTTGTGAAATGAACCAACACACTTCAAATGTTTTAGACGTTAGAGATACAGCGCGGAAACAGGTCCTTCAGCCCACCGGGTCCACGCCGACAAGCGATCACCCTGTACACTAATACCATCCCACACACTAGGGACAATTTACGATTTTTTTACCGAAGGCAATTAACCTACAAACCTGTACGTCTTTGGAGTGTGGGAGGAAACCGGAGCACCCGGAGAAAACCCACGTGGTCACATACACCTCGAAGAAGGTGCAGTCAGGATCGAACCCAGGTTTCTGGCGCTGTGAGGCAGCAGCACGCTGTGCCACTGTGCCGACCATTTACTATCAATGATTCTGTGTTTCTACACTCTGGTTTAGCTACGTTTTTCTGGCTCTGAATTTATTCTTCTTGGTTGGCCCCACTGTCGTATTGTGAAATGGCAAATTCTCACTTTTAACCCAATCGGTAATGTGGTTTACAGCTTTCTTTAGCAGGTTTGGCTTTCAGAAACAGACAAAGATTGGGGTGTGGATAGGGGCAATGGTGCAAATGCCCAGTAGGTCAGGCAGCATCTACGGTGAGAGAAAAACAGTGTCATCTATTCAGGTTGATGCCATTCGATCACCATTCATTCAAGCTTGAAAGGGTTCAGAAAAGATTGACAAGGATGTTGTCAGGACTAGAGGGCGTGAGCTATAGGGAGAGGTTGAGTAGGCTGGGTCTCTATTCCATGGAGCGCAGGAGGATGAGGGGTGATGTTGTAGAGGTGTATATGATCATGAAAGGAATAGATCGGGTAGATGCACAGAGTCTCTTGCCAAGAGTGAGGGTATCGAGGAGCAGAGGATGCATGTTCAAGGTGAAGGGGAAAAGATTGAATAGGAATCTGAGGGGTAACTTTTTCCACACAAAGGATGGTGGGTGTTTTAATGTAGTTTTTATTTTTTTTTGATGGGGTATGTGTGTGTGTGCGTGTGTGTGCGTGTGTGCGTGTGTGTGTGTGTGTGTGTGTGTGTGTGTGTGTGTGTGTGTGTGTGTGTGTGTGTGTGTGTGTGGTGTGGGGGGGGGGGGGGGGGGGGGGGGGGGGGGGGGGGGGGGGGGGGGGGGGGGGGGGAATCTTTTAAAATCTTTCCTCTGCACGGAGAACCCGACCTTTTCCCTGTCGGGTCTCCGTTGTGATTGGGGCTGCAACGTGGAGCGGCCTCCGGCAGGAGCGACCTGGGGCTCCAGTCGCGGAGCTGCGGACCTACTCACCATCGTAGAGCTGGCCGAGTTCGGAGCAGGTGGAGCTGTGGTGGACGCTGCTGCAACCCGACCCCGGGGATTCGGAGGCTCCAACCGCAGGTCCGGTGGACAGTGACACCGGGAGCCCGCGGGTCCCTGCTGGGAGACCGCTTTTCGGGGCTTCCGCAACGGCGACTTCACCCGCCCGAGTCGCGGGGTCGAGGAGTACCTGGAGCAGGGCCTTACATCACCGCCCGGCGTGGCTTCAACGGCTGCGGGACTTTGCTAGTGCCCGCCGGGGGCTCCAACAACAAGACCCGGAGCGCGGCCTTGCATCACCCGGCGCGGCGTTAATGGCCGCGGGACAATTGCCATCGCCCGCCGGGGGCTTTGACTCTGACATCGGGAGGGGAATGGGGAGTGCAGGGGAGAGATACGTTTTTTTGCCTTCCATCACAGCGAGGAGGAGATGCGCTGTGATGGATGTCTGTGTAAATTGTGTTGTGTCTTGGGTCTTTTTTTCTTGTGTGTATGACTGCAGAAACAACATTTCATTTGAGCCTCTAAATTGTATTGTGTATTGTGTGTGTGTGTATGGAACAAGCTGCCAGAGGAGGTAGTTGAGGATGGGACTATCCCATCGTTTAAGAAACAGTTAGACAAGTACATGGATAGGACAGGTTTGGAGGGATATGGACCCCATAGTAGCTGGCCAGTGTGGGCAAGTTGGGCCAAAGGGCCTGTTTCCACACTGTATCACTCTATGATGAAATAGCATGTTCCACTGAGTTACTCCTGCATTTTGTGTCTATCTTAGATGAAATCAAGAGTTTGGATCTGACCATGTTGCAGCATTCACACAGATTTCAATTCCAGCTTCTGCACAGTTCATAGGTTATGGGAGCAGAATTAGGCCATTCGGCCCATCAAGTCTACTCCGACCTCCAATCATGGCTGATCTATCTTTCCCTCTCAATCCCATTCTCCCATGACTACTGACACCTGCACCAATCAAGAATCTATCAATCATCAAATAATCTATCAAACATAAATGTTGCTAGGTAATGAAAATAAAGGCTTCACTAAATCTTTGCAATCAGATTAAACAAAGCTGATGTCGCCTCACATTTTGTTCGAATATTGAAACCTTCCAAAATATCTAATAAATTCAATGATTTCCATTCATAAGATCAGCATTCTTTACCGATTAACATCATCAACAGCAAATAACTTGTTCTTCATCAGTTTGACATTTGTGGAGGTTTGTTATGTTTAATGTGTACGAAGGAACTGCAGATGCTGGTTTCAAGAAGTTCTTGACCTGAAACATCACCTATTCCTTTTCTCCAGAGATGATGTCTGACCATCTGAGTTACTCCAGCTTTTTGTGTCTGTCTTTCGTTACGTTTAAGTTGTCGGCCATTACAACGAGGGTTCATCAGCGGGGTATCTTCAACAGCGGACTGCAGAGGGTCAATATGGGAATTTAGGATGGACAACCATCCATTGACAGTAATCCTAATCTAATCCAACCTTATTCTCATCATGTAGTCATTAACTCCCCTCTGAGTCTAACACTCACCTACAAACTCGGCGCATCTTATAGCGCCCAATTTACCTCTCAACCTGCACGACTTTTGGATGTGGGAGGAAACCCACGTGGTCACAGGGAAAATGTGCAAACTCCACACAGCTGGATGTCAGAATTGAACCCGGGTCTCTAGCACACAGAGGCAGCAGCTCAACCACTTGCCAGCCCTGTGTTGCAGGAAGGAACGCCTTCACCAGAAGGACCGCAATGATTCAAGAAATGTTGCCGTCTCAAGGACATTTAACGGTGAGAAAAGAATCTAAGCATATTAAAAAATAGTTATTTACTAAACTGAATCTGATTGGGTCTCACACTGTAAAACGCTCCCTTAAAGATTCCGTCAGGGATAACAAGTAAAATGAAGATCAACATCTCATCGAGTTGTGGAGTCATAGAGTGTGGAAACAGGCCCTTCGGCCCAACTTGCCCACACCGGCCAACATGTCCCACCTACATTAGTCCCACCTGCCTGCGTTTGGCTCATATCCCTCCAAACCCGTCCTATCCATGTACCTGTCTAACTGCTTCTTAAACGTTGGAATAGTCCCTGCCTCAACGACATCCTCTGGCAGCTCGTTCCACACACCCACCACTGTACATCAGTATGTGAAACAGGTGCTACTCTGCAGTTTTGTGGCTGCGATAATTTGATCGCATTGAATTTTTGATCATTCATACTTCTCGAAGAATAACACAAAAAACGCTACCAATGCACGATACATTCTTTTCCTGCTTTCTCTTCGGTTCACAAAAAATCTATAACAACTTGCAGCTTTTTGTGTGTCATGGGTTTGAGCTTGTGCGCTGGCTCTCTGTGCGTTATAGATTTTAAATCAGTTTGGTGATTACACCGAGGCATTGACCTGGTGATGTGAACGACTAAACAGCTGACAACATCTGCCTTTCAACCGTCTGTGTTTCACAAAAAATCTGTCCCCCAAAACGGCAGCTATTTGTTACGAATTTGTAGATTACACCATGAATACTCGGGGCCCTTTGAGTATTTTCAGCCATGTATGTCACTCCAGCGAATGTTGTTTTGACACACGTAGGGAATGCACTGCGATTAAAAAAAGGGTTTCATGTTTTGGGGAATTATAGAGACAGCATTGATTATGCAACTATTTATGAAACCTCTACACACCAGAATGCGAGGTGTCCATTTCTTGCTCCTTGCGACTTACAAGGTGATCACTGTGCAGATAATTAAATAATAGCCGCGCGCGCCCACACTCATTTGATTGATGGCACGCATTTAATGAGACATTAGTGGGAAATATTTGCAGATTTAGCTCCCGACTAGATTTTAAAATGGCCTGTTAGCTATCGGAGGTGACAGTCTTGCACTGAAATGCCAGCAACCTTTCACAACCCTCGGCATGCCCGTGATTCCAGAGCACTTCCTAAAATCCCAACCTCACTCGCTCTCCTTAATACATACAGTTGCTCAGGCATTAACAGCTTTAATACACCCAAAGGTCATCACCACGGCAACACGCAGGTCCTTAACAACCCTGGCAGTTCAATGATTTTGTTTAGTTTTGAAAGTGAAGGAATAATGCATCTTTTTTTTTTCCTCACTCTGGCTGATACGCCATTCATTACACCATTCATTATGTGGTTCCTGGAGTACCCCTGGAGACAGAGGTGTGGAAAGCAGAGGGAAGCATGTGCACTTGCACAAAGAGCAGCGTGCTCCGAATGCAACCGACCCTTCCCGCTCCCCATCACTGTAAACCCACCACCCCACTGTAACCCCCCCCTCACTTGCTGCCCCACCTCCCCCACCTGCTCCCCACCCTTATCCACCCTCCACCACCCGCTCCCCACCCCACCTCCCCCCCCACCATCCACCTCCTCACCCACCCCCCACTATCCTTCCCCACCCTCCCTGCACCCCCCCCCCTCAATAGACAACAGACAATAGGTGCAGGAGTAGGCCCTTCAGCCCTTCGAGCCAGCACCACCATTCAATGTGATCACGGCTGATCATCCCCAATCAGTACCCCGTTCCTGCCTTCTCCCCATATCCCCTGACACCGCTATTTTTAACAGCCCTATCTAGCTCTCTCTTGAAAGCATCCAGAGAACCTGCCTCCACCGCCCTCTGAGGCAGAGAATTCCACAGACTCAACACTCTCTGTGTGAAAAAGTGTTTCCTCGTCTCCGTTCTAAATGGCTTACCCCTTATTCTTAAACTGCAGCCCCTGGTTCTGGACTCCCCCAACATCGGGAACATGTTTCCTGCCTCTAGTGTGCAGATATACTCTTATCACCATCACTATCTCCCCTCACTACCCCTCCCCACCCACCTCCTCCCCCCCTCCCCAGTTGCTCCGAGTCTTGAATTAAAACTCCTGCCTCGTGGTCTCGGTGCCATTAATACACGCGGGATGTTTTACTCCAAAATGCCAAGGTCAGTCATTGCTTTGTGGACACAACAAAGATAATGAAATAAAATGGGACTGAGAGAGGCCGTGCTAACAGAAAGCTAACAAAACATTTGCGAGAGAGAGAGATCTGTCTTGCATTGGGAGGCGTGAGTGGAGACGTGTACAGGCTTGGACTTGTTGGGCTTGTATCTCTGCTGTGTATTCGCCTTAATTGGTACCACTGTTCACATATTGTCACAGGAGACTGGATTGACTCCTGCATCCAGTCACCACGCAAGTACAACAAGTAATTCCAAACACAAACGGAATATTAACCTTTGTTGTCAGAGGAATGGAGTGAAATAATGAGGAAAGCCTTCAAGAGGCGTTTGGATAGGCACATGGATATACAGGGAAGGGAGGGATATGGATCATGTGCAGGCAGATAGGAGTTCAAGAAGGAACTGCAGATGCTGGAAAATCGAAGGTACACAAAAATGCTGGAGAAACTCAGCGGGTGCAGCAGCATCTCCTTCGCTCCATAGCTGCTGCTGCACCCGCTGAGTTTCTCCAGCATTTTTGTGTACCAGGCAGATAGGAGCCTGTCTTGGCATCATGTTGGGCACCAACATTGTGGGCAAATACACCTATTCATGTATAGACACAAAAAGCTGGAGTAACTCAGCTGGTCTCTGGGGAAAAAGGGATAGGTGACGTTTCGGGTCGAAACTTGGAGGATTTCTGAGAGCACTTAAGGTGGTCAATGGTGTGGGGATAGGTGGAGCTCAGGGCAGGAGTTTCCAGCTCATGACCTGACCGTTTGAGACAGAGATGTGCACGGATTTCTTCTCTCAGAGTGCTGTCATTATTTGGAATTTTGCCCCGTAGTGTTGAATCATTAAACATACTCAAAGTTGAGATTATCTTTTGGACCAACACGTTTAAGAAGTGGTGTTTTGGATCGGCACGTGGAAGTGAGGGGTACAGAGGGATATGGATCATGTACAGGCAGATGCGATTAGTTTAACATGAAATCATGTCCAGCACAAACATTATGGGCCGAAGGGCTTGTTCCCATATTGAATTGAAAACTTTATTTTCACACGTGTAAAGTCACAGTGAAATTCTTTGCTTGCATTTCCACGGTATGCAAATAGTGGCCCATAAAGGGCACTTACAAAGTTCCAATTTCCCCCCCACCAGGTCCCCCTTCATTCTCTCTTCCCCCCCCCCCCCCCCCCCCCCCACGGGGGTCCCTCCACGCCGGGTCCTCCTGTACTTCTGTCCTGTAGACCTATACTCCTTCTGTACTGAACTGTTCTAGTTTCTATGCCCTATGTAGTGAAGAGTTTGTGCGATAAGGCAGGTTAGGGCAACTGTCAAGTCAGGCTATGGCCAAGTTAGCCAAGACCTTGGAGATGCAGGGAACTGCGGAGGCTGGAATATGGAGCCAAACACAAAGTGCTGGAGAAACAGGAGTGCAGGTCAGGGGGCATCTATGGAAGGAATGGACAGGTGACATTTTGGATCAGTACCCTTGCTCAACCTGTTCATTCCCTCCACAAATGTTGCTTCACCCATGATGGGCCGAATGGCCTAACTTCTGAACTTCACCCACTGAGCTCCTCCAGCACTTTGTGTTCAGCTAAGATCTTATCAAGTGGTGAAGTGGACTGAAGGCTGGTGTGGACTTTGTGCTGGTTTTAATTTCTTATCGTCTTATGTTTAAATAAGTTTCATTTAGGATCCTTTGAGCATCTGACCATAACAAAATCACACCATGTCTATTTGAGATGGAGTTGAATCCTGACCCCAAGGTGATATACCAGCCACTGACTGAGCCTCTTGGTCACCCTAGGGAAACGCTAGAGACTTTATTCAGTCAGATGCGAAAATTGGATTGGGAGCAACAACATAGCATCATCTTTTATTTGGTCAGGGTAATCCCATGTAAAGAAAAGCCATTGTGCACCTGAACAGTCTTTGTTGAAACTCATTCTGCCATTTAGATAAACACCATAATCAGATGAACCACAAAATGACACCTTCACAACTGCTGCGTATTATTCCTGCCTCTATAGTTACAGTATTGATCGGCCCTATTCTTGCACAGAAACTGGGAATTTAGTCCTTGCGTTGAGAGTTATTGATCCACCTATTCAGCCGTGGCAGATGGAAGTACAGTCCACATTTCATTAAAATACAAACACATACACGTACGCATTCTCTTTCTCTTACACACACATTCCCACACACACGCTCTTACACACACACACTTTCTTACACGCACACATTCTCTTACACACTCACACACACATTCTCATGCACACAAACACACATTCTCTCACACACAAACGCATTCTTACACACACATTCTCACACACATTCTCACACACACATTCTCGTGCACACAAACACACATTCTCTCACACACAAACGCATTCTTACACACACATTCTCACTCACACATACATTCTCGTACACACATGCACACATTCTCACACACACACACGCATTCTCACACACACGCATTCTCACACTCAAACTCCCACACACACATGCAGGCGTGTGAACATGTGCACATATGCAAAGACACACAAACACACACATTTAAATTCCGTACAAAAGTGTAAGTGCAGGTATGTGTTATTTTTATTTATTGTACTGTTTTACTTACTTGTTAATATCAGAAAATACTTTCAAATATTTTATTCCTTTGTCAAACTAAGAAATCTGTTTGATCGAAAGTGTTGTAATTACCAAGAGAATCAAAGGATACAGGGTTATCACAGGTTAGAACGTGGTGCTGAGGTCAAAGATTAGCCATGATCTTGTTAAATAGAGGAGACACAAAGGGCCGAATGGTCTCTCCAGCTTCTTAGAAGCAGTCGAGTCAATCCACATTGAGTTTATTGTCATATGCTCAAGTACAGGTACATTGACGCAGCTGTTAAGTTGGTGCCTTACAGCACCAGAGACCCAGGTTTGATCCTGACTATGGGTGTGTGTCTGTACATTCTCCCCGTGACCTGCGTGTGGTTTCTCCAGGAGCTCCAGTTTCCTCCCACACTCCAAAGACGTCCAGGTTTGACGGTTAATTGTCTGGTTAAATCTGCAAATTGTCCCTCGTGTGTATAGGATAGTGTTAGTGTGCGGGGATCGCTGGTCGGTGTGGACTCGATGGGCCGAAGGGCCCGTTTCTGCGCTGTGTTTCTAAACTAAATTAAACTAATGAAAATCTTGCTTGCAGCAGCAGCATCATTGTAGGTATATAGAGTTAGTCAGGGATCAAAAACATTCATCGTCTTGCTTATAGTGAACACAGCCTAAAGTTGTAGGACAACTCATTCTATTTGATCTTATTTGATTGTGCACGCCAGGTTGATTGCATTCGTCGAAACAGGGCAGACCATGTGAAGGTTGCAACCTCCCACCCCAAAAACATTAATAATACAGTGAAAAGAAAAAGATTTAAAAACAGCAAGACATTCATGCAGAAATACACAATTGAAAATAAGTCCATGTTAGCGCAAGATGTGGTCTTGCTGATGTAGGATTAGGGTTGTGCAGGTTGGGTTCAAGAACCCTTGATAGTAGATGCCACCTTGTTGAGCCGGCACCTTGTGTAGATGCTTTTGATGGTGGGGAGAAATGTGGCCATAATGGACATAGCTGGATCCACCACACTCTACAGGTAGCACTGGTCTAGTCAACAATGACCCACATGTTGCAAAATGGATGCAGACGGAAATACCGTCGCCAATGTGGATGGGACGTGGAAGGAATGGCTCTGGGCTGCAAAAGTGTGGTTGAACGAGGTTTCCATCACATACCAGGGCAGGAAGGTGAACTATAGAGGAGTTCCATTTACTCAATGTTTAACTAGAGGAAATTGCAGCTCATTTTGGTTTTGAGACCCAAGGTGAAGAGAGATGGTGGAGAGGATGGAGCTGGGTGCATTGACTCAACATGGACGTTAGCCCATATCATAGTTATACAGCATGGAAACAGGCCCTTCAGCCCAACACGGCCATGCCGACCAATATGTCCCATTTACACTAGTCTCATTTCCCTGCATTTGGCCCTAGTCTCTCTAAACCAATCTTACTCATGAAGCTGTCCAAATGTTTCTTAAATGTTGCGATACTACCTGCCTCAACTACCTCCTCCGGCAGCTTGTTCCATATACACACCACCCTGTGTATGAAAAAGTTACCCCTCAGGTTCCTATTAAATCCATCGCCCCTCACCTTAAACCTGTGTCCCCTGCTTCTTGATTCTCCCACTCTGAGCAAGAGACCCTGTTCATAATATTGTACACCTTTATAAGATCACCCCTCGTACTCCTGCGCTCCAAGGAATGAGGTCCTAGCCTGCTCAACCCTATAGGTCAGGCCCTCGAGTCCTGGCAACAACCTTTATAAATCCTCTCTGTATCTTTTCCGGCTGGACAACATCTATCCCACAACGTGGTGCCCAGAGCTGGACACAATACTCTAAATGTGGCCTCATCAACATCTTATACAACTGCAACATGACCTCCCATGTCTGCTGATCAAGAAATAGAAGCGCATTCGCTGTGCTCAGATCACATCAGATGCCACGCACTGTTCAACATTGTCCAAGGCAGGATCATTCAGTTGTGTATTACACACCATAAGGTCATAGCTTCTGGTATGACATGTGCCTTGTTGCCAACACATCCCCAGCCAGCTGTTCTTTGTGTATCGCTGACAGAAGATGTCAAACTCTGTAGCAGAGCCTCGAGCTGCACATGGTTCCAACTGTGCCTGGTCATATTTAACGAGGTGTACTGGTACATACGGACTGGCTTGCCTTCATTGGTCGGGGCACAGACTATAAGAGTTGGGATAGACTAAAATGCTGGAGAAACTCAGCGGGTGAGGCAGCATCTATGGAGTGAAGGAATAGGTGAAGTTTCGGGTCAAGGCGGTCTCGACACGAAACATCACCTATTTCCTTTGCTCCATAGATGCTGCCTCGCTCACTGAGTTTCTCCAGCATTTTTGTCTACCTTCGATTTTTCCAGCATCTGCAGTTCTTTCTTAAACATAAGAGTTGGGATGTTAGGTTGCAACTTCACAAAACACTGGTTAGATTGCTTTGGTTTAGACTTAGATCCTTTATTTGTCATTCAAACCTTTCGGTCTGAACGAAATGTCGTTGCCTGCAGCCATACATGTAATAATAAACAACAAAACACACAATAAACACAAATTAACATCCACCACAGTGAGTTCACCAGGCACCTCCTCACTGTGATGGAGGCAAAAATCTTAGGGTTACTGTCTCTTCCCTCCTCTTCTCCCTCTGCGCTGAGGTGATACCCCACCGGGCGATGGTAAGTCAGTCCCGCGGTTCAAGCTCCGCGGCCCGGGGTGGTCGAAGCTGCCGCCATCCAGTCCAGCGGACGCAGTTGTTGCCGCGGGAGCTCCGGAAAACAGGCATCAACCTGTGACCCGCGAGCTCCCGACGATGTCACCTACTGGCCCGCGGCCGAGCCCCGGATTCAGGTCGCCGCTGCCAGAACGCCGCCTCAGCCACCGGAGCACCGTCTCCGCCCAGCGCCGGGCCGCCCTCACGGGAACGCAGTTTCAGCCCCGCACCGGGCCGCCCTCACGGGAGCTCCATTACAGCTCCGAGCCGGGCCGCCCTCACGGGAGCGCCGTCCCAGCCTTTGAGTCGTGCCGCTGCCACCGGAGCGTCTCAGCTCCGAGCCGGGCCGCCCTCACGGGAGCGCCGTTCCAGCCCCGAGCCGGGCCGCCCTCACCGGAGCACCGAGTCGTGCTGCTGCCCGAACGCCGCCACAGCTCGAAGACGTCACAGTTGGTGAGTCCTGGCTGGCTCTACCTCCGGAGCCTCGAGGTCGGTCGCAGGCCACCAGCTCCGCCATTAGGCCTCAGCGCAGACTGAGGCAGAGAAGGGGGATACGACAAGAAAAAGTCGCATTCCCCCGAAGGGAGAGACAGAAAGCCCTGTTTCAGCCCCCCCCCCCCACCCCCACCCCCCCACATAACACAACCTAATAACCCAAAATTTAACTAAGCAAGACAAAAAAAACAACACAAAAAAGTAAAAACAGACGGACTGCAGGCGAGCCGCAGCCATTCAATGGCGCCGCCACTTCCGGTTTAGAGAGGAGATACAGCGTGGAAACAGGCCCTTCGGCCCACCAAGTCCACGCCAACCATTGATCATTTGCTCATACTAGTTCTATGTTGTCCCACTTTCCCATCCACCTCCGCCACACGAGCGGCAATTTACAGACGCCGAACGGCCTGCTTTCACAACGCCTGACAGCACCACAGATCCAGGTTCAATCCTGACTATGGGCGCTGTCTGTACAGAGTTTGTACATTCCCCCCATAAAAACATATTAAAAAGGTTCAGGACTGTCATATGCTGCAAGAATGGAGCAGCTGGGCTTGTAAACTCTGGAGTTTAGAAGGATGAGAGGGGATCCCATTGAAACATATAAGATTGTTAAGGGCTTGGACACACTAGAGGCAGGAAACATGTTCCCGATGTTGGGGGAGTCCAGAACCAGGGGCCACAGTTTAAGAATAAGGAATAAGCCATTTAGAACGGAGACGAGGAAACACTTTTTCTCACAGAGAGTGGCGAGTCTGTGGAATTCTCTGCCTCAGAGGGCGGTGGAGGCAGGTTCTCTGGATGCTTTCAAGAGAGAGCTTGATAGGGCTCTTAAAAATAGCGGAGTCAGGGGATATGGGGAGAAGGCAGGAATGGGGTACTGGTTGGGGATGATCAGCCATGATCACATTGAATGGCGGTGCTGGCTCGAAGGGCCGAATGGCCTACTCCTGCACCTATTGTGTATTTATTGAATTTTGTCTATTGACCGCGAGGGTTTTCCCTGGTTCTGCGGTTTCCTCCCACACTCCAAAGACGTACAGGTTTGTAGGTTTTGGTAAAATTTGTAAGTTGTGCCAAATGTGCCGGATAGCACTAGTGTGCAAGAAATTGCTGGTCGGCTTGGACTCGGTAGGCTGGAGGGCCCATTGCCGCTCCAAATCTATAAAATTGAAACTAGACTCTACAATTCCCTAATCCAAACATCCCGACGCTCAAAATTTTGCAACGACTAAATCTGGAATTGCTTCAATGATAAATGACATCAGAGCGTTTGTGTGCTGCCAGAAAGATCGAGAGCAATATTTAATTCTGAAGCAGGGTTCCGACCCAAAACGTCGCCTATTCTCCGGAGATGCTGCCTGGCTAACTGAGTTACTCCAGCGTTTTGTGTCCAAGTTCAAGAGCAGAATTGGATTATGCTGCCTTGATTACCCGCAGGGGAAATTGTCCAGTCCCAGGAAGACAACTTTATATGAAGCAATGTTGAGTAATCATTTAATGTTTCCCTGACAACCTGGTATCAAATGTACAACGAGGGCTGGTGTACAATAAACATTTGGCTCATTTTCAGAAGGAAGGAGTATGTTGGGCTATCTAGTGTTGTAATGTGAAGGTTCTCAGTGAAAAGCAACTGTTCTGTCTTGTTTGTTGTAGTTTGGTTCGGGCACATATACTTCATATCGTATAATATACCCTGGTGATATGACACCCGACAAAACTGGAACGATAAGGTTCAGAATGTGTAAGGAGGAACTGCAGATGCTGGTTTACTCTGAAGATCGAAACAAACTGTTGGAGTGGCTCAGCGGGGCAGGCAGCATCTCTGGAGAGGAGGAATTGGGTGACATTTTGGGTCGAGACCTTTCTTCAGATCCAATTTCTGAATGTTTGTCAGCCCCTTGAAAATAGACATTTAATAAACTGCATAATGCTCAACATGTGGCCAACATCACCAGGATATTTGCCAGCTAGCTTCCTGTTAAAGGAACCATGTGTCTCTATTAAATGCCTTTCGCAATCACGATGTTCCCAAGACTTCAACCGAGTGTTGCTAGTGAGTGAAGTGGGAGCATGTTTGTGCATCACCAGTCCCCACAGTCACTGCTGTAGAGGTCAATATTGCTCTCCTTCATGAGATTTTCTGTCAGGATAAGTAAAGGACACAAAATGCTGGAGTAACTCAGGGGGTCAGGTAGCATCTCTGGAAACCTTGACCGGTGGGAAGGGCTGTAGGATTAATTTGCATCTATTACTAGACTAAGTGGGACCCGTTGGGTCCCAGCATCACACAGGAGGGCTGGCCATCCAACGAAATATTCCACCTCTCCACCAATTCTAATATTGGTGGCCAGTTGGGAGGGGGGGGGGGCTTTCTGGAGCACTAGGGTGGGTGTTATGGGCTGAAGGGACTGGTTTCCAGAGGGCTAGTATGCAAATTGTGCGCCAAATGGTTTCTTGGGCTGGCGTCTCGGTCAATCAAGCCTGTTGTGCTGGCAACTCACTCACTCACGGCTGGTGGGCTGGTAGTTGACTCGCGGCTAATCCTTGAAATTCTATTTCAAGCAGGGTATAAGGCCACCAAATTCAAGTGCAGTTTCTTACCACTTCTAGCAGGGTGCAAGGCCACCAAATTCAAGGGCAGTTTCATACCATTTGAAGTAGGGTGCAAAGCCACTAATTAACAGCGAGTCGTGACCTCTCCCTCCTCCATCTTGCAGAGACTGAGCCACACCCACATTACCGGGTTTTATAACCCCTCCCCCCCCCCACCGGAAAAGGTGTGGCTTTCATGGAGTGATTGACAGGAGAGAGATTCTCAACATTTAAAAAAAAACTAATAACACTTTTATTTTTCATTGATGGGAAGAATTCTCTGCATCTGCTCAGCGGAGGGGGACTGAGTAAGATGGCCAAAAATCACAGCAGTAAGTGATAGCGTTTTATCTAAAATCAATATACAGTGCAAACAGGAAGTGCATTTACAGTAGTGCCTTTTAACTTCAAGCCAAAGCACCCAAGCCACCATTTGCAGTAAGTAGTGCCTTTCAACTTCATGCCACCATTTGCAGTAAGTAATGCCTTTCAACTTCAAACCAAAGCTCCCAAGCCACCATTTGCAGTAAGTAGTGCCTTCCAACTTCAAGCCAAAGCAACCAAGCCACCATTTGCAGTAAGTAGTGCCTTTCAATTTCAAGACACACCCAAGCCAAGCCAACCGGGGGGTGGGGGGGGGAGAAGACTTTCTGGAGCGCTAGTATGAATCATTTTAGAACGAATAGGCATTTTTTTTTGCAAGCTTTAGAACCAATAGACATTTTTTTGCAAGCTTTAGAACCAATGTCATTTTTTGCAAGCTTTAGAACCAATAGACATTTTTTTGCAAGCTTTAGAACTAATAGACATTTTTTTGCAAGCTTTAGAACCAATAGACATTTTTTTGCAAGCTTTAGAACCAATAGACATTTTTTTGCAAGCTTTAGAACCAATAGACATATTCTGCAAGCATTTTAGAACCATTAAGGGCATTTACATTTGAGTAGACATGTGTTCAGTGTTATTCACAGCTCAGAGAAACGTGACCCTCTGCCTTCCTCCATCTTGAAGAGTGAGTGAGGCACACCACTTCCTGGTTTTATAGTCCCTCCCCCCTGCCGCCAGCGGGGGCAGCAGAGAGAATGGGGAATTTTGCAAAAACATTAATATCTCTGGTATTTTAAATCGACGGGAAAAATCCTCGGCACACATGCGGCGGAGGGGTCTCTGAGCAAGGTGGCCAAAAATGATGGCCGTAGGTGGCGGCGTTCTCTCGGAAATCGCAGCACAGATGGCCAAAACCGGTCAAGAACAGACTTTTACTAATATAGAAGACAATGGGAGAGTCTTGAAGGGCGAGGTGGATGAAGTCAGGGTGTGGATAGGTGCGACTTTATGGCCATTACAGAAACCTGGGTGAGGGAGGGACTGGACTGGCATCTTAACGTTCCAGGGTACAAGAGAGACACAGACACACAGAGAGAGACACACACACACACAGGGAGACACACAGAGAGACCATCTCTTGGCACATGAACCTTTACCTTGTGAAAGGAGCTCATGGTATATTGCAGTATCCTCAGGTTAGCAAAATGATTGTCTTGCACTCACTTTTAAAGCTCATTTGATTCGTCCTAAATTCTGTAAAATTCCTATACACCCTGCTGGATTTTGCATTGAATGTTTGCAGAATATTTTACTCACAATGGGTTGTCCATCCAGCACCTGTGTGTTGGTTTGAATTTAAGGACTGCATGCCGCAATCCAAATTATCATACGGTCATTTAATTTCATTGAGTTGTACCTCTTAAATATCATCCTTATTGAAACCTAGATCTCTCCCCCTCTCAGTTTTGGTCTCCTAATCTGAGGAAAGACATTCTTGCTGTAGAGGGAGTACAGAGAAGGTTCACCGGACTGATTCCTGGGATGTCAGGACTTTTATATGAAGAAAGACTGGATAGACTCGGCTTGTACTCGCTAGAATTTAGAAGATTGAGGGGGGATCTTATTGAAACTTACAAAATTCTTAAGGGGTTGGATAGGCTAGATGCAGGAAGATTGTTCCCGATGTTGGGGAAGTCCAGAACAAGGGGTCACAGTTTAAGGATAAGGGGGAAATCTTTTAGGACCGCGATGAGAAAAACATTTTTCACACAGAGAGTGGTGAATCTGTGGAATTCTCTGCCACAGAAGGTAATTGAGGCCAGTTCATTGGCTATATTTAAGAGGGAGTTAGATGTGGCCCTTGTGGTTAAAGGGATCAGGGGGTATGGAGAGAAGGCAGGTACAGGATACTAAGTTGGATGATCAGCCATGATCATATTGAATGGCGGTGCAGGCTCGAAGGGCCGAATGGCCTACTCCTGCACCTATTTTCTATGTTTCGATGTTTCAAGTACCTCAGCTACTTCAGCTTTAACTCCAGTCAGTCTATTGGCAATAGAGAGAAGTGGAAATTAGTGCCGTCTGTTTGGAGATGGTCTGTGAGGCAGAGTTATATAATGGCATATGTATTATTTATCATCATCTCTGGGAGATTCTAACAGTTTCAGAACATGTGTATATTTTATTGCAGACTAACCACAGACACATGTGCAGTGTGGTTACATCAGATACACATGCGTCTTGTTTACCCACAAATACACCACACTGTTTCGCATTATGACAAGAGTGTCAGAGTTCTCAAGACGTCAACATACAGTACCGAAACAGGCCCTTCGGCCCAACGTGTCCATGTTGACAAAGATGCCCCATATACACTAGTTCCACCTGCCTGTATTTAGACCATATCCCTTTCATATCTGTTTAACATAGAAACATATAAAAAGGTGCAGGAGTAGGCCATTCGGCCCTTCTATGTTTCTATGTTTCAGGCCAGCACTGCCATTCAACATGATCATCCAGAATCAGTACCCCATTCCTGCTTTCTCCCCATACCCCTTGATTCCGTTAGCCCCAAGAGCTATATCTAACTCTCTCTTGAATACATCATGTATACTTGGTAACTGTCCACTTGTCTTCGAAATGCTATTGAATTGGCCTGTTTTGATGCTGTGCCACTCTATGAGAACATGACTCTAGGCTCTGGCCTCCGTTAATCGCTGGTCGGGACGGGCTCGGTGGGCCAAAGGGCCTGTTCCCGCACTGCATCTCCAAACTAAACTCAAGGGAACAGTGTTAAGCTGAAAGGATGTATAATGGAAGATAGACACAAAAAGCTGGAGTAGCTCAGCGGGACAGGCAACATCTTTGGAGTGAAGGAATGGGTGACGTTTTAGGTCGAGACCCTTCTTCACACCAATTCCTTCTTCTAGAGATGCTCCCTGTCCCGCTGCGTTACTCCAGCATTTTGTGCCCACCTTTGGTTTAAACCAGCATCTGCAGTTCCTTCCTACACTGCGGAAACTGTATACCACACCATAGTCTCAACATTTTACCGTGAGGGGAATAGAGAGGGTGAATGCACAGAATCTTTGTCCCAAGGTCAGATGATCCAGAACCAGAGGGCATTGGTTTAAGGTGAGAGGGGAAAGATTTAATAGGAAACTGAGGAGCTGCTTTTTCTCCCAGAGGGTTGTGAGTATGCGAAACGAGATGCTGCGTGTGCGTGTGCGTGTGTGTGCGCGCAATGGTGAGACGCATGTGTGCGTGTATGCAATGGTGAGACGCATGTGTGCGTGTGTGTGTGTGCGTGTGTGCGTGCAATGGTGAGACGCATGTGTGCGTGTGTGTGCGCAATGGTGAGACACACGTGTGTGTGTGTGCGCAATGGTGAGACGCATGTGTGCGCGTGCGTGCAATGGTGAGATGCATGTGTGCGTGTGCGTGTGTACGTGTGTGTGTGTGTGTGTGTGTGTGTCAGGTGCTCATTTCTGGCCCAGGCTGACACTGTTAATAGCTGTTTACTTTATTGTAGACCTCTCATGGTCCCAATAAATTGTATTCCTATAGGAGTCGAGCACACTTGCCACTTTTTCTTATTACCTTCAGTGTCCTTGTTACTACAGCTCCAAGCCCGTCTGTGTCAGTTCAAGGAACGATAGGCGATTACAGCACCAACGTCTGCTCTGTTAAGCTATACATGGAGCCCTCTCTGCAAACTAACTCTACATCTCTGCTTATCTATCCCTTCCCCGCTGCTGCCTCATCGATCAATTAATCAATGGAAAGATAAATCATTGCTGCACTATCCTGTTCATATATATTTCAGAACACTTTGCCCTACTGCTTGATTGCTTGTATTTCTCAAAGATTAGTTTTGAATCTTTACGGCGGATTTATGCTGCAGTCTGTGCCCTTTACAGCTTCATAACAACTAAGATCAATGCATTCAATCCCAGCAAGCTTACCTACATATCAATGCTTTGTTACAGGAGAATACAAACTAAGAGGTTGCAGAGGCACCATATACAGTAGGCAGATTGGAGATGCAGCGTTGAAGCAGGCCCTTCGGCCCACCAAATCCATGCCAACCATCAAACACCCACTCGTTCTATTCCACCACTACTCCCTACACATTAGGGGCTGCACGGTGGCGCAGCGGTAGAGTTGCTGCCTTACAGCGCTGGAGTTCCAGGCTCCATCCCGACTGTGGGTTCTGGCTGTACAGAGTTTGTACGTTCTCCCTGTGACTTGTGTGGGTTTTCTCCGGGTGCTACAGTTTCCTCCCACACTCCAAAGACCTATGGTTTTTGTAGGCTAATTGGCTTTGTATAGGTGTAAATTGTCCCTGGTGTGTACAGGATAACGTTAGTGTGCGGGAATCGCTGGTCGGCGCCGACTCTGATGGGAGATGGCAAGTTGTTGCTAACAGCTCCAATGACCTGGGTTCAATCCTAACCCCGGTGCTGTCTGCATGGAGTTCTCTCTGTGACCTTCGTCCCTTTTCCTACCTCCAGTTCTCCCCCTCTCTATTTTCAGTCTGAAGAACGGTCTCGACTTGAAACATTCTCTGCCTCAGAGGGCGGTGGAGGCAGGTTCTCTGGATGCTTTCGAGAGAGAGCTAGATAGGGCTCTTAAAAATAGTGGAGTCAGGGGATATGGGGAGAAGGCAGGAAAGGGCTACTGATTGGGGATGATCAGCCATGATCACAGTGAATGGCGGTGCTGACTCAAAGGGCCGAATGGCCTACTCCTGCACTTATTGTTTATCACCTACACCTTTTTTCACTGAGATGCTGCCTCATCTGCTGAGTTACTCCAGCATTTCGTGTCTATCTACAGTATAGACCAACTAGGAATAAAGCACTAGCCCACTCAACCTCTCCCTATAGATCAGGGCATTGTAGCTGTTAGCAATAACTCTACTGGCTGGTCACCATCTATCCTCTTGTTCCTTCCTCACCCACACACTTCCATCTCTCTCCCTTTGTTCAACTTACACACCCCTCCCCGCATGTTATCCCCAGTGATCACCCTCCCGATCCCAAATACAAACCTGTTTTGGTTCACTTTTCTTCAGACAGTCTGAAGAAGGGTCTCGATCCAAAACATCTCACATTCCTTCTTTCCAGGAGATGCTGCCATTCCCGCTGAATTACTCCGGCATTTTGCGTCTATCTGCTGGTAATGGTGTTGTCATGAACTCATTGCCCCCTCCATGGCCAAGGCTATGGTTCATGGAGATGCCATTGGGGCATCATTGTGGTCATCGTGATTTGAAGGATTTTTTGTGCCAATGGTGAATGATGAATAGAAGGCCAGCAGTGGAGATATTGGGAAAACAAACCGTGGAAGGTGTACTGGGGCAGAGTGACACCTGCTCTACAGTTGCTGGCAAATGAAATATTTGCCATTTTCTAGCTCAACATAGCAGATATACACACACATTCATTCTCCTAGTTGTGTAATTACATCAATCAGCCAATGTAGATACGGTGTTGTCAGCGCACGCATAATCAAACAAATGAGAGCTTGGACCGTTTTATTCTTACATAATTAACTCAGATAAATGTTTCATCTTATAACGAAAATACAGCGCCTTCCAATAATGGTGCAGTCTCCAAGTACTATCAGCTATTGAATTGAATCCTTTATTTGTCATTCAGACCTTTCGGTCTGAACGAAATGGAACCCTATCAGACATGTTCCATCAGTTCATATAATAGGGATGGGATACAATCTCCGTGGATTGTCACCTTGTCGTGGTGGAGAAGCTTGTGCGGACCCGAGATCCTGAGAGCGATGCCATCTGGAGCTGGTAGGGCCACCCATGGCGGTACGGTCGAGGGGGAGGTCTCTGACAAAGAGCAACTCAACCAAGACCTCAACGGTGGAACAGGCGGAGGACGTTCAGAGTGAAACAAAATTCCCCTCAGGTTCCTGTTAAATCTTGCCCTTCTTACCTTAAACATATATCCTCTGGTTTTTGATTCCCCTACGCTGGGTAAAAGACTGCGCACTCACCCTATCTATTCCGTTCATGATTGTATACACCTCCATAAGATCACCCCTCATCCTCCTGCGCCCCAAGGAATAAAGCCCTAACCTGCTCAACCTCTCCCTACAGCCCAGGCCCTCGAGATCGAGCAATATCCTTGTAAACCTACTCTTAATTAGAAGTATTTGAATAGAATCTAACATTGGAAACCCAAAAAATTGCAGTAATAGGATGAGTTTGGAAATCAATCCCTAAAACTACAGCAATAGTATCGACGATTTCTTGCCAATATTTTTCCAAAAGTGGGCAGGCCCAAAACATACGCTATGAGTTTCATAGCAAAAGGATTTGAGTTCATAGCAAAAGGATTTGAGTACAGGAGCAGGGAGGTTCTACTGCAGTTGTACAGGGTCTTGGTGAGACCACACCTGGAGTATTGCGTACAGTTTTGGTCTCCAAATCTGAGGAAGGACATTATTGCCCTTGAGGGAGTGCAGAGAAGGTTCACCAGACTGATTCCTGGGATGTCAGGACTGTCTTATGAAGAAAGACTGGATAGACTTGGTTTATACTCTCTAGAATTTAGGAGATTGAGAGGGGATCTTATAGAAACTTACAAAATTCTTAAGGGGTTGGACAGGCTAGATGCAGGAAGAAGTCCAGGACAAGGGGTCGCAGCTTAAGGATAAGGGGGAAATCCTTTAAAACCGAGATGAGAAGAACTTTTTTCACACAGAGAGTGGTGAATCTCTGGAACTCCCTGCCACAGAGGGTAGTCGAGGCCAGTTCATTGGCTATATTTAAGAGGGAGTTAGATGTGGCCCTTGTGGCTAAGGGGATCAGAGGGTATGGAGAGAAGGCAGGTACAGGATACTGAGTTGGATGATCAGCCATGATCATATTGAATGGCGGTGCAGGCTCGAAGGGCCGAATGGCCTACTCCTGCACCGAATTTCTATGTTTCTATGTTTCTATACGAGTCAGTGAGGCCACTACATCTGTCACAGGTAGGATTTATATGACCATAAAAACTAGCTAACTTATCTTGTGACATATGAACTCTGTGTTTGGGTTTGTGGAAGAGTGTTTCAAGGACTACGTTTCACGATATTGAAAGCCTTTTCCTGGAAAGGAGAGAGGACGCAACTGAAAAGACGAACAACTTCATTCCTGCATCTCATGCTTGCACAAATGTTTACACAACTGAACAATCCAAATGCCTCCATGAGAAATTGATTCCATCAACTTGATTTCATGACAATTATGCGGGAATTTGAAAGTAAACACATTTTGAAAGGAAACGATTTTCTTATTCATTTAAATCCAAATTTCTGTATTTTGGAAAGACAGCCTGTAATTTTGGCAGGAAGTGACATTCCTGGTATTAGACTGGTATCTGTTTGATCTATTACTGTGTCAAGGCACAAAGGCTTTTGCTATCATTGGGAGACCACTACCAAACTCTCCTTAAGGACGAAATCCTTGAGGAAATAGGTGACGTTTCGGGCCGAAACCCTTAAGGGTTTCGGCCCGAAACGGTGCCTATTTCCTTCGCTCCATAGATGCTGCCTCACCCGCTGAGTTTCTCCAGCGTTTTTGTCTACATTCATTGATTTGCCCTTTTTGCACATCTTTTATTCATTTGCTCCCGTGCACCTTTTCATACCCCTCATATCCCTCTCCGTCCGAGGAAGGGTCTCGACCCGAAACGTCACCTATTCCTTTTCTCCAGTGATGACGCCTGACCCGCCGAGTTACTCCATCTTTTTTGCGTCTACCATTCATCGTGCAGCTTCTACTTAAGGGAGACGAGAGTGCTA
This sequence comes from Amblyraja radiata, assembly GCF_010909765.2. Taxonomy (NCBI): domain Eukaryota; kingdom Metazoa; phylum Chordata; class Chondrichthyes; order Rajiformes; family Rajidae; genus Amblyraja; species Amblyraja radiata. The sequence continues at coordinate 2,767,843 of NC_045992.1, forward strand.
ATTATTAATTACATCAGCGGCTGGGTTATGATGTGCGAGCCGTCTAACAGTAGCTATTAAGTTTATCAGCACTGTAGGTAGTTGTCACTTAACAGAGCCTACGCTGGGAGTCAACTGCCGAGTGAGTTCCTGCACTAACAGAATCAAAAAGGCACTCTCAGACAAATTAAAGGGCAGTTTTCTGTGTAGAGGAGGTGGGTGGAATCAGTTGCAATTCGAGGGTGTGAAAAGGATGCTTGAGGCATTAATGTGTGCGATGCTTATGAAATTCTTGCCTTTCATGTGTGTGAATGAAAAGCATCTTATATCAGTTGCAACGTTACGAGAGATAAGCATCAGTTGGTTACCATAAATAAGCACCCGACCACATTTTCCTCTTGTTTCGTCACCTCAGAGAACAAATTGACCATTTAACTGGAAACCTTCAACTTATCCTCAATCAGTCTTACAAGAATGATGGGGCGGGGAGATTGCAACCTTCAGGCGGCCCATCCCGTTTCGATCAACCCGACGTGCACAAACAAAAGATCTAATCGAACAAGTTGGCCTACAACTTTAGGCTGTGCACGCCATACGCAAGAAGAAGAAGAACAAGAATGGTCTTACAAGAAGTGGGTGCAACAGTGGCACTGAGGCAAGGACCCGGGTTCGATCCTGACTACAAGTGCTGTCTGTACAGAGTTTGTATGTTCCCCCCGCGACCGGCGTGGGTTTTCTCCGTCATCTACGGTTTCCTCCCACACCCCAAAGACGTACAGGTTTGAACGCTAATTGGCTTGGCATAAATGTAAAATTGTCCCTAGTGTGCGCAGGACAGTGTTAAGGGCCTGTCCCACTTGGCTGCCATTTGCGCACCATTTACACGACCTCCAAAAATGTGGTTGTCACGTGGTTGACGCACGGGTAGCGCAGAACAGGCGCATGGAGAGGCGTGGAGGAGTGTGGAGTTGCGCGCGGTATCGCGCGGCGCTCCAGCATTTCGTGCTGCGCGAAATCCTCGTGCGCCACCTGCTTGACGTATCGCGTACGCACGCTGACGTATCGCGTACGCACGCTAACGCATTGGCATCGCATGCTGGCGTCCCGACATCTCACGTGTATCGCACCAGACGACACCGCGCGGTATTCTAATAACGTCACGCGCACCAGACGACATGATGACGCGTGATTTGCGCGTAACGACGTGTCGACCTACTTGACATATGACGCGTAAATGAGGCAAAAATGACCGCCAAGTGGGACAGGCCCTTTAGTGTGCGGGGATCACTGGTCGGCATTGACTCAGTGGGCCGAAGGGCCTGTTTCCACACTGTATCTGTAAACTAAACTAATTTAGTTTCATGCAGCTTAGAAAGATATTGGTGAACATGCTTGCACTGAACGAAGTGTGAACCTGCACTCCATCAAAATACAATAGCCTGACTTGTGGCTGTTGACATTTTGAAGTCCATTATGAATGATGAGGCTTCTGAGTATTTTGTCAGCATGGTTTGTAAAGGGGACAACTTGCCTGACAAACTTGTTGGAATTCTCTGAGGAAGCAAATAGCAGGATAGACAACGGAGAGTCAGTAGAACCTGTCTGAAGAAGGGTCTCGACCCAAAACGTCACCCATTCCTTCTCTCCATCGATGCTGCCTGTCCTGCTGAGTTACTCCAGCATTTTGTGTCTATAGTCATTAGATGTTGTTCACTTGGATTTTCAGAAGGCCTTTGATAAAATGTCACACATGAGGCTGCTTAACAAGATGTCTTTGGGTACTTTGAAAGCGGAGGTTGATAGGTAATTGATTAGTTGGGGTTAGGTTACAGGGATAAGAATGGGTTCATAGGCAAAACAGATCAGTGGTTGGGAATGAATCATGACAAGGACCCTTGCATCTTTCTCCAGACCTTCTTCATAAATCCAAGCTCCATAACTGAACTCTACACAATCACATCACCTCACACATCTCCAATGAGACCCGAGGGTGGGTGTGATTGGATGGAGCGTAGATGTGCCAGAGACCTGGGTTCACTCCTGACCTTGGGTGCTGTCTGTGTGGAGTTTGCATGTTCTCCCTGTGACCACGTGGGCTTCCTCCAGGTGCTCCGGTTTCCTCCCACATCCCAAAAACATGCAGGATCGTAGGCTATTTGGCTTCAGTAAAAAATAGTAAATCATCCCTAGTGTGCAGGGTGGCGCTAGTGTACGGGGATCGCTGGCTGGCGCGGACTTGGTGGGCCGAAGGGCCTGTGTTCGCACTACATCGCTAAACTAAACCAATGACCACTGGTAACTCACCACCACGACACCATCAAGACCTTTATTCCAAAGTGGCTGCACAATGCAGATGATTAGGAACATATTTTTTTTTTACAATAAGTTTCTTGTGTTCCTGAAGATGTTAACAGTCTCTTTTATTGCATCCAATTAGCTTAAAATTTTTGTTTCATCAGATCGGTTTAATGACTTTGCAATTAAAATTGCTACATACTACAGAAGAATACAACAATCAGATTTCCCTGGACACTCCTTGTTAAGTCAAGACCATGCAGCTTACAATACAAAGGTTCGTTGAGCCTTTTAGGATAAAATTGGATCAGGACAGAGATAAACTCAAGTAACCTTAATCCCAAACACTTTGCATTAGCAGCTTCAAGTCCACCCTTCTCTCTGCTTTAATACAGTGGGTTCATTTTCCCAACTGTCAGCGAATGCATGCCTTAGTGCTAAATTCACCACACATGGGGAAAAGGCTTTTATTTATTTATTCACAGGGTGTAGATGTCTTGGCAAGGCCACTGTTTATTGTCTGACACTAATCATTCCGGCTGTTAATTAGGTTGGTGGCCCACAGTTACATAGAGACAAGACTTCCATTTTTCCTACACTTCAGTTCAATGAATCAGTTGGGCTTTCAATACAAATCTGGCACTATTAGGTACCAGATTTATTTAATTACTAGAATTCCAAATTCCTTCGGAACTAGAGTGGGATTTGAAACATTTCCCTTAGATCCACAACCCATGGCTTAGAATGTAAAGTCGGCAACAAACACGAAGTGACAGCATCCGTACCATTTCACAACATGCTTTCAGCAAGGCTGGATGGTTAACCCATTGCTGAATCCAACTGCTTCTTAAATGGAGACACAAGGAACTGCAGATGCTGGTTTACAAATAGAAAGTAGAAAATGCTGGAGTAACTCGGCGGTTCAGGCAGCATCTCTGGGAGACATGGATAGGTGAATGAATGATACTTTAGTATCAATAGACAATAGGTGCAGGAGTAGGCCATTCGGCCCTTCGAGCCAGCACCGCCATCCAATCTGATCATGGCTGATCATCCCCAATCAGTACCCCGTTCCTGCCTTCTCCACATATCCCCTGACTCGCTATTTTTAAGAGCCCTATCTAGCTCTCTCTTGAAAGCATCTAGCTCTCTCTTGAAAGCTTGAAAGACATGTCACAGTGAGATCCTTGTTTTGCATACCCAGTGTGTGTTGTTTGCTGCCAAGGATATCCGTTTTAAATTTAGCTCTTAGTATAAGCTGCGCTCATTTCTCTGGCACTCACTATTTATTTAATGTACCCATGTGATCTCATACAAAGCAAAGGCATTCCATGCCCAACAGCTTGCTCATACAAGGTACACAAAAAAGCTGGAGAAGCTCAGCGGGTGCAGCAGCATCTATGGAGCGAAGGAAATAGGCAACGTTTCTGGCCGAAACCCCTCTTCAGTGATCGGGGGTGGGGGGGGGGGGGGGGGGGCGGGGACAAGAAAGGAAAAAGGAGGAGGAGCCCGAAGGCTGGGGGATGGGAGGAGACAGCAGGGGGACTGAGGAAGGGGAGGAGATAGCAAGGACTAACAAAATTGGGAGAATTCGATGTTCATGCCCCCAGGATGCAGACTCCCCAAGCGGAATACGAGGTGCTGTTCGTCCAATTTCCGGTGCTGCTCGCTGTGGCCATGGAGGAGACCCAGGACAGAGAGGTCGGAGACGGAGTGGGAGGGGGAGTTCAAGTGCTGAGCCACCGGGAGGTCAGCTTGGTTATTGCGGACCGAGCGGAGGTGTTCGGCGAAACGATCGCCCAACCTCCGCTTGGTCTCACCGATATAGATCAGCTGACATCTAGAGCAGTGGATGCAATAGATGAGGTTGGAGGAGATGCAGGTAAACCTCTGTCGCACCTGGAACGACTGCTTGGGTCCTTGAACGGAGTCGAGGGGGGAGGTAAAGGGACAAGTGTTGCATCTCTTGCGGTTGCAAGGGAAAGTGCCCTGGGAGGGGGTGGTACGAGAGGGAAGGGAAGAATTGACAAGGGAGTTGCGGAGGGAGCGGTCTTTGCGGAAGGCAGATATGGGGGGAGATGGGAAGATGTGGCGAGTGGTGGGGTCACGTTAGAGGTGGCGAAACTGACGGAGGATTATTTGTTGTATGTGATGGCTGGTGGGGTAAAAGGTGAGGACTAGGGGGACTCTAGTTGTCGCGACCCTTGTTGCGAGTGGGGGGGATGGGGAGAGAGAGCAGTGTTGCGGTGTATGGAAGAGATCCTGGTGCGAGCCTCATCTATGGTGGAGGAGTGGAGGAGGGGAACCCCCGTTCCCTGAATAATGAGGACATTTCAGATGTCCTGGTGTGGAACGCCTCATCCGTGGAGCAGATGCGGCGTATACGGAGGAATTGGGAGTAGGGGATGGAGTCCTGACAGGAAGCAGGGTGGGAAGAAGTGTAGTTCAGATAGCCATGGGAGTCAGTGGGTTTGTCTCTTGACCAGGTGATTTCAATGTAATGATTTAATGATAAAAATACAAAGAAATGCAAAGCATTTTTTTTGCTCAACATGAAAGATTCATTGACCATAGAGGTGGTGAAAGCAAACCTTCAATTTGCAAAGCTTGAGGGAAGGAAAAGGAGGGATTGAAATTGCTCTTATAGAAGCTAGCATCAACACAATGGGCCAAATGGACATCACCTCATTTCACCTGGGCTCTTTACAACCCAGCAGTATGAATATTAATTTCTCCAATGACAAGTAACCCTTGTTTTCCCTCTCTCTCCATTCCTTCCCCGCCCTAGTTCTCCAACTAGTTTCACTGTCCTCCTGATTAATTGTAGCTTGTATGCCTCGTTGTCTCCTTCCCCTCAGCCAACAATGAACCATTCATAATTTCCTTCAAACATAGGCTGCTTTTATCTGCCATTTTTACACCTTACATTCTCTACGTATTCTTCCATATCTCCAGTTTCCCTCTCCCCTGACTCTCAGTCTCAGCCTGAAGATGGGTCTCAACCCAAAACGTTACTCATTCTTTCTCTCCAGAGATGCTGCCAGTCCTGCTGAGTTACTCCAGCATTTTACATAGAAAATAGGTGCAAGACGAGGCCATTTGGCCCTTCCAGCCAGCACCGCCATTCATTGTCATCATGACTGATCATCCACAATCAGTAACCCGTGCCTGCCTTCTCCCCATATCCCTTGAGTCCGCTAGCCCCAAGAGCTCTATCTAACTCTTTTAAATTAATCCAGTGAATTGGCCTCTACTGCGTTCTGTGGCAGTGAATTCCACAAATTCACAACTCTCAGGGTGAAAAAGTTTTTTCTCACCTCAGTTTTAAATGGCCTACCCTTTTATTCTTAGACTGTGGCCCCTGGTTTTGGATTCCCCCAACATCAGGAACATTTCCCCTAGCTTGTCCAGTCCTTTTATAAGTTTCTATAAGATCCCTTCTCATCCTTCTAAATGTTTGTGTCCATCTTCAATTTGCAGAGCTGCAGGGAAGGAAAGAGGGTGTGAAATTGTCTTTATAGAAGCTAGCATCAACCCAATGGGCCAAATGGACATCTGTTTTGCCACAACATGTCCACCTTGTATTAAGAATCCAAGCTCCTTGCCCTCTCCACATCCACAGCCAACCAAAAACAAACAGGATAAAGAACCCATGTAATGAGCATGGGATCACTGCTCTAGTTAAATAATACACATGAATAAATATGAAGGGGTTGGGGGGGGGAGGAAAGATACCAGTTATTAATGAGCTGAATAAAAATGCACTAAATCAAGACAAAAAGATGAGAATAAATTTCACAAATGCCTCTTGCAGAGACAACAACTCACGTGGCTCTGATGACCCAGAAGACACAGAAATATTTTCTCAGGGCAGATTTAAAAGGGCAGGAATCAATTGAATGATCCAGTTGAACAAAGGTGGAAGCCAATCTGATCAATTATTCAAATAACAATCCAATTAAAACCAGCTGAATAATTCATGGCCTCGGCAACAGGACAGGGAAGGTGCGAAGAGAGCAGTGAGGCATGTTGCCGTAGGAAAGTAAATACTTAGAGGCAGGAATGATCAATTTTAGCAAGTATTTTGACCTCGATGCATAAAATTTGGACTGGAGTCTTTGTGTTGTTCCATGGAGCAGGAGTGGAAGGCAGAATTAGCATCATCAACGCCTTAGGAATGACTCATTTATCTTTTAGTATCCTTTTGTTTTAATTGGTGGCAATTAACCATAAAGCAACTCCACCTTGCCCACCACTGTCAGCTTCTCTTTGTGTTGATGGCTGTGATTTTATACATTGGATTTCAACCATCCTAGTGAAGGTAGTGGACTCCAGTCTTGGAACCTTCACGCGGGTCAGGCAGCATCTATGAAAACAGAATGTCCTTTCATATCAGTGTGGGAAGGAACTGCAGATGCTGGTTTACGCTGAAGGGCCTGTCCCACATGGGTGTCACTTACGTGTAATTTACGCAACATAATTTACGCGTCACGACGCACGACTTATGAGCGCATGGTGTGCATTTCTCGTGCGTGGTGACGTGCGCGTGTGGTTGCGCGCGGCGCCCCAGGATTTTGGAATATACAAAATCTTCGCACGCCATCTGCTTGGTGCGCAAATGACGCCCAAGTGAGACAGGCCCTTTAAGATCGGCACAAAATGCTGGAGGAACTCAACGGGTCAGGAGGCAAACGCGTTGCTAACAGCCATTCTTGAATCAGGTGCACAGAGGATGGATATAGTGGTGAAGTGTCTCCTCTCTTGTTTCCCATCCTGGGGCAACAACTGAGATCTGGCTCAGAATGTTCGTAACAAGTCCGTAGGGGTCCGTGGATATATCGTAGTGGCTCGTTATGCTAGCCGTAGGTACTCGGGGCTATTTCTTTCACTCGTGGACATTTTTTTATCAGGCTGGAAAAAAAAAATCCCGACTTAACTGATGCCCCGAGTACCTACGGCTAGCATAACGAGCCGTTACGAAATATCCACGGACTCCTACGGACCCGTCACGAACATTCTGCGAGTTTGAATCGAGGGGGAAACTCGGGAGAATTCGTGAATAACTCGGGAATGTGGGACAGGCCCTTTAGGGAACCAGGAAGCAAAGTTTAGGAGAAGCTGAAGTTCACGAAGGGTGTTGTTTCATTCAGAAGAACATTTTCTAAATAATTCCGGTATTGAATAACATGCCAGAACCTGTCGGCTTGTGCAGACTGTTCCATCATACTCCTAATTATTAGTTACAGCTACTAATTTGTGAGAACATTATAGGTTTTTTTTTACTTTGTATACTATAATTTTCCAGTGTTACACTTCACCAAAGTATAACACAGCCATCAGACACTGATTCCATTAAGCATTGTAAAGAATTGTGTAATTTGTAAGGACAAAATTATTTTTCCTACTTAATTGAATGCCAAGGAATCAACATAGTAATTAAAATAAAATTGTTTGATTTATTTATTATTTGGCCTGTATCCTGTAATTATCACAAACTTCCTTTTTTCTCTTCCCTCGTTATGTACTATGTTTACACATTCACAAGAATTTCATTGTCCCATCCGGCTCATATGACAATAAACCTCTCTTGTCTTGGTGTAAACCTGAATATTCACAAGGAAACTGGTGGTGCTTTCTTTATCGTGTTGCTTTTGACTGCCGCCAGACTTTCCATCGTCTGCAAGGCACGAGTGCGATGGGATATTCACATTGTGCCTGGACAAGTGGAAACTGGTGCTAATTCTGCTACCACCATCATCTATTGCGACACGCGATGGCTCGCACTGATTGTCGGCGGAAGCTTGCCAGTGATGACAGCGAGGTCAACATCTTGGGACGACAGATGGCACAATGGGCTAAGTGTTCGGCTGGCGACCGGAAGGTAGCCGGTTTCAAATCCCGCTTGGAGTGTCCTTGGGCAAGACACTTCACCCACCTTTGCCTTTGTGTGAATGTGTGTGAATGTGTGTGAGTGATTGGTGGTGGTCGGAGGGGCCTTAGGCGCAGATTGGCAGCCACGCTTCCGTCAGTCTGCCCCAGGGCAGCTGTGGCTACAGAAGTAGCTTACCACCACCGAGTGTGACTGAGGAGTGAATGAATAATGCGATGTAAAGCGCCTTGAGTATTAAAAAGGCGCTATATAAATCCCATCCATTATTATTATTATTAACATCTGTAACAAGACGGAGAGGAAAAGAAGAGTGTAGTCCCAACAACACTCAGCTAAGACAACATCTGGATAAAACAATTTACTTGACTCGGGGGTGTGGGGGAATGGGATCCCAGTGTGGGCGGAGGGGCCAGCAATGCCATTCAATGTGATCATGGCTGATCATCCACCATAAATGGTGGAGTGGACTCGATGGGCCGAATGGCCTAACTCTGCTCCTATGACTGATGAACATTACTGACATTCAGCCTCCACTTTAAACATTCACACTTTGCATCACCTGGCCGTTGGGCCTGCAGTTGGTGCTATCCACAAAATGCAATGATACTCACCGAGGTCTCTGTGACAACCTCCTAACACAGCCCGGTGGCGCAGCGGTAGAGTTGCTGCCTTACAGCGCCAGACACCCAGGTTCGATCTCGTCTGTACGGAGTTTGTGCGTTCTCCCCGTGACAGCGTGGGTTTTCTCCGGGTTCTCCGGTTTCCTCCCGCACTCCAAAGATGTACAGGTTTGTAGATTGATTAACTTTGATGATGATTGTAAATTGTCCCTAGTGTGTAGGACAGCGCTAACGTACGGCGTGATCGCTGGTCGGCGCGGACTCGGTGGGCCGAAGGGCCTGTTTCTGCGCTGAATCTCTAAACTAAACTAAACTAGTGTTACAGTTATAATGTCTTGAATTTGTTATCATTATATTGATCTGTGTGTGTGTGTGTGTTTAGGTGTAGGGTTATTATAGTCTTGTATACTAAGGGACAGTGAAAAGCCTTGTTTTGCACGCTATCCAATCCAATTAGATAGTACCATACATAGACACAATCACAAGCCAAACTCAAGTACAATAGGTAGAGCAAAGGGAAAGATACACAGTGCAGAATATAGTCCTCAGTAATGTAGCGCATCAGTAGCAGATATGGGCCTGTTAAGGGCCTGTCCCACTAGGCGATTTTTTAGGCGACTGCCGTCGATCGTCATAGTCGTAGCAGGTCGCCGAAAAACCAGCGACTGAACTAATGGGCCTGTCCCACATAGGTGTTTTTTTTAGGCGACTGCCGGCGACTACGACAATGAAATTCACCGAATTCAGCACCGGCGACAACCTGCGCCATCTTGGCGACAACCTACGACAGCACCTACGTCAGGAGAAGACAAACTACGACACGCCCACTGTCGCCAAAAAGTTTTGAACATTTCAAAACACGGCGGCGACCAGAAAAACGCTACGACTGTTTGGGCGACTGAGGAGACGACTCACGACCGTACAGGCAACACCCCGGCGACCATGTGGCGGCAGCCTAGTCGCCTGTTGTCGCCTAAAAAAATCGCCTAAGTGGGACAGGCCCTTTACAGCTGCTGCAAGTTAGAATTTGATTATGAATTTGTCAGTACATATTCAATTCAATTCAATTCAACTTTAATGTCATTGCACAAATACTGAGTATCGGTACAACGAAATGCAGTTTTGCGTCAGTCCGTAGTAGTGCAATATAGAAATTAAAAAAAAAAAGAGGATACAGAATAATCAAAAATACAGAATAATTAAACAATGGGGACGGAGGGACCGGAGGAATCTATCGGCGGGACTCCGAGTTCAGCAATGCGACGGTATAATTGTAGAAGCTGTTCCTCATCCTACTGGTACAAGACCTGAGGCTCCTGTACCGCCTCCCTGATGGGAGGAGGGCAAACAGTCCATGGTTGGGGTGGGAGGGGTCTTTAATGATCTTCCCAGCCCGTTTCAGACACCGTTTTCGGTGGAGGGCATCCATGGCAGGGAGCGGGGCACCGATGATGTGCTGCGCTGTTTGCACCACCCGTTGTAGTGCCTTCCTGTCCGCAACAGTGCAGCTGCTGTACCATACCGTGAAGCAGGTGGTCAGGATGCTCTCGTTGGTACAGCGGTAGAAGTTGGTCAGGACCTGGGGGGACAGGTGGGCTTTCTTGAGCAATTAAACCAATAAACCAATTGAGCAATGACCAATTAAACACTCTTGACTCTTTACACGACAATGATGTGCTTTAATGATCTTTGAGTGTGTTTTGCCCACCTATCAGCGGTCGATGAGCGTGAAGGGGGAGGGGGGGGAGAAACAATGGAGGACACGGCGTGCGGTGGGGGGGACCCCCGTGAGTGACGGTGGGAGATGAATGGGGGACCCAGTGTGGGGGGGGGGGGGGAAGCGGGGCACTCTAGTTTAGAATTCTCTGCCCAGCGGATAAGTCTGCGTTTGTTTGCTCGCTTGTTCCGGTGAAGGGGCTGTGCACACGGCAGACAGACAACAGTCACTTGCCTTTTTCTTTGTGTTATAACTTTTAATTTCAGGTTTCCGTGTACCTTGTTGTGTGTTGTATCAATTTCCCTCCGGGGATGAATAAAGTTTCATAGTATTGTATCGTATCGTACAGATGCGGCCCGCGTTTTCCCTGATGGAATCTTCAGTCCCTGCTCAGCTCCCCAAGCACAGATGGACATTGTGAGCTCCCAACTCCAGCTGACAATTGATTAAGCTGCAAATACCATCTGGCTAATTTTCACCCCATCCACTCCCTGATAATTGATTTAATTGGTGTTTAAGTCATTGCAAGCTGATTAATTAATATTGGGCATGTGGAAGATATGTGTGAGCAGCAGTTGCCAATAAATATAGATTATCTGTCTGTAGATCAAAGCAAACATCAAAACTCACAGTGGGATTCCATGTAAGGAATAAGATTCAAACTAAGAATCAAGTAACTGTAGATGTTTAAGAAGGAACTGCAAATACTGGAAAAATCGAAGGTAGACAAAAATGCTGGAGAAACTCGGCAGAAACTCGGCAGGTGAGGCAGCATCTATGGAGCAAAGGAATAGGTGACGTTTCGGGTCGAGACCCTTCTTTGTAACTGTAGATGGTAGTTTTTAAAAAAACCCACAAAGTGCTGGGATGTCACGGTGCTAGAGACCCGGGTTCAATCCTGACTACGGATGCTGTCCGTATAGAGTTTGTACGTTTTCTCTGTGACCTGCGTGGGTTTTCTCTGGGTGCTCCGATTTCCTCCCACACTCCAAAGACGTGCAGATTAGTGGGTTATTTGGCTTCGGTATCAATTGTAAATTATCCCTCGTGTGTCTAGGATAGTGCTAGTGTGTGGGGATCGCTGGTCGGCATGGACTCGGTGGGCCAAAGGGCCTGTTTCCGCGCTGTATCTCTAATCGAAACTAATGCCCCTGTCCCACTTAGGAAACCTGAACGGAAACCTCTGGAGACTTTGCGCCCCACCCAAGGTTTCTGTGCGGTTCCCGGAGGTTGCAGGTGGTTGCCGGAGGTTGCAGGTAGTGGAAGCAGGTGGGGAGACTGACAAAAACCTCCGGGAATCTCCGGGAACCGCACGGAAACCTTGGGTGGGGCGCAAAGTCTCCAGAGGTTTCTGTTCAGGTTTCCTAAGTGGGACAGGGGCATAACTTAGTGAGTCAGACACAAGCCGTTTAAATTAGCTGTTAAATCTGCAGTTTCTTCCTACACTCCCCTATCATTGGTTGAAACATCTCACCTTTGACAGCATGGGACAGGTGTCCTTTCCCCTGGTGCTGTGGAGGCGTTGTGTGTCGGTGTTATTCAAGTTCATATTCAACACAACTTGTCAACAAAACTTGTCGGCTGCTTTATTCCATCTACCCACTGGCAATGTCCCAATTGTCTTCAGGCAAAAAATGTGGAATCATCAGAATAAAAATAAATATTCTCCTCTCTGACATGCAAGAAACCAATTAAGCCCAATGACTCGATAACATCGAAACTCAAGAGTGCTTTGCTGAATCTTGCAACCTACAAGTCAGAGTATCTATCGCGGTGAGTTGGAGTCAAACAGGCTTTAACTGGAGCAGGTCACGAGATTCATAGAATTGGTAGAATTGTCGAGAGGTCAAAGTCAAAGTCAAGGGTATTTAATTGCCGTGTGTACCTAAAGTGGAACAATGACTTTTTATTTGTGTTTTACTTGGGTCAGAAACATGGTGGACGAGCAGGGATTGAGAAAGACAAGAATATTATCATTCATGAAGGAACTGCAGATGTTGGAATATCGAAGGTAGACAAAAATGCTGGAGAAACTCAGCAGGTGCGGCAGCATCTATGGAGCGGAGATGAAGCCATAGATACTGCCGCACCCACTGAGTTTCTCCAGCATTTTTGTCTACCCAAGTTAATATTATCAATGGATAATCTTACAACAGAACTGGTCCATTCTGATACACAGAAAGAACCTTGCAATAATTAGTTTTATATTAATTAATGTCATGTGTATCGAGGTATAATGAAAAGCTTTGCTTTGCATGCTATCCAATCAGATGACATGTGTTTAGTTTTGTGTAGTTTAGATTAGTTTAGTTTAGAGATACAGCGTGGAAACAAACCTTTCGGCCCACCGCGTCCGTGCCGGCCAGCGATCACCTTCACCAAGTTCCATCCTACACACTAGGTGCAACTTACAGAAGCCAATTAACCTACAAACCTCTACATCTTTGGAATGTGGAAGGAAACCAGGGCACCCAGAGAAAACCCACGCGGTCACAGGGAGAACATATATATGCAATATTGTATAACTCAAGTGTAATAGATAGGGCAATGGGAAAGATACGGCATGCAGAATATAGTTTTCAGCATTGTAGCACAACAGTTAGACAAAGTCCAATGTCTGCAATGGGGTAGACAGTGAATGGACAGTACACTAGATTATGAAAGGACTGTTCAGAAGCCTGATAACAGAAGGGAAGTAGCTGTTCCTGAGCCACAGTATAAATTAGGCACTAAATAAAAGTGACTTGGCAATATCGTAGCAGTTTCCAGTCCCAGTTGTTTATTAGGCTGCCCCTTCTGTTGAAAATAAATGGGGTTTAATCTTACTGACTTGGTTGGAGAGCAACTGATAACATGCAAGTTAAGCATTCAACACCCCATCCACAATGAATCATACAGAGAATGGGTCAAACTACACTGAAGCTGACAAGATGATATCATTTGAACTGAAATGCCAATCATTTATACTGCGATGTTTTGACACGGAATCACCAGCAGAGGTGAAAGAATTTTCGTGGCTGTTTTGTGCTTTAGACCATTCTGCCTCTGTGGTTCTAGAACATAAGTAGACATTCCTGATCAAAATCAGTCAAACCCAGGATTGGAACTTCCACTTCGCAAAAGGCTCCCCTCCAATCTTTGATTGACAAAATCTCACGTTTTGGAATTTCCTTCCTCACCACCCCCAGGTCCCCAGGATGTAGGATGGACTAGCGTACGGGGTGATCGCTGGTCAGAGTGAACTTGGTGGACTGTTTCCACGGTGTATATCTAAAACTAAAACTATAATGCATTTAACGCATTGGGAATGAAAGGCAGAGAGATATAAATCTGGGGTTAGGGTCACCCAAGGTGGCGTCTTCCTTCAATTTGACTGAATGGTTCTGGAGAAGTCAGAACCCATAGAATAGCAACACAGGCAGAGAGAAATTGTAATTGGAGGAAGGAGGATACATAATATACCAACTACTTGGGTAGTTTACTGCATTTTTGCTCCTTGCTGATACTTTCATATTATTTTTAAAGGTAAATGAATTGTGCCACAGGTTACAAACAACTAACGTGCAGGTTAGATGGTATTTCACAGGCAGAGTAACCAAAAACACATACATGATGCAGTTAATTTCTACCTAACAATAGGGACCTAATTTCCTGGGAGCTCACTGTCATTCTGGATGTCATTGCCACTAGTTTAACCAGAGTTCTATGCAAAATGTACTTCACTTTTCCACTATTATTGTCTGGTTATCAAAAACTACTTTTACAGTTTAGGCTTTAGAGATACAGCGCGGAAACAGGCCTTTCGGCCCGCTGAGTCTGTGCCGACCAGCGATCCCCATACACTAGCACTACCCTACACACTAGAGGCAAATGCAATTTTACCCAAGTCAATTAACCTACAAACCTGCACATCTTTGGAGAGTGGGAGGAAACCGAAGCACCCGGAGAAAACACATACGGTCACAAGGAGATAGACACAAACTGCTGGAGTAACTCAGCGGGTCAGGCAGCACCTCTGGATAGTGTGAATGGGTGACGTTTCAGGTCGAGACCCTTCTCGAGACTCACAAGGTCACAACTCCATACAGACAGCACCCATGGTCAGGATTGAACCTGGGTCTCTGTGGCTGCAAGGCAGCAACTCTACTGCTGCCACACTGAGCCGCCCTATCGATTATTAATTTTTGTATTATTGATTATTATACATTTATTTGTGTATTATTCAGGCTAATGGGGCTGTAAAGCTGCCGCAAGTCAGAATGCCACTGCAATTAAACACTCTCGACTCTTCACTCCTGTTCCATGGCAGAGTTTAGTTGTCACGTGCCACTTGGGATCCTATTAAATACACAGGAGCCAACTCACTGCCCCTCAGGGTTTAAGGATACATTTTAACAGTAATTCCAGTTTCGTTGCATTCTTGGGATTAGCACTTTTACATCTGAAGTCAAATACAGCGAGTGCCAGATTCGCACAAGGGAGATGATCGTGAAGTAAAGGCCTCTCATGCGGCACAGTGGTGCAGCGGGTAGAGATGCTGCCTCACAGCGCCAGAGACCCGGGTTCGACCCTGACCTGTCTGTATGGAGTTTGTACCTTCTCCCCGTGACCTGCATGAGTTTTCTCCGGGTGTTCCAGTTTCAAAGGTTTCAAAATTATTTTATTGTCACGTGTACCAATTAAGGTGGAGTGATTTGCAAATTACCTCCCACAAAAGGTTCATCCCACACTAGAAAAAGACGCACAGGATTGTAGGTTAATAGGCTACGGGAAAGTTGTAGGATAGTGTTAAGGGCCTGTCCCACTTGCCGAGTTTGCCGGGGTCTTATCAGTGTCGCCAAAAGTTTTTGAACATTTCAAAATCCAGCGGCGACAAAAAAAAATGTTGCAACACTTGAAAAAACACCGCGCGTCAAACGTCATCACGCCGCGTCATGCCGCGAATTGTTCAGTGACCTGATACGTCAGTCAATGATGCCGGCAGTCGCTGAAAAAATCGCCAAGTGGGACAGGCCCTTTAGTGTGCGGTGATTACCGATCGGCGCGGACTCGATGTCTCCAGGTCAGTTTCAGTGATCCCTCATGGTTTAAGTGTGCATTTCAACAATAATTCCAGTTTAGTTGCATTCTTGGGATTAACACTTTTACCTCTGAGGTCAAATGCAGTGGGTCCCAGATTCACACAAGGGAGATGGTCGTGAAGTATAACCGTGAAAATAGATGAATTATCTAAGGTTCTACCTTTCGCATGAACTATCAAGCCAAAACTCTGTTTCACTGTACCTCGGTACACATGACAATAATAATCCTAAACCTAACTCTATGATTTAAGCCTGCAGGAGAGAAAGTGAGTTATCCCTGACCAGTATTTATTCCTCAAACAAAAGCATTAAATTAAAAACGGGTCTGAAGAAGGGTTTCGACCCGAAACGTTGCCTATTTCCTTCGCTCCATAGATGCTGCCTCACCCGCTGAGTTTCTCCAGCATTTTGTCCACCTTCGATTTTACAGCATCTGCAGTTCCTTCTTGAATATTACATTATAAGTATCCAGTTGTTATTGCACTGCGAGAGCTTGCTCTGCACAAATTGGCAAATGTATTTTCAGCATCACAGAATGGATACACTTGCAAAATGTTGCTCGCCAGCCGGTTGGACTAGGTGGAAAGGAATTTGAAAGGTGTAATAGAAATGCAAGTACCTTTTCTTCATGCAGCAAACATTATGCAAATGCAGGCAGGACCATCAGACTAAAACTCAGTTTACTGCATTGCAATTTAATCTGGTTGGCCAGGTGTTGTTAATGTAAAACGAAATGAAAACTGCTGCATTGAACAGAACTAAAGTTCAGTATTTATTCTCCCTCGTATAAATCAAAATTATCTGATGCTGTTAAGAAATGAATCCATCAACCCTTTCTGCAGCCAAGTAATATAAATCCTATTGACCGCGGATAGTGCAGAGAGTGACCTCATAGCTTTCAGTAATAGTTCAGGATGTCATTGATCATCCAAATCCATTCCTCATCAATAACAGATTTGGATTTTGATGGGACTCAGGTACACTGGGTTTGGTGCTCCTTGGAGTGTAGTCACCTACTGTTCAGCTTCAGTCAGCCTCGACCCGAAACGTCACCCATTCCTTCTCTCCAGAGATGCTGCCTGTCCCGCTGAGTTACTCCAGTATTCTGTGTCTACCTTGACTGAGGGTATTAACTGTCTCTGCGGTGCCCAGGGCACTTTCTGCGCCGCGCGGCCTTCTGGGTAAGCACCATCGCCATTGCTGTCTTGTTGGCGATGTAAACATGAGTGATCGTACAGTGTTGTGGGACTTACAAACTGCCTAGATCGCTCTAGGGACTGAGTGCTGAACTGTTTACCTTAGTGCGGGTGTATGTGAGTCGCCTAATGCCTAACTAGGGGAGTGTCTCTATTATATTCAGTATACAACAGGACCCATACATGTGTTTCTTTAAATTCAAGGTGCTGACAAACCTTTACTTGTCCTTTTCCCCTTCTAGAACTCTGGATGATGGCTCGTTAACTTAAGTACAACTGCACTGAAGCCTCTTGTACTGATGGTGGAGGAAATTAATGTTTCCGATGATGGATGGGGTGCCAGATGTGACCAGAATAATTATGTATGCGCCCATGTGACAACATTTTCCTGAGTGATTTTTCTTCTCTCTCTCTCTCTCTCCTACAGATTGGGTGGCATGTTTACCCGAATTCCAGCTGTATCTCCACTACAGTCGGTGTGGAGCTCCTTGCAATAGCCCGGGGCAAGGAAAATGATTCATTCCAATCCTAGATTGGATAAACACAAGCTCTCTGTTTTGCTGTCACGTTTGGAGACACGTACAGATTCAATTCCTGAATACCAAATGTGTCGAAACCTTGCTTGAAACGCCACGGTTGCTAGCTTGAAGGAACAACGCTCTGAATCTAGGTGTTACATTTAACCTCGGCAAAATGTCCCAAGGAATTTCACACTAAAATTTCTAAAACAATGAGTGACAATTTCAGAAACTTTTATTCATCAATGTATGTAGACACAAAAAGCTGGAGTAACTCAGCGGGACAGGCAGCATCTCTGGAGTTGGAATGGGTGACGTTTCAGGTCCAGACCCTTCTTCACATTCATCAATCTGGTGAGAGGAGCAGAGTTTAAAGGAGATGTGCGGGGCAAATTTGTTACACAGAGGGTGGTGAGTGCCTGGAACGCACTGCCTGGGGTGGTGGTGGGGAAGGATACGATAGTAGCATTTAAGAGACTTTTGGATAGGCATATGGACACACAAGGAATGGAGGGATATGGACCATGTGCAGGTAAAAGATTATCTTGGCATCATGCTTGATACAGGCTTCGTGTGCCAAAGAGCCTGGCTTCTTGGTTTCTTGGTCCTCCAAAATATTCCAAATGGAATTTAAACTGGTGGAGGGAGGACTTAAGCCAGAAAGGGTTTTTGGGAAGAAAGAGCTACCTTAAATGTAGTTGCATCTGGTTGGGTAACTATGTTAGGGTGGAGATTATTCCATGCTTTAAATTGTGCGGGGGAAGAACGAATTGCTGTACACATCTGCCTTGGTAGCTGGAATCTCAGATTGGATCGAATGCCCTCGTCTGCTCCTAATTGGTTTGGGTTTGGTGTAGGTTTTGGTCCTGTGCTATGGTGAGTGAAAGCATCAAGAAGGAACGGCGGGCGGCTTTATTAAGTAGCTGTTCTTTTTTTTTTCTTTTTTTTTTTTGTTTATTTTATTAGAAGTTAATACAATACAAAACAGTACAGTGGAACCTAATTTTAGGTGCCAACTATGTCATACCGTAATCCATTCTATGTACAACCTCTAGTTTTATGTTATGAGAAGGAAGTAAGCAAGACAAGAAAAAGAAAACAATAAAAAAAGGGGAAAAAGTGGAAAAATAGATGGTAGAGAGTGGAAAAATGTGAAGTGTGTATATAAAAAATAAAAATAAAAAAATAAAATAAAAAAGAAAAGGTGGAAAGTAAAAATAGAAGAGAAGGCCCCTTAAAAGAGAATTTTTCAATCCAAATTCGGAGATGTAAATCTATCCACGGCATGAACTGAAATCAGCAATCCTTATGGTACCGCTGCATCACATGATTCCAAAAAGTCGATGAAAGGAGACCAACTCCGTAAGAATTTATTATTGTATCGCTGCAGACAACCCAAATTTCCACCAGCCTGGCTGTGTGGCAATAAATTATATCTATCTAATCTAGAATTGGTCATATTTATCTATTAGTCGGAGTCTCATTTCTTCCAGGCGTGCTATGTCCATCATATTCCTAATCCACATTTTAACAGTTGGTATGGTTGTATTTTTCCAAAATTTAAGTATCAATTTCTTTCCAATTATTAACCCATAATTAAAAAAAACATTTTGGTCTTTATTTAAATTGGTATCTTCTCCTATTATTCCAAATATAATCCATTCCATTTTGGGTTCTATTCTTGACTTGAAGAGCTTTGTAAATATATCAAATATATCACTCCAAAATTTATTCAACTTTGTACATCCTACAAATGAATGTGTTATATTATCGTTTTGAAACAAACATTTATCGCGTCTGGGAGAGACGTTTGGATAAAATTTATTCAACCTCGTTTTTGAATAATATAGTCTATGTAATAATTTGAATTGAATTAAATGATGTCTTGTATTAATAGAACAGTTATGTGTATTCATCAAATACTTTTCCCATCTATCCTTCGAGATCTTTATCATTAGCTCATGTTCCCAATCTTCCCTTAGTGCTTCTGTTGAGGGTGATTCTCTATTTATTATATTATTATAAAAGTATGATATTAATTTTTGTGAATCAGCCTTAATATTCATTGCTTCTTCTAAAGGGTCTAAAAATATAGTTTGAAATCTGTGTGTATATTTCTTCATAAAGTCACATACCTGTATATATTTAAAATATTGATTATCCTTCAATTTAAATTTTAATTTTAATTGTTGAAATGATAACAGTTTGCCCAATTCATACATATCCCCTACTTTCCTAATCCCCAGTCTATCCCATTGTTGATATGTGTTGTCGATGAGAGAAGGTTTGAATGCGGGGTTGTTCAATAGGGGGGTTAGTACTGATAAATTATTTAATTTCAAGGATACTTTTATTTGTTTCCAAATTCTTATTATATTGTGAATAATTGGGTTCTTCTTATATATTATACTATTCAATTTTATCGGTGAGAGCAGGATCGTTCCTATATCGTGCGGATAGCACTCCTCTTTCCCCATTCTTATCCACTCCAACTGCTGAGTGGAACTATCCAGCCAGTACATTATGTTCTTAATATGCACTGCCCAGTAGTAATACATAAAGTTAGGTAATGATAAACCCCCAACTTCTTTAGATTTGCACAAATGCTTTCGTTGAATTCTATGTGTTCTGTAATCCCATATAAAATTAGTGATAGTGGAATCTAGTTTTTTGAAAAAGTATTTTGGAATATATATTGGGATCGCTTGAAACAAATATATTAATTGTGGTAAGAAAGTCATTTTTATAGCGTTAATTCTACCTATCAATGAGAGCGGAAGTGTTTTCCAAAATTTAATCATATCATTCAGTTTATTTAATAGTGGTATAAAATTGGCACTAAATAATGATTTGTGTCTTCTCGTAATTTGAATACCCAGATACTTGAATTTTTCTGTTGCAATTTTGAAGGGGAATTTTAGTAAGTGTCTCGAATCCTGTGGTTTTAAAGACATCGTTTTGCTTTTATTCCAATTTATTCTATATCCTGAAAAAGAGCTGAATTCCTCAATTAGTGTTAATAAGGTGGGTATACTCGTTTGTGTATTAGTAATATATAAAAGAATATCATCACCATATAGTGAAATTTTATTCTTTGAATCCTTAGTGTTATATCCGTGAATATTTGGGTGATTTCTAATCTTTTCGGCCAACGGTTCTATCATAAGGGCGAATAGCAATGGTGATAAGGCACACCCTTGCCTATTACCCCTTGATAAGTAACATTTTGGAGATAGCGTACTGTTAGTTAATATTCTTGCCGTAGGTCTATCGTAAAGTAGTTTAACCCATCTAATAAAATTCTCTCCCATATTGAATTTTTGGAGTACCTTGTGTAAATACTGCCATTCTACTTGATCAAATGCCTTCTCTGCATCCAGCGTGACAACTGAAATATCTTCATTGTCCTCATTATGAGAGTACATTATATTGAAAAGCCTTCTCAAATTATTAAATGATTGTCTTTTGGGTATAAATCCCGTTTGATCCGTATTTATTAAATTGTTAATATAATTATTTAGCCTTCTAGCTAGAATCTTTGCTAAAATGTTCTGATCCGTATTTAGTAGTGAAATAGCTCTATAAGAACCCGGTTCATCTAAATCTTTATCTTTTTTTGGTATAAGTGTTATTGTTGCTTCTGCTAGGGTTTCTGGTAGTTTATTTTCGGTATAAGCCTGTGTGTATAAATTGAATAATCTTGGTATAATTGACTCCTGAAATCTTTTATAAAATTCATTACTAAAACCGTCTGGTCCTGGGGTCTTCCCATTTATCAGTGAGTTTATTATTTGTTTTATTTCTTCACTAGTAATCCGTGCTCCTAATTGCTCTTGTTCTAAACTATCCAATTTTGGGAGCTTGCAATTATCTAAAAAATTGTAATTTTACTTACATCTGTATTTATTTTAGATGTATATAAATTGTGATAAAATTGGGCAAACCTCTTGTTAATATCCTTAGGTAGTGTTAAAAACTCACCCTTATCCGATTTAATTTTAGTAATAGTTTTTTCCTTTTCTCGTTGCTTCAGTTGCCTCGCAAGTAGTTTATGTGGCTTATCCCCAAATTCGAAGTGTGCTTGTTTTGTAATTTGGAATAATCTTATTACTCCAGCCGATAGTATTCTATTGACTTTATATTTCAATAAAGTTATCTTTTTATGTTTATTTATGGTTGGGTCAGTTGCATTGTCCAGTTCTAGTAGTTTTATTTTCTGTTCTATCCGCTGAAGTTCTCTTTTATTTTCCTTATTTTGAAAACTTTGGTAAGAAATTATGACGCCGCGAATATATGCCTTGAAGGTTTCTCATAATAGCGGTGCAGAAATACCCGGCGTGTCATTTATTTCGAAAAAAAGTTTTATTTGTTCTTTTATATACTCATAACCCTGCGGGTTATTTGATATATGTACATTGAATCTCCAAAAAGGTTTTATACTCGGCATTCCCTCAATTTTAAGTATAAAAGTCAATGGTGAATGATCAGAAATAATACTATTATGATATGATGGTTTATTCGTATACGGGATTAATTTTGTGTCCAATAAAAAATAGTCAATTCGCGAATAAGTTTTGTGAACTGATGAATAAAATGAGTATTCCCTACCATTTGGATTTGCTATTCTCCAAATATCAGCTATGTTATTATTTTTTATATAAGTATTTAATAATTCACAGGTCTTAGTTTTAACAAGACGCTTCCCTAGCTTTATTGATTTATCTAAGTATGGATCTATAACACAGTTAAAATCTCCCCCCATTATTATATTTTGATAATTATGCTCTGCGATTAAATCTATTATTTTCCTAAAAAATTGTGGGTTATCAAAATTTGGCGCGTAAATATTTATCATAGTTAATGGTGTATTGTAAATTTCTCCCGTGACTATAACATATCTTCCCTCTTTATCAGATATAGATTTCTTTAATTTAAAAGGTATACCCTTCCGAATTATAATAGCCATGCCTCTTGCTTTAGAGGTGAATGAGGAGTAATAGGTTTGACCTATCCAATTTGCCCTTAATCTGATCTGAGTTTGTTGTTTCAGATGTGTCTCTTGTAGGAAAGCAATATCCATATTTAATGATTTTAATTGTGCCAGAATTTTACCCCTCTTAATTGGCTCATTCGCACCTCTGATGTTCCAACTACAGAAGGTGATACCTCCGATATTTATTCGACAAGTAGTTGTTCTTGTCGTGTGAATGTGTGTGAGTGATTGGTGGTGGTCGGAGGGGCCGTAGGCGCAGATTGGCAGCCACGCTTCCGTCAGTCTGCCCCAGGGCAGCTGTGGCTACAGAAGTAGCTTACCACCACCGAGTGTGACTGAGGAGTGAATAAATAATCAGATAAAGTGCAATAGGCTGTTATAGTTCGTTTGGTTGAAGTTGTGTTTTATAGTCTGATGGCTGTGGGGAAGGAGCTGTTCCTGAACCTGGATGTTGCAGATTTCAGGCTCCTGTACCTTCTACCTGATGGCAGCGGGAAGATGAGGCATATTGGTTGGCAGGGGCAAGTTGGGTCAAAGGGTTTGTTTCCACACTGTATGACTCTCTGACTCTTGGGCACGATTCCACCCAAAACGATTCCACCCAAAATGCTGGAGTAACTCAGCGGGACAGGCAGCATCTCTGGAGAGAAGGAATGGGTGACGTTTCGGGTCGAGACCCTTCTTCAGACCCGAAATATTACCCATTCCTTCTCTCCAGAGAAGCCTCTCTGCCTGTCCCGCTGAGTTATTCCAGCTTTTTGTGTCTATCTTCGGTTTAAACCGGCATCTGCAGTTCATTCTTATGCAAAGGATGCCATGTTGCAGGATTAACTGCGCCACTGTGCTGCCCCAAAATCATTGGGTCATTGAGATTATTTTGCGCCAACTGTTTCAAATGCTTCCCTCGCCGCTGTTCTGAGGGAAGTGTTGTGGAGAAAAGCAATTTGTGAGAGTGTCATGTTATTTTTCTCCTCCAGAAGGAAGAAGTACAATGCCCTTAGCACTGTGCAGTGTGTTCTGTATAGAATAACCACATCACCTTGTAACTATGCCGCATAACTAACTGTCGAGACCCTGGCCACGGAAATAAAATCAATGGTTTCTATTATTTCTCACTGAGATGACTTTTGTTCGCACGTGTGCCGTTTGATGGTTTTTTTATTTTGTTATATTTAAATTAAGGTCTAGGAATCCCTTCACTCCCCCTTCTCCCCCACCTCACACCACAAAACCAATGGAGGTTGTCTTCATGAGAAAGGAACACCTTTTCTGATCTCCTCCACCGAGCTCCGTGCCAGCTCGGATAAGATTTCAGAAGATTTCTTATGTCCCGTTCATGTGTTATTGGAGTGAGTGTTAAATAGACAACATTTAGGGCAGCACGGTGGCACAGAGGTACAGTTACTGACTTATAGCGCCAGAGACGCGGGTTCGATCCCGACTACGGGTGCCGTTTGTATGGAGTGTGTACGTTCTCCCCGTGACCTGCGTGGGTTTTTGCCGAGATCTTCGGTTTCCTCCCACACTCCAAAGACATGCAGGTTTGTAGGGTACTTGGCTGGTATAAATGTAAAACTGTCCCTAGGGTAGCGTTAGTCCGCGGGGATCGCTGGTCGGTGCGGACTGAGTGGGCCAAAGGGCCTGTTTCCACGCTGTATCTCTAAACTAGCCTAAACTATACTAAGAGCACTGGTGTTACGTCAGAAGCTGAGGTCAGTGATCCATGCATTGCAATATCCACAGTGCATTTATCGAGGGATGGCCGGACTTGATTTGGAGCAGATTGTTTACGAATGAATACCATCCTTCAATAAATAATCTCGCTATTTTAAATGCATTACCTTCAGCTGGGCCACTGCTCTTTGTTCAAACCTCGGGCTTTTGAGAATCTGAAAATGCATTTGAATGCCACGGCAAAAAATACATCACCAGCACAGTGAAAGGACAGTAATAGGTTATTACACAGTGCATGGGTTTGCAAATAAGAACTCAAGGACAGACTTGTGACAGAGTTTAGTAATGCACCTGAAGCAGAGGCATGGCGGTCAAAAGCACATTCCGATAGATCCCATGTCTAATGCTTACTTCTATGAAGCCTACATTTCTACATTAAATTATATCAATGGTGCTTCATCTCAAGAATGCCATACAGATATAATAAGTGTTATATCAGGTATGAGATTGTATTTCCCCTCACACAGCTTGGACGACGGAGTGAATTACTTCAGCTTCTTTCAGTCAATTCCGACTAAGATGCTGTAACTGAGATAAATCCTGGCTTTATCGCGCCGCTGAGCTCAACATGCTCCTCACAGAATAAAAATCGTTCGGCATTGAGGTTTTTTTCTTACTGCTGCCCCCGTGTGTGTGCAAGGGCACAACATGTCGGGAAGTCTCCACAAGCCCACAACGTTCGACCAGCCCCGACCCGGGGTAGATCGCCCGCGCGGGGGAGCTGAGATTCCCCCCCCCCACCGCTCCTCCGATGCAGGAGCTTGATCGCCCCGATGAGGATGCTCGCCGCCAGCTACAGGAGTAAGATCGTCCCGTCAACGGAAGGTTAGAGGCCCCCGACCGCTCGAGGACAAAGATGGGAGAGATTTTTTCGCCTTCCATCACAGTGAGGAATGTGGAGGGGTCACTGTGGTGGATGTTTATGTTAAAATATATTTAGTGTGTCTTGGTGCTTATTATTGGTATGACTATAAAGCAAATCAAATTCCTCGTATATGTTGGAAAACATACCTGGCAAATTAAGTGTGATTTTGATCAAGATGATGACCAACCTCTGTTCCCCTTCCCCTTCCCATGCCGACCTTTCTATCCATTGCCAGAGTGACGATGCATTCAAACTGGAGGAGCAACGCCTCGTATTCCACGGGTAGCTTACAACCCAACGGCATGATGTAGAATTATCCAATTTCAAGTTGTGCCTCCCCACCCCCTCTCTCTTTCCTGCAACCCCCAACACCCCACCCCCCTAATGTGCACCCATTTCTCCCACCATCTCCCACCCCCCTCCCCACCAGTTACCCTTCTCCTTTCCCCTCCTTCGTACACTCATCTTGGGTGGGAGATTGCAACCTTCACGTGGTCCGCCCTGTTTTGACGAATGCAATCAACCTGGCGTACACAATCAAATAAGATGAAATAGAACAAGTTGTCCTACAACTTTAGGCTGTGCACGCCATTCGCAAGAAGACGTACACTCAAGCCCCTGTTCCACGATACGAGTTCACCCAAGAGCTCTCCTGAGTTTTAAAAAAAAATCAAACTCGTGGTACTTCATCACGAGTATTTTTTTACTCTTGGAAATTTTTCACACTGTTGAAAAAACGTCACGAGTTTCCGCGTTTCCCGAGTACCTGCCGTTAGCATTACGAGCCGCTACGAGGCATCCACGAGTTCCGACGTACCCGCTACGTACATTCTACGTACTTACCACGAGTTTGATTTTTTTTTTAAAGCTCGGGAGAGCTCTTGGGTAAACTCGCATCTTGGGACCGGGCCTTCATCTTTAATCTTCAAATGCCACATTTCCCTTTCAATCCCTCCCCCCCTCCACTTTCCCTTCATTCCCCACCCCACCCCTTCCACATCCACCCGTAGTTCCCTCTCTAGTTATACATTTCACTCCTCTTCTCCCTTGGTCTGAGACCCTTTTGCCTCCTTTGCCCTTGGTCACTTACTCCACCCATCTGCCCATCACCCCCTCCTCCCTGCACCTGTATCACTCATCTCTTGCCAGGCTTTGTCCCTCCCCCCCCCCCCCCCCCCCCCACCATTCTTCTTCAGTCTTCCTCCACCCTACTCTGATCTGGTTGGAGTAAGCTTTCAAACCGAAGTTCCACCCACAGATGATGCCCGACCCATTGAGTTACTCCAGCACTTTAGTTCTGCTCAAGTTTCCAGCATCTGCAGTTCCTTATGTCACCTTGTGCAAGCTGATCTGCACCAGGTAAAGGGGAAAGATTTAATGGAACCTGTTTTATGCAACAAGCAACCAGAGGAGGTTGTTGAACCTGGTACAATAATAACATGAAAACATACTTCGACAGGTACATGGATAGGAAAGGTTTAGAGGGATATGTGCCAGACATGACAAATGGTGCGCAGCAGTAGAGCCTTATACTCTGGCCTTATACTGCCTGAGACCTGGGTTCAATCCTGACTACGGGCGCTGTCGGTAGGGAGTTTGCACGTTCTCCCTGTGACCTGCGTGGGTTTTCTCCAGGTGCTCCGGTTTCCTCCTACACTACAAAGACGTACAGGTTTGTAGGTTATTTGGCTACGGTAAAAATTGTAAACTGTCCCTAGTGTGTAGGATAGCGTTAGTCTGCAGGGATCGCTGGTCGGCGTGGACTCGGTGGGCCACAGGGCCGATTTCCACGCTGTATCATAGAAACATAGAAACATAGAAAATAGGTGCAGGAGTAGGTCATTCGGCCCTTCGAGCCTGCACCGCCATTCAATATAATCATGGCTGATCATCCAACTCAGTATCCTGTACCTGCCTTCTCTCCATACCCCTTGATCCCTTTAGCCACAAGGGCCACATCTAACTCCCTCTTAAATATAGCCAATGAACTGGCCTCAACTACCTTCTGTGGCAGAGAGTTCCAGAGATTCACCACTCTCTGTGTGAAAAATGTTTTTCTCATCTCAAGTCAAGTCAAGTCAAGTTTATTTGTCACATACACATATGAGATGTGCAGTGAAATGAAAGTGGCAATGCTCGCGGACTTTTGTGCAAAAGACAAACAACTGGTCCTAAAGGATTTCCCCCTTATCCTTAGGCTGTGACCCCTTGTCCTGGACTTCCCCAACATCGGGAAAAATCTTCCTGCATCTAGCCTGTCCAACCCCTTAAGAGTTTTGTAACCCAAACCAAATGAGACTAGAATGGATGGGGCATTTTGGTCAGTAGAATTGGGTTGGGCCGAAGGGCTGTGTGTGACTCCAGGGCTGAGTGAAGAGACCTCCTATAGCTGACCAGTCTGACTATAGTGGTGGAAATGCTGCTGCCCAGTAATAATATTAGCATGTTTTCAAGCCATGCTTGTCGCTTGCAGGCATCCTGCCCTTCTGATAACATCTCTCATTTCCCACCCTTCCTTTGGTTTTCTTTACATACCAAATTTACTTCCTAGAGTTAAACCAGCTTGAAAATTAGATTGCTGTTGTCAATTAGAACAGGAAGCGATTAACAGCTTTGAAGACTCAGTGGCAGAGCTTCAAGCTGAGGCTTGAGTTTAAACTCTTCAAAGCTTTTGAAAAGATCATAGTCATTCAAGGCTCACTACTATTGAGGCTGCAGTCTCTTTTGTTTGTTTGAGGCTCTGTTCTACATGAAAGAAATCCCAACATCAGAGGACCTTAAACAGTACCTAATAGCATCACATTGTTGGGGTCTTAAACTCTCAAAGTTTAGTCTCCCAGTTTACGACAGATTGATCCCAACACCATTTTGATTAAGAACAAATCTCCATCTACAGAGTAATCGATCGAAGTCTTTCAGTGAGTCAGAGGCAGGTAAACGAAAATCAGCTCCCATCACAGACAGAATCCACGGCTGCAGGCATTACTGCACAAGAAACTCATTACACTCGTCACCCTAGAAACCAGTTTAGAAAAAAACTCATCTTTATAAACCTTGGATAAAGTAATCTGAAATTGCATTTGTTGGAGAACAGGGAACTGAATCAGCAGCAGAGAGATTGTGAAATGCTTTTTCATTTCATCAGGGACTCAAAAGAAATCCCAAAGCAGGAAAAGAGCTTGTGCCGCGAAGCTGGGAGATAAAATAAACTGATTCCTTATATACAAAAAGTAAATTATTCCTGGTATAAAATGATACCAACATCCAACTTATTTCTGAATTCAGCGTCTTGCTGGAATGGCAACGGGCTCATTACAGGCTTCTCACCAGAGCACATACACAAAGCGTTCATGCCTTGCTTTCTAAGTGCTATCTGGGCTGGCTCACTGGAATCATCGGCATGTTTGGTTGAGGGTAGGTTCGACACTCAGCTCATGAAAAACGTCCTTCCGTCAGGGGTAAGGTGGAGAATAGGGTCACTGCTCACAGGAAGACAAAAGTGCTGGAGAAACTCAGCGGGTGCAGCAGCATCTATGGAGCGAAGGAAATAGGCAACGTTTCGGGACGAAACGTTGCCTATTTCCTTCGCTCCATAGATGCTGCTGCACCCGCTGAGTTTCTCCAGCACTTTTGTCTACCTTGGGGTGGAAGATTGCCCTGGTCCGCTCTGTTTCGACTAATGCAATCAACTCGACGTGCACAAGCACGAAGATCAAATAGAACAAGTTGTCCAACAACTTTAGGCTGTGCACGCCACACGGAAGAAGAAGAAGAAGAGGTCTACCTTCGATTTTCCAGCATCTGCAGTTCCTTCTTCAACACTTAGTCACTGCTCATAACAGATGCACTTTTTATTTACTTCTCATTGACATCAGGAGATGATGACACATTAATCCCCCCCCACTCCATCCCTTTTTGTTCCATGTCCATCTCCATTGAGTCACACAGGCCCCTCAGCCCAACTTGCCCACACCAACCAACATGTCCCATCTACATTAGTCCCACCTGCCTGCGTTTGGCCCACTTCCCTCTAAACTTGTCCTATCCATGTCTGAGGAAGGTCTTGGCACCTACTCCTTTTCTCCAGAGATCCCACCTGGCCCAATAAGTAGCTCCAGCATTTTATGTCTATCCATGTACCTGTCTAAGTGTTGCGATAGTCCCTGCCTAAACTACCTCCACTGGCAGCTCATTCCATACACACACCATCCTTTGTTTAGTGAAAACCTGACATTCAATACTCGAAGGGTGTGGAACTTTTACGAGTGAGGCATTAAGTTGGGCCCCCTCTGTTTTCTCGGGTGGATACAAAATATCCCATGGCGTTATTTTGAAGAATAACAGACCCTTCCTCCCACCGAGTCCGCGCGGACCAGCGATCCCCGCACATTAACACGATCCGACACACACTAGGGACAATTTACACATACACCAAGCCAATTAACCTGCATATCTGTACGTCGTTTGAGTGTGAGAGGAAAGGATTGGGAGGATGTCCAAACTCTGTACAGACAGCACCCATAGTCGGGATCGAACCCTGGTCTCCGGCACTGCAAGCGTTGTAAGGCAGCAACTCTACCGCTGTGCCACCGTGCCGCCCCAATCGAGTCAATTGATCAATAGAGTCATGTGGACCATCGTCCCCCTTTGAGGTGCATTTATCCAACGTTAATCTATTTAATTCTCCCCACATCCCCATCAACTTGGCCCTCCCCACCCTGTGTTAGGCACAGGCCAAAGTAAAGGAGGCCACATTGTGAACACCAAATACAGTGGTTGAGGTTAGAGATGCATGTGAACCCCTGTCTCTCCAGGAAGGACTACTGGGGTCCCTGGATGGATGTGAGGCTGGAGGTACAGGGCCAGGTGTTACATCTTCTACAGTTGAAATGATAAGTACCTGTGGAGGGAGGGGTGGTTATGGTGGGAAAGATTTTCAGGAATCCACTTTATATAACAACCTACATCATACTTTAAGGCTGGGAATCCCTCGAAGCATGACTGTGAGTGTGAAGGACATTACTCGCAATGCTCAATGAGATTTGTACTGAAGTATTTACGCTTTGGATTGAAGTTAATTTACATTTATGTGAACAAGCAAAGCCTTTGAAAAAAACGTTGTCAACCACGGCTCTATCAATGGGATAACCTGCAAAACCAACGTGGAAGATCAAAAAGAGATTCACAGCTCTGACAGAGAAACATGTTGCAGTCAAAGCTGCCTAATTGGATGTTTCTACACAGCAGATATTTCCTTTGTCTACCAATTGATTCCCAATCTGTTCCAAATTCCACACAATAAATTTTTGGCACTGTCAATTGTTTGAAGCAGGAATACAGTACGCCCGAAATGATCGACAACCCTCCTGTCATCTTCTTCTTCTTGCGTATGGCGTGCACAGCCCAAAGTTGTAGGACAACTTGTTCTATTTGACCTTATTTGACTGTGCATGCCGGGCTGATTGCATTCGTCGAAACAGGGCGGACCACGTGAAGGTTGAAATCTTCCACCCCACCCTCCTGTCATCAAAGGCAAACACAAAACATCTGCAGTTCTTTCCTACACCTCTTGTCACCAACACTGGTCCTATCAAAGGCTTGCTTTAGTTGCTGTAAATATTTATCATTTTTTCTTGAAATAGCTCTCACATTTTTTGTTAGATCATATTCCAGCAACTCACTGAGGGACAAATCCATGCTTTATATCTCATACACTAAGGATGTATTCCTGATCTTCCAATCCACCTCGTAATGGCCCTTGCACTTTTTAAAAATCTACATTTTCTCTGCAGTTGTAACTCCATTTATACTTTGTACTCCATTTCCTTTCTCTTTTGCACTAGCTGTTGTACTCCTCACGATATGTTTGCACTCATGTATGTTATCATCTGGCTGGATAGCGCTCAATACAACTTAACATTAAGAAACCCACTCCAAACAAATACAAATGTGCGAAAGCATTTATTTATTTAGCGAATGCAAAGTCCTTTAGCCAAGCGAAAGCATTGAACTTCAGTGATAACCACCCCTCCACAGTTGCTTGGTGAACGGGTGGATTGAGTCTAATCCATAGCCAGTAGCACATGAAAACAAAAGTGACCTTTCATGAGTGGAGAAATGTATCATATCCTGCTATAACTTCGGGAGATTTCATGTAATTTTACTCGCATATATCGTTTGGAATTTTAATTATTTTTAGGTAAGTTCTAATTCTTTTAATCAATTAAACGTAGTTCATGTTTTGCTGAAGGGCTCTGACCACCAAAGCCATTTTGAGTTGGAAAAGTCTGCAACAACTCATGTTGTTCGAAGTCCAGTGCTTTTTTTTATCGCGTGCCGGTGAATCTAAAACGTTCAACGTCATTTTATCTATTTTGTCAAATGTCTATTTTGTTTTCCAGCCATGTAATATGTATGTTTATTAATCATTTATGCAAAGCAAAATAAAAATTCATACAATAAAAAGTTTAAAAACCATACAAAAAAAATAATGCAACATTTTTTGTCTACAAAGAATGCACTTTTGAAACACATCAAGGTGAAGATCTGGGGACTGGGACTCAGATTCCACCACCTGAGGTCCTTGTTACTCTGGACTGATCTGCTGAATGATGGGGAGAAAGTTAAGGGTGACCATAACCTATTCCAGTAGATAAAATGTTCAAGAAGGAACTGCAGATGCTGGAGAATCGAAGGTAGACAAAAATGCTGGAGAAATCAGCGGGTGCAGCAGCATCTATGGTGTGAAGGAAATAGGTAACGTTTCGGGCCGAAACCTTTCTTCAGACTGATGCAGGGTGGGGGGGCGGAAAGAAGGTTCTCCATAGATGCTGCCACAACTGCTTAGTTTCTCCAGCATTTTTGTATACCTTCCTATTCCAGTAGATCTAAGTGGGTCAGCCAGCATCTCTGGAGAACATGGAGAGGTGACAAAGGGTCAGTTTAGTTTAGTTTAGAGATACAGCGCAGAGTCCTCGCCGGCCAGCGATCCCAGCACACTAACACTACCCTACACACACTAGGGATGGTTTACAATTATACCCAGCCAATTAACCTACAAACCTGCACGTCTTTGGAGTGTGGGAGGAAACCGGAGCTCCCAGAGAAAACCCACGTGGTCACGGGGAGCTCTGGTGCTCCAGAGAAAACAATCCAAATCTGTCCAACATCTGCTTGTAGCTGCTACCTGCTGATGCAGAAGGTGTTAGACTCATATATCATGACTGCACTGGGTGTTGTTGTAATCTTTACTTGTGTCTATTTACTTTAGTTTAGTTTGGAAATACAGCGTGGAAACAGACCCTTAGGCCCACCAAGTCCACACCAATCAGCGATCCCCGCACACTAACACCATCCTATGTACACGAGGGACAATTTTACATTTGTACCCAGCCAATTAACCTACAAACCTGCACGTCTTTGGAGTGTGGGAGGAAACCAAAGATCTCGAACAAAGCCCACGTGGTCACAGGGAGAACGTATAAACTCCGTACAGACAGCGCCCATAGTCAGGATCGAACCCGGGTCTCCGACGCTGCAAGGCAGCAACTCTACCACTGCGCCACCTTGCCAGCTTCAAGTGTGCACACAAACACACATACAAACACGTGCACGCTCACGCACACACGCATGCACATACACACGCACAAACACACACACGCACACTCACGCACACATGCATGCACATACACACGCACAAACACACACACGCACACACACGCTCACACTCACATGCACATACACACGCACAAACACACACACACACACACACGCTCACACTCACATGCACATACACACGCACAAACATACATATGCACACTCACGCACACATGCATGCACATACACACACAAACACACACACGCACACACACACGCATGCACATACACATGCACACACACAAATGCATGCACATACACACACACGCACGCACACGCACGTTTATATTCAATTAATCCAGACACACCCAGTACATGAGGAAATCTATGAGCAGAATTTCATCATTTCCCCCCACTCTATGAGATTGGTTTTCAGTGAATATGTGTTTGTTGCCGTTGAGAGAAACTGGTTGAATTACATCAGCACAGTCAAAGTCTGCCTTGATTTATAGAAGAGGATACGATCATATCATTATCAACATGTCTTCAATGGATTGCGTTGCTGAACTCAGCGTGTTATACCACGTTGTGTTGTGTAGCGCTCTAAGTCCGGATGCCTGTAGCCTCTCTAGGTTGGCTGCTGCTTCCATCCACTACACTCACGGAGGAGACACACAGGTAATATGAGAGGAATGCCGGCTAAATGTCTGCGGAAGGAGTGCCATTTCTCTGAACACAAAGAACACTGTGCCGCAGTTCTAGCTTGGAATGTCACACGAGAATGATGTGTTGCAAATGAAGGTTGTCATTGTACGCGGGGATGGTGCAACATTGGGGACTGACCCACACTCACATTTTGTGCTTATCACCCCTCCTAGTCACGACCGCCTCCATATCAAGTTGATTGGTTAAGTCCCTGTTTGACCTCCAGTGATAGAGGAAACTCATCGGAGGCGCAGAACTACGAGGTTTGATCAGCTCCAGGCTGCTGGGGAGCAAGCCTTGAACTTACTTTGAACCCTGGAAAGGCATATGTTACTTGCCAACAAACTAGGGGGGGATTTCTCTTCAGTTCTATAAAGGCTAGGTCGGGATGAAATAAATACCTAATCTTTTAGCTTCTGGACTTCATTAACTGCAAGTGCTGTCATTTCCTCACACTGTGGTGCATCATGTAAGACTGACAGGGGTTTAATCCCCTTTCATGAGATCCCGACACAAAACCATCCCCATCTTCTCATCCACCGACTCACTTCGGTCCTCTGTCTTCGCCAGAGGCACTGTCTCCAAGGGAAACCTTACTGGAGGGGGCAGGTGGGGATGGACCTCCCTGAAATCCTCCCACATGTACCGCCGTGGGAGAGAGGTGGTGCATGCAAAGCTTATCCCTCTCATGTCAATTGCATGAGTGCTTACGGTTGTAAACTTAAGGGGCTGTCCCACTTGGGCGACCTAATTGGCGAGTTTAGAAGAGTTAAAAAAAAAGACTTGTTAAAGACCTCCTTCAACTATGTGGAAGACCAGCTACAACTAGCTACGACTAGCTACAACTAACTTCAGGAAAATTGGACACCGAATAGTGGAGAGTGAAGACGACCTCCTTCAAGTTCCTTTCGACTATGATGAAGACTATCTACGACTACCTTCGACTACCCTCGATTACCTACGACTAACATGCCGACCTACTACATCTAAACCTACGATTAAAAAAGTATCGATTTTTTCCATGGCGACCTTTTTTTTACTCGCGGGCATTTTTTAACGTATTGAAAAAAACGCAGTGACCTAGCTGAGGCTTCGAGTACGCGGAGACCACTCTCGATCATGATGGAGAGTTATGAAGACCTCCCACGACCTCGTGTCGACCATGCTGCGAGTATGATTCGAGGGAAAACTCGCCAGAACTCGCGGATTAGGTCGCCCAAGTGGGACAGCCCCTACTGCATTCTGGTGATCTTACCACTGAGCGTTACAACGCCACTGTCATGTGTGCTTTACACTATGGCTTACAAGTCCAAAGAAGGCTCTCGACCCGAAATGTCACCCATTCCTTCTCTCCAGTGATGTTGCCTGTACGACTGAGTTACTCCAGCATTTTGTGTCCATCTTCGGTTTAAACCAGTTCCTTCCTATACAAACGTCAGTGTCCAGACCAATTATTGTAAAGTGAAGGAAGGAACTGCAGATGCTGGTTTAAACCAAAGATAGACACAAAAAGCTGGAGTAACTCAGCGGGACAGGCAGCGTCTTTGGATAGAAGGAATTGTCGACTTTTCGGGTCGAGTCCCTTGTTCAGACTGGTCAAGGATAAGGGAAACGGGAGATATAGACGGTGATGTAGCGAGATAAAGAACAATGAATGAAAGATATGCAAAAAATTTAAAAAAGTAACAATGATAAAGGCCATTGGGTGAAAATGAGACTTGGGTGGTTGAGGGGTGGAGATAGAGGGAATGCCAGGGTTACTTGAAGCTGGAGAAATCAATATCTTACCTGCGTACCAGTGTAAAGTGAAGCAAGCACCTCAAGATGTGCGGACCTGAAAGGCGCCATTCCTACTCAAACACAAGATGCAAAGATGCTCCAATGTTGAGCATTCCCTGCAATGCTTCAATGTAAACTTCTTCACTTTAACTCAACCTCCTGTCATCTCACTTTGTTGTGATGTTTTTCTCTGTGATGGTGCGTTGTGACAGTTCACAAGCTGTAAGCGGGGCGTAAGCCTGAATTATGCCTCTTACATCAAGGGAAGTAACGCATTGCCAACCCGTCAACTGTTCAAGCCTCGCTCTTAACAGCTTAATGAAAGGTTCCAGCGATTTTCCTCATCTTGACGAAAATATGTTCACAAAAAACATCAGTCACCATGATAGCTAAACGATAAATGGCATGGCAAAAAAAAGCATTTGACTCACCTCTTTCTAGTTCTTAATAAAAAATACACATCATGGAATGAATCAGTCTTAACAATCATCAGAAGATTCTAACATAGAGTCATTGAATGATACAGTGTGGAAACAGGCCCCTCGCTCGGCCCAACATGCCCACAACTGGCCAACATGGCCCATCTACACTAGTCTCACCTGCCTGCGTTTGCCCCATATCCCTCTAAACCTGTCCTATCCATGCACCTGTCCAAATGTTTCTTAAATGTTGCTGATGGTGCCTGCCTCAACTACCTCCTCAGGCAGAGGATGCTTGTGAGAATGATCCCAGGGATGATACAGTTCACGCATGAGGAGGGCTAATTCTGCTCCTACATGTATGTCCTGTGGTCTTCCCACTCTTGAAAAGCTCAAATAGATGTCTATGGTCAAAAGTGACAATAAATGACCTTGTTGAAACATACAGAGTAGTGAAAGGCTTCGATAGAGAGGATGCATCCACTAGTGGGAGTGTCTAGGATTAGAGGTCATAGCCTCAGAATTAAAGGATGTTCTTTTAGGAAGGAGATGAGGAGCATTCAGTCAGAGGAATTCTTTGCCACAGAACGCTGTGCAGGTCAAGTCAGTGGATATTTTTAAGGCAGAGATAGATTCTTGATTAGTACGGGTGTCAGGGGTTATGGGGAGAAGGCAGGAGAATGGGGTTAGGAGGCAGAGATAGATCAGCCATGATTGAATGGCAGAGTAGACTTGGTGGGCTGAATGGCCTAATTCTACTCCTAATACACTTATGACCTTATGACCTTAATAGAAAATCGTTATCTCCAAGAAGATTATTGCAGAAATCCCTTCAGCGTTTCATGAGGCATCAACATATCTAGTTGTTCCTGAAATCCCAATTGGAAAATGGCTGGGAATAAAATGGCCTTCAGGGTTAGAGGTCCTTATAAATCAGAAATTCCCATGAGCCTTACTTAAATTTTTAACACTCTTTGCTGGATGAACATTGCTATAAACTAGACACTGGAAATCCAAATAAGGAAAAGCTATTTATTTTGTCCCATTAGAATCTTCCCATGTGGATATGGAACTAAAGTCCCATTATCTTCCAGAACACTAAGGGGCAACTGTTGGTCATGTCCCTGGGTAATTGCGAAAGGGCCATTATCAATCAGATGTCCTCTATGTATCAGACCTGAACAGATCATTTCTGCGTAGGAAGAAACTGCAGATGCTGGTTTAAACCGAAGATAGACACAAAAAGCTGGAGTAACTCAGCGGGACAGGCAGCATCTCTGGAGAGAAAGAATTTCCCGAAGAAGGGTCTCGACCCTTAACGTCACCCATTCCATCTCTCCAGAGTTGCTGCCTGTCCCCACTGAGCTATTCCAGCTTTTTGTGTCTATCTAAGGAACTTCAGATGCTGGTTTAAACCAAAGATAGACACAAAAAGCTGGAGTAACTCAGTGGGTCAGACGACATGTCTGGAGAAAAGGAATAGGTGACGTTTCGGGTCGCGACCCTTCTTCAGAATCTATGTACAGACTTTTTCAGAGTCTGAAGAAAGGTCTCGGCCCTCAATGTCACCCATTCCTTCTCCCCAGAGACGCTGCCTGTCCCGCTGAGTTACTCCAGCATTCTGTGTCTATTTTCTGAACAGATTATTTATGGCTTGTTTATAAAAGTGATAAGACGCTTCCTTATCACCTTTCCACCAGGCCCGAGTAATACAAAATGCCAAAGACTATGCTGTGTTTATAAACACCATGTAAATACATTCTGGAACAAGTGTAAAATGGTTGGAGAACGCTACTGGTTTGATAGTTAGTGTCATCGGATCAGAGAGTAGTACAGCACAGTAACAGGCCATTTGCCACAACTTGCCCATGCTGACCAAGATACACCATCTACACTGGTCCCCCCTGCCTGCGTTTGGCCCAAATACCTCTCAACAATAGACAATAGACAATAGACAATAGGTGCAGGAGTAGGCCATTTGGCCCTTCGAGCCAGCACCGCCATTCAATGTGATCATGGCTGATCATCCCCAATCAGTACCCCGTTCCTGCCTTCTCCTCATATCATATAACCATATAACATATAACCATATAACAATTACAGCACGGAAACAGGCCATCTCGACCCCTCTAGTCCGTGCCGAACACATAATCTCCCCTAGTCCCATATACCTGCGCTCAGACCATAACCCTCCATTCCTTTCCCATCCATATAACTATCCAATTTATTTTTAAATGATAAAAACGAACCTGCCTCCACCACCTTCACTGGAAGCTCATTCCACACAGCTACCACTCTCTGAGTAAAGAAGTTCCCCCTCATGTTACCCCTAAACTTCAGTCCCTTAATTCTCAAGTCATGTCCCCTTGTTTGAATCTTCCCTACTCTCAGTGGGAAAAGCTTTTCCACGTCAACTCTGTCTATCCCTCTCATCATTTTAAAAACCTCTATCAAGTCCCCCCTTAACCTTCTGCGCTCCAAAGAATAAAGCCCTAACTTGTTCAACCTTTCTCTGTAACTTAGTTGCTGAAACCCAGGCAACATTCTAGTAAATCTCCTCTGTACTCTCTCTATTTTGTCCATATCCCCTGACTCCGCTATTTTTAAGAGCCCAATCTAGCTCTCTCTTGAAAGTATCCAGAGAACCGGCCTCCACCGCCCTCTGAGGCAGAGAATTCCACATTCCCACAGAATGAGGGTGAGAATGGGGTTAAGAAGGAAAGATAGATCAGCCATGATTGAATGGCGGAGTGGGTCGAATGGCCTAATTCTGCTTCTATAACTTATGAATCTTATGAAGTAACCACATTTTTGGGCAGCTGGTGGGGAATAAAAATTGGGTCCCTTCAAAATGTGCCTCTTGCAGGCTTCCACGAGCTCAGAGGTTAATTGATCACCACTCACTTTGAGAAAAAGTGTTTCCTCGTCTCCGTTCTAAATGGCTTACCCTTTATTCTTAAACTGTGGTCCCTGGTTCTGGGCTCCCCCAACATCGGGAACATGTTTCCTGCCTCTGGCGTGTCCGAGCCCTTGATAATCTTATATGTTTCAATGAGATACCCTCTCATCCTTCTAAACTCCAGAGTGTACAAGCCCAGTCGCTCCATTCTCTCAGCATATGACAGTCCTGCCATCCCGGGAATTAACCTTGTAAACCTACGCTGCACTCCCTCAATAGCAAGAATGTCCTTCCTCAAATTAGAGGACCAAAACTGAACATCAACCTTTCCTATCCATGTACCTGATATATATTTGAGAACTGAAGCAGAGAAGGTAGTGGGCTGACCTTGTTCAGACATTTTTCCACACGTGTTCCTCCAATTTACCCCAAAACACACATTGAGGACCCGAGAATGGATGAAAACCACTTTGAAGACATACCGAGGTACAGTGAAAAGCTTTGTATTGTAAGCTATCCAAACAGATTCTATATACCATACATAAATGCAATCAAGTCAAACTCAAGTACAATAGATGGAGCAAGGGGGAAGATACAGAGTGCAGAATATAGTTTAGTTTAGACATGCAGCACTGAAACAGGCCCTTCAGCCCACCGAGTCTGTACTGACCAGCGCTCCCGCACATTAACACTACCTTGTACACACTAGGGACAATTTACATTAACGGTATACCAAGCCAATTAACCTACAAACCTTTGAAAAGTGGGATGAAACCGAAGATCTCGGAGGAGACCCACGCAAGACACAGAGAGAATGTACAAAATCCATACAAACAACACCCGTAGTCAAGATGGAACCCAGGTCTCTGGCGCTGTAAGGCAGCAACTCTACCGCTGAACCACCGTGCTGTGATTAAATAATTCTTCACCATGCCGCCCTGAAAAAATACAGTTCTCTGCATTGTAGCGCATCAACTCCATGGATATCGTGTATTATCTATGATGGAGTAGTGGCAGTGTAGTTAGGCTCATAGATTTGTCCAGACTCCTTGGAAACCAGGCTGTGAGGAAACCATAATTCTCTGCAGGGAGAACAAAAGATTGCCAACATAAACTGTCTGAAACCTTCAGCTCCTTGGTCACAGGTGAATATATTCAGTATACGCGCTCCTCTGAACCTTGGCAACAGCCTTTCATGGACGGCCGATGGAATTGAAGTTTAGTTGTGTTTTGTGAATGTTTTATTTGAAGGTTTTGATGTGCTTTTGCAGTTTCGGGACACTGAAGCAGATCAAAGGAATTCAAGAGCAGTCAGCTAGAATGCTTATTGATTTGTTGTATTCAGTGGGTGCTCAGAAGACCCAAGGGCATTTCTTCATGCACGCTCACAGCTCCAATTCCAGCCTCTTGTTTCTCAGGTTCTGCAGTCAGACGTCTGGGAAGGCCCATTACACCCACAATATTCCCCTCTGCCTCCAAAGGGAACATGACGAGCTGTCAACAGCACTCAAGCACTGTCACTCTGCTAAAGCCTCGATCAATCTGTCTCGCCCCTTCAAGCCCGGGGCAAGACTGCGTCTGCTGGTGTGTGGCGGGGACTGGGTGAGGCGCAGGGCCGGATTTAGATGAAGAGAGGCCCTAAGCTGTTCCACTTGTGAGGCCTCCTCAGCGTTGGTTTTCAGCGCTGGCGGCGAGGCAGCAACCGGACAGCCATGGCGGCCAAATCTCCCACAATTCAAAGCAAGGGAGAAAGTGCCCAGCGCCGACCAGTTGCCGTTGCAGTGCGCATGCGCAGGGCGGCCGATGATGTGCTGGCCGTGTTTGTGCGCATGCGCAGGGGGGAGGGCGTGCATGTGCAAGGCGGCCTGCCGTGCCGGCGGATGAGGAGCGAGCGGAGCCCGGCGGCCCGTATACGGATCGCGGGGGGAGATGGAGAGAGAGAGATAGAGAGGGGGGCCCTCCCAGAGTTGAACGGTAGGTGTCCTGCCTTGGCCGGAAGCCCCCCTAGACCTCGAGGCCCTAAACTTAAGCTTGTCTAGCTTATAGGTAAATCCGGCCCTGGTGAGGCGATATCAGGGGAAAACGCTCCCCCACACAAAGTATCAAGTCAAGTCAAGTTTATTTGTCACATACACATACGAGATGGGCAGTGAAATGAAAGTGGCAATGCTCGCGGACTTTGTGCAAAAAGACAAACAAACAAACAACCAAACAAACTATAAACACAATCATGAACACACGCATATTCTTTTACATATTAAATATTGGAAGGAAAAACGTTCAGTAGAGTTAGTCCCTGGTGAGATGGGAGTTTACAGTCCGAATGGCCTCTGGGAAGAAACTCCTTCTCAACCTCTCCGTTCTCACCGCATGGCAACGGAGGCGTTTGCCTGACCGTAGCAGCTGGAACAGTCCGTTGCAGGGGTGGAAGAGGTCTCCCATGATTTTATTTGCTCTGGAGTTGCACCTCCTGTTGTATAGTTCCTGCAGGGTGGCAAGTGAAGTTCCCATAGTGCGTTCGGCCGAATGCACTACTCTCTGCAGAGCCTTCTTGTCCTGGGCAGAGCAATTCCCAAACCAGATGGTAATATTTCCGGACAAGATGCTTTCCACAGCCGCTGAGTAGAAGCACTCGAGGATCCTCGGAGACACTCTGAATTCACCCAGAGAATGGTGAATCTTTGGAATTCTCTGCCACAGAAGGCAGTGGAGGTCAATTCTCTGGACGTATTCAAGAGAGAGTTAGATTTAGCTCTTTGGGCTAATGGAATCATGGGATATGGGGAGAAACCAGAGATCCCGGAGAAAACCCACGCAGGTCACAGGGAGAACGTACAAACTCGTTACAGACAGCACCCGTAGTCAGGATCGAACGCAGGTCCCTGGCGCTGTAAGGCAGCAACTCTACCGCTGCGCCACCGTGCCGCTTAAATCTAAACTAAAGAGACGAGATTGTGATTAGTGTTCCTTATGAAAAACTGAGGGACAACAACACTAATTTATGCATTGTATATTAACTAAAATGAATATTTCTGCTGCCTGTGACCTGTTGATAGTCCATATTCTGATGCCCTGTCACACACTCCTGCAGCAGATTAAACCATGTCCCTTAACTTGGAAAATGCAAATCTTCACATACTTACAGCCGACCCACCAGGCCAGGAATGTAAATAACACTGCAGTGAGGAAT
This sequence comes from Amblyraja radiata, assembly GCF_010909765.2. Taxonomy (NCBI): domain Eukaryota; kingdom Metazoa; phylum Chordata; class Chondrichthyes; order Rajiformes; family Rajidae; genus Amblyraja; species Amblyraja radiata. The sequence continues at coordinate 2,809,319 of NC_045992.1, forward strand.
GCGATTCAGAACCTTCAGCAGCATTGCTGCCTGTATCCCAAATCAAAACAAGATGTGCATTGCTATTTGCAAAGGAGTGGACGACCAACGCTAGTGCTGTCCAATGCGACGTTGCTGCATGATTGCTGGCATTTCAGGCTGCGCCTGAACGAGGAATAGCTCCGCTGTTCATTTTGCACAACGTGTGGTCTTTGTTTCAGAGGTTAGCAGCAAGCAGCAGCAGGGACCGCAACTCTGTGATTCCCATTGCCTCCAGGTAAGTGTGGTCTTGAAGGATGATGATGGATGTCTTTAGCATTCCAGGCATAACACCCTTGATCCACAGTTACAACCTCTACCCCAAGCTCCATATTCCCAAAGTCTCCAGCAGATGATAAGGAATATAACCGGCAAGATCTCTTGACCCAATGAAACTCACCTCTCTCTTTCGCATTAGAGGCCGGCCATATTACATACCTATAACATTCTCATTATCAAGTTATTCTACAAATGTAACACGTTTTGAGAAAGATCCTTTTTACATTTGTAATAAAATTAGCTCCAGCCTAATTGTATTCAGTCTTTTTGGAGATTGCCACTGGAGTTAGCTTATTTATGCTAATCTCCTCTCACTCGTTAGTAACGTGCATTGAATTGTTCCTTGGACATTTCAACCTTGCACCAGGGGCAATTGAAATGAGTCAAGAGTCAAGAATGTTGTATCATCATATGTCCCAGATAGAACAATGAAATTCTTACTTGCTGCAGCACAACAGAATATGTAAACATAGCACACTGTAAACAATATAATAAACGGGGAAAAAAGTTCAGTGTGTGTATATACATATACCTACACACACACACCAACACACACACACACACACACACACACACACACACACACACACACACACACACACACACACACACACACACACACACACACACACACACACACACACACCACACACACACCAACACACACCAACACACACACACACCAACACATACACATACACACACATACACACACACCAACACATACACACACACACCAACACACACCAACACACACACACACACACACACACACACACACACACACACACACACACACACACACACACACACACACACACACACACACACCAACACACACACACCCACTTACACACAGAGATATATATATGTGCGTGTGTAAATATGAATGCACCTATGACCTATACAAATAGATAAAGTGGCATTCTAGGCGTATGGATGCTTGCCTTCATTGGCAAAACCCTTGTCACATTGTGCATGTAAGAGTCAGGAGAGAGGTTGATGGACCTTTGGATGTTAAGAGAAGCAGGTAATGTAGAATTCTGCATAAAAGAGGCACTAAGTTAAAGTTCAGCTTCAATGTAAACGAATGGTGGAGCAGACATGAGGGGCTGAATGGCCTTCTCCTGCTTCTATCTATTTGTAATAAATGAGGAATTAAAACGAGTCTCAGTCATGACTGACACAAGGGACAGAAGATGCTGGAATTTTCCAGAATTCTGAGAAGATATCCCATCGTGTAAACAATGAACTGAAGCCAGTTTTTAACCTTCCTGGAATGTTTTGCATTTATCAACGGCAATCAATTGTGCAACTGACCCTAAACTCCTTTGCACATTAGTCCTGTGTCACTGCTCCTGCCCCTATCAGAGGTTGATCAGCAGATTGTACAGCGGGCTGCTGTTCCAGCCCTACATGGGTGAGTTAGATCACCCTGTGCCTTCCCTCTCAGCAAAGACACAGCGCGGAAACAGGCTCTTCGGCCCATCGAGCCCACACCGGCCAGCGATCCCCGCGCATCAACACTATCCAACGGGGTGGAAGATTGCAACCTTCACGTGGTCTGCCCTGTTTCGACTAATGCAATCAACTCGACGTGCACAAACAGAAGATCAAATAGAACAAGTTGTCCTACAACTTTAGGCTGTGCATGCCACACGAAAGAAGAAGAAGAACACTATCCAACACTAGGGACAGTTTTTGTTACATTTATACCAAGCCAATTAACCTACAAACCTGCACATCTTTGGTGTATGGGAGGAAACAAAAGATCTCGGTGAAAACCCGCGCAGGTCACAGGGAGAACATACAAACTCTGTACAGACAGCGCCCATGGTCAGGATCGAACCCGGGTCTCTAGTGCTGCAAGTGCTGTAGTATGCCCCTGTCCCACTTAGGAAACCTGAACGGAAACCTCTGGAGACTTTGCGCCCCACCCAAGGTTTCCTTGCGGTTCCCGGAGGTTGCAGGTGGTTGCCGGAGGTTGCAGGTAGTGGAAGCAGGTAGGGAGACTGAAAAAAACCTCCGGGAACCTCCGGGAACCGCACGGAAACCTTGGGTGGGGCGCAAAGTCTCCAGAGGTTTCCGTTCAGTTTTCCTAAGTGGGACAGGGGCATAAGGCAGCAACTCTACCGCTGCACCTCCATGTATTTTCCACTCACTAACCCCTGCCTTAAATCCATGTTGCTTTTAGTTTAATTAGGAGCCTCTCAGCTGGAACTTTGTCAAATTACTTCGACTGATTTTGCAAGCTTGATCATCCTTAGCAATTTGATTCTGAAACCCAGTTCCCATCACTTCCTGTTTAGCGTCATGCCTTATTTGGTATTCCGTCTGAAATTGAGTCAATACAATCCTGTCCCTCTCCCCAAGACCGCAAGAAAATGTGAATACAGGCCAGTCCATCACATAAACCAACTTCCCCAAACCCACCCCGTTAATGTTTTTAAGAAGGAACTGCAGATGCTGGAAAATCGAAGGTAGACAAAAGTGCTGGAGAAACTCAGCGGGTGCAGCAGCATCTATGGAGCGAAGGAAATAGGCAACGTTTCGGGCCGAAACTTTGCCTATTTCCTTCGCTCCATAGATGCTGCTGCACCCGCTGAGTTTCTCCAGCACTTTTGTCTACCCAACCCGTTAATTCCATCTACAATCTTGGGAAAGCTGCCAGTATAATCCTCACTTCACTAGCCTTTGTGTTGTCTGCACTAAACATTATTTGCTGTTAACGTTATACCCTATATCTTTTTTTCTTATTTGTTTTGAGATACAGCGCGGAAACAGGTCCCTTTGGCCCACCGAGTCCGCACCGACCAGCGATCCCCGCACACTAACACTACCCTACACATTAGGGATCATTTTGCATGTATACCAAGCCAATGAACCTACAAACCTGAATGTTTTCAAAACGTGGGAGGAAACCCAAAATCTCGGAGAAATCCCATGCAGGTCACGGGGAGAACGTACAAACTCCAACCAGTCAAGGACTCGTATTCAGGATTGAACCCGGGTCTCTGGCGCTGTAAGGCAGCAACTCTACCGCTGCGCCACCGTGCCGCCTCTATCATGCCGGGTCACTAAACTCTAACCTAAAACAATGTGGCTAAGGTAGTCAACAAATTAATTGTGCTAGTTGCATTGTTGTTTCCCCAGACAGCAAGCCGGGGAGGAAGATTGCAACCTTCACGTGGTCCGCCCTGCAATCAACCCGGCGTGCACAATCAAATAAGATCAAATAGAACAAGTTGTCCTACAACTTTAGGCTGTGCACGCCACACGCAAGAAGAAGAAGAAGACAGCAAGCCCTCAACACCTGGCGTTACCTTTCTAATACCGACTGTTTACCTACGTACATAAGGAATGCTCCAGGAATGTGGGTCTACTGCTCCACACTCAAATAATCCAAATGCTTGAAATTCAAAACGCAACACTGCAAATATTGAAAGCATGTAATGAGTTTAGACAGGAGGGAGGCGAGCTTTCATATTTCTGCTCAGTGTTCTGCAGTATGTTGGAAAGATTCTAATAAAAGTCTAAAGGCCAGATATCTAAATCCCATTTTTCTCTTCACAGTCACCGCCATGTAGAGTGTTTCACTAATTCCTGTTTCCATTCCTGGAGATTTAGCCAGTGATCTTTGCTCTAAAAAAAATGAAATAACTTAAATGCAGCAAATACAACCTCGAAATGGGAATTTGGTGTAAAATAAATTTGAAGTGTTGGATAATTGGAATTGAATTAAACTGACCAAAACTCAGCCACATCGATATGATGTAGAGTTGCATGGAAATATTCTGCGTAGAATGATGCTGGTGTTTTCTCACCTCCAGCTCTTCACCCCCAACCCCCCCCCCCCCCCTCCCCACACTTTGTCTGAAGAAGTGTCCCAACCCAAAACATCACCCTTTTCCTCCAGAGATGCTGCAGCACTTTGTGTCAGCCATGATCACATTGAATGGCAGTGCTGGCTCAAAGGGCCAAAGGGCCTACTCTGTGCACTTATTGTCTATGAGACTAAGTGGGACCACTTGGGTCCCAGGTTCACACGGGTGGGCTGGTCCCCCAATGCAATATTCCACTTCTCCACCAATTCCAATATTGGTGGCCAGTGTGGGGAGGGGGGGGGGGGGGGGGGGGGGGTGATCAGGTGAGCTCAAGCAAAGCAAAGCAAAAATCAAAAAGCAAAAGCACAGGGCAGGCCAAACCACTCACTTCATTTCATTAAGGGCTAACAAATCATTTATTGCAAGCACATTAAGGGTTAACAAATCATCATTCATTGCAAGCACACAGAGCAGTCTGAATAAGGGCTTCAGCCCGAAACGTTGCCTATTTCCTTCGCTCCATAGATGCTGCTGCTCCCGCTGAGTTTCTCCAGCACTTTTGTCTACCTTAGACAGGTGAATGGATAGGAATGTTTTTAAGATATATGGACCCAATGCAGACATATGGGACTAGCCCAGTAATAAATCCCGGGTGGCATGGACAAGTTGGGCTGAAGGGCCAGATTCTGTGCTGTATCACTCCACAACTCTACATAAAATAGAAATTCCGAGATGATTTAATGTGTTTTCTGGCAGATGAAGCGGTATAGAGGGAGAATTTGCTTTAATTCATGGTGCGGAATTTAACTCATAATAAAAAAAAAATTTGTCCTTCTCCTCCCTTTAAAACCAGAGCGTGAGATCAGACAATGTTAAGGTCACACCTGGATTTAATCAAGTCCACATTTCCTTTGCTCGTGAAGCCTCCTTACACCATCCAGCAGAATTAGACATCGTCTATCCTCTGTGATCAGAGGTGTTAATGAACACTTCACGGACCCACAGTGATTTCCTCTGCACATTCTCCACAAGTTGCTGGTGGTAGCCAGCCAAGTGCAACTATATGTTTACCCAGGGATTTTACAATTCAGAGCTTCCTTGCTCCCCAGGTGCTGCCCGCAAAGGATTTTCAATTCCAGTCATTCCAATCTTTCCTCAAATGGCAGTCCCGGGGATTAACCTGGTGAACCTACGCTGCACTGCCTCAATAGCAAGGATGTCCTTCCTCAAATTAGGAGACCAAAACCGCACACAATACTCCAGATAGAAACATAGAAATTAGGTGCAGGAGTAGGCCATTCGGCCCTTCGAGCCTGCACCGCCATTCAATATGATCATGGCTGATCATCCAACTCAGTTTCCCGTACCTGCCTTCTCTCCATACCCTCTGATCCCCTTAGCCACAAGGGCCACATCTAACTCCCTCTTAAATATAGCCAATGAACTGGCCTCGACTACCCTCTGTGGCAGAGAGTTCCAGAGATTCACCACTCTCTGTGTGAAAAAAGTTCTTCTCATCTCGGTTTTAAATGATTTCCCCCTTATCCTTAAGCTGTGACCCCTTGTCCTGGACTTCCCCAACATCGGGAGCAATCTTCCTGCATCTAGCCTGTCCAACCCCTTAAGAATTTTGTAAGTTTCTATAAGATCCCCTCTCAATCTCCTAAATTCTAGAGAGTATAAACCAAGTCTATCCAGTCTTTCTTCATAAGACAGTCCTGACATCCCAGGAATCAGTCTGGTGAACCTTCTCTGCACTCCCTCTATGGCAATAATGTCCTTCCTCAGATTTGGAGACCAAAACTGTACGCAATACTCCAGGTGTGGTCTCACCAAGACCCTGTACAACTGCAGTAGAACCTCCCTGCTCCTATACTCAAATCCTTTTGCTATGAAAGCTAACATACCATTCGCTTTCTTCACTGCCTGCTGCACCTGCATGCCTACTTTCAATGACTGGTGTACCATGACACCCAGGGCCGGCGTTAAGCCGATTTGACCGATTGCTCCAAATTGGGCCCCGCGCCTAAGCGGGGCCCCGCACTAATGTTCAGTATTTCGTACGGAAATACGAATTCTCTTTGTTAAATAAAGATTTTTTTAAATTCGCCATCCGGATTTTTTTTAAACGAACATGTATAACAACCGCTGCACGGCCATCATACACAAACGATTTGTTAACTAGTGCTGTTAGCACATCTTAACGGTAAGTACTTAACACCTTGTTATGCAATGTCATGAATCTGCATCTATCCGCATTCCTCAGTAAATGTTATAGTGTTTTGAACAAGTATTAATGACGCCGTGTTCCTTTGAATAAAATTCACGCGGCGTCATTAATACTTGTTTAAAACACAATTACATTTACTGAGGAATGTAGATCGATGACACGTTGAGAATTTCATTTAACTCACCATCATGAGTGAGGGCCCCGGACCGCGAGAAGGGGCTTCTTCCTGGTGTGCAGGTTAGTCATTCACCTACCGACCCATGTTGTGTCCAAAGATCTTATAGCGGATCTTTGGTTGTGTCTCTCTGTCTTTTGCTCACTCCCTCCCTCCCTCTTTCTCTCGCGCTCTCTCTCCCGCTCCCCATATTGTCTCTCTCTAGCTCTCCCACTCCCTCTCTATCACCCTGTCTCCTCAGCATTCCCGGAATCGTTGACGTTTTGCAGTAGACAAAAATGCTGGAGAAACCCTGCGGGTGAAGCATTCGCCTGGCCCGCTGAGTTCCTCCAGCACTCTGTGTTTTTTTGTTTGGCTCTGAAGTTGAAGGTGGCTCAGCGGGACGGGCAGCGGCTCTGGGGAGAGGGTTGTGTTTCTGGTCGAGACCCTTCTTCAGACAATCACAAGTACTCTCATCGACGCGAGTTCAGTGCGGTCTGAAGAAGGGTCTTCTCTCCAGAGTCGCTGCGCTGCCTGTCTGCTGAGTTACTCCAGCTTTATGTCTATCTTCAATTTCAGAGAATTACAATTTCTCACGGGGGGCTTATAACGTCTCTAAACCCATCTGGGACCCTCTGAACACGTCTAAACCCCCTCTAGCCCCCCCTATTTCCCTCTATTCCCCTCTAAACAATTGTAAACACACCTGAACCCATCTGAAGCCCTCTAAACATCTCTAAACCGTTTAAACCCCTCTAAACTAGGAGGCTGCAAGGTGACTTGGATAGGCTGGGTGAGTGGGCAAATGCATGGGAGATGCAGTATAATGTGGATAAATGTGAGGTTATCCACTTTGGTGGCAAAAACAGGAAAGTAGACTATTATCTGAATTGTGGCCGATTAGGAAAAGGGGAGATGCAACGAGATGCAACGTAAAATGCTCACGGCAGACCATACGTGTTAAACAGAAATTGGTCAGATATTGAGCTTTACACAGTGAGAAATCATGTGAAATAATCACTGAATTTAATTTTAAATGAATGTACCTGCATGTTATACTGTTTAGTTTGGAGATACCACCAGATAGTCTGGTTGATACAACCAGATTAGTTTGGAGATACAACCAGATCAGTTTGGAGATACAACCAGATTAGTTTGGAGATACAACCAGATAGTCCACTGAGTTCGCACCGACCAGCGATTTTTGTTACAGATTTGACAAATTTATTTGGCGGCCAATCAAACGCTGTCTCTAGGGGGGTTGCATCCAATCACCAACCAGCTTGCCTTAAAATTCCCGAAACTACACGAAATATAAACATACATAAATTTTTACTTTTCTAGAGTAGGGGCCCCGCCATCAGTTTTCTAATTGGGCCCCGCAATTCCTAGCACCGGCCCTGATGACACCCAGGTCTCGCTGCATCTCCCCTTTTCCTAGTCGGCCACCATTTAGATAATAGTCTGCTTTCCTGTTTTTGCGACCAAAATGGATAGGCTGGGGAGCACCAGGGCCCTGTACAACTGCAGAAAGAATATTGTATTCTCTAGGACAAGCAGAGCATTCAGGCATTAACTCATTGATTGCAAGGTGGATTTGAAGCACGCCAAGGGCAGGGACAGAAATGTATCGATGCTGTTTGTATATTCTTCCCTCATGCAAAGAGCCATTATCTCTTCCATTCTGTCTTTGTTTTCCTGGGCAGCATGCTCTTTTGTTTTACTGCTGTCCTTTTATATACGGTGTCAAATGTACTGTAGGTGTCCATAATGTCTGAGTACCAGCATGGTATGAACGGGGCGAATGCAGAGAATACTCGAGCAGTATCAGAGGATACTGCCTGGGCATCAGAGAGATTTTCATCCGTTTTCTTATGTCAATAAACATTTGGACAGGACACAGATCAAAGCACACAATCGCTGAATTCTGCAAATATGCCTTTGGTTATTGCAGGAGCTTTAACCAAATGCCGTAATTGGAACTGACAGAGATGAATTGGGTGCTGCTATTTTTTGCCACACAGCCTTCATTTCCCCTGAAGGACTAGATGTGGTGGTTTGTAGCGAGTACAACAGCAGCAAAAGCAAAACGAGCTCCAGATGGCCCTTTGCTTTAATTTGACTCTCCACAATTAGATTGGGCTCATCTTCCAGGCTGGCGCAGTCAGCTTCAAGATAAAAGTCCGATTAGAAGCAGAGGCGGGCGTTTTGCAAGTAGCTCATGCAAGGCAAAACATCTCCTCTGAAAGATGATGGTGGCGCAGCGGTAGAGTTGCTGCCTTACAGCAAAAATGCAGCGCCGGAGATCCGGGTTCGATCCCGACTACGGGCGCTGTCTGCACGGACTTTGTACGTTCTCCCCGTGACCTACGTGGGTTAAATCTTAGGTTTCCTCCCACATTCCAAAGACGTGCAGGTTTGTAGGTTCATTGGCTTGATAAATGTAAAAACATTATCCAGTATAAATTGTCCAACCTCCAGTCTAGTCCCTGGTGGACTCTGCATAAGTGATGACCATGAGCTACAAGGCACTGGCCGTGTGGCACGACTCAGTGCAGTGTGTGTGTTAGCGAGGATTTTTATACTTAAATCTTAGTTTAGTTTAGTTTATTATCATGCATACCGAGGTACAGTGAAAAGCTTTTGTTGCGGGCCATCCAGTCAGCGGGTTTAATCCTGACTGCAGGTGCTGTCCGTACGGAGTTTGTACGTTCTCCCCGTGACCTGCGTGGGTTTCCTCCGGGTGCTCCGGTTTCCTCCCACACTCCAAAGACGCACAGGATTGTAGGTTAATTGGCTTGGTATATGTGTAAATTGTCCCTAGTGTGTGTAGGATAGTGTGCGGGGATCAAATCTGGTCGGTGCGGACTCGGTGGGCCGAAGGGCCTGTTTCCGCGCTGTATCTCTAAACTAAACTAAACTAAAACCATGCCAACTTGTCAGACACTTACCCCAGCTGCGTGAAAAATAACACTCTGCAAAATACACAAATAATCTGTTTTCATTTTTAATTCAAGATGCAAACAAAAAATGGTGAGCTCGAGTCTGAATAGTTTACAGTTCAAATAATGAGTTGATTTATCATTTAATTACAGCTGTTTATTTTTACCTGGAGACATCGTTAAAATGCCAAACGATAGACTAGAAACACCAACCACTTTGTTAAATCATGACGCTGGAACCGTATAACCGGGAAGCTGAAGTCACCCCATTGTTTGTCGAAGGTCTATTTTGAATTCAGAATTTATTATAAATGTTATATCAGGAACTCAAAGTGTTGCTGCCCAATGCAATGGGACAATGTTTTATACACTGGGGAGCTGAACCACTGTGTTACACCCTCGGATAGTGATTGAAACAGAGTAAAGGGTCTGTCCCACTTGGGAGTCATTTGCGCAACATCCTAAAAATTGGTTGGCGTGTCGTGACGCGTGCATGGTGCATGGGGAGGCGTGGTGGCTAATGCGGTGGCGAGCGGTAGAGCGCGGTGCTCCAAGATTTCTGGCGAGGTCTCAGCGAGGCGTACTTAGGATCCAAATCCGTCCTTTCTTTCTCTCCTTCACTCTCATTCCCCCTCTCTCACCCTCTCGCCTCGGCATTCCCGGAATCATTTGGCGTTTTGCGGGGACGGCTGCCTCTGCGGTTCCTTCTGTTGGGGGGGGGTGGGGGTGGGGAAACCCTGGCCCGCGGCGCCTCCTGGTCCGTTCCCCCCGCGGGTGCCGCCTGGCCCGCTGAGCTCCTCCAGCACTCAGTGTTTTTTGTTTGGCTCTGGAGTTGAAGGTGGACACGGGGGGGGGGCTGGGGTGGCTCTGGGGAGTGGGTGGCATTTCGGGTCAAGACCCTTATGCAGACAATCACAAGTATTCTCACCGACGAGAGTTCAGTTCAGTCTGAAGAAGGGTCTTCTCTCCAGAGTCGCTGCCTGTCCCGCTGAGTTACTCCAGCTTTATGTCTAACTTCAATTTCAAGAGTTAGATTAAAAAACACAGAGTGCTGGAGGAACTCAGCAGGCTAGCCGGCATCTGTGGAGGGAATGGATTAGGAGTTGTTTCGGGCCAGGGTTCTTCTTCAATAGGAAGGAACTGCAGATCAAAGATACTAGTGCGGATATTAGTATCTTTGCTGCAGATCAGGCATGATATTCTTCCGATTTAAATCAAAATTCCGATTTTATTGTTTTCTTGTTCGTCAATTTTTTTGTGCCCGATTATTTGGCGGCCAATCAACTGCTGTCTCTAATGGGTTGCGTCCAATCACCGACCAGCTTCCCTTAAAATTCTCGTCCATCAACAAATTGGTCCCCTCCCGTCCAATCAGCCGCTGTCTCCAAGGGCATTGTGTCCAATCACATAATGCGCTGGTCACTCGGCGGCCAATCAGACACAGTCTCCAAGGGGCCCTGTGATCAATCACCGACCTGCTTCCCTCACCGAAGCAGACGATGGCTGCAGCCAACAAAGAGAGAGAGAGAGAGAGACAGAGAGACAGAGAGATGCAAGAAAGCAGCTATGACATATAATACAGAATAAACTATATTATACAAACACAATAAACAGGTTATGCATTCTTTTACTCTTACATGGGTATGACCGCACATAAAAAATGTCCCCCCCCCCCCAACCCCTTCCTTCCCAACCTCAGCCTCACGGACCTTAGAGTACCCCCATTTCCATCACTGGTTTGCATGTGACTGTGGTTTGGTGGGAAGCCGTCCATCATTCTAATGGGGGAAGTGGCCTGGGCTTGGATAATTGACTAACTCCTTTCCATTTCCTGTTGATCCTGCAAAATAAATATCCAAACCCTGAATGAATTTCTCAATTATCCACTGTTTCTGCGGAAACTGTTCTCCAGTATAAACTGAACACTTTTGACACTGTGCTAAAATGGGGAGTGAAATTCCAGACCACTGGATAGATGCCAATATCCTACAGTGTGACTTCAGGCATTCACACCATGGGAAGTTTACCAATACCAAACAGTTAAATAAGTATACTTTGTTTAATTAAGTTAGTTGCTTAACTTGGGAATGAACTGGTTCTAATCACTTGTAAGCTGCAAGCAAGCTTAAGCTAAGGACACATGCGTAGAGAAATCCAAGAGACAATTAATGTTGGAGCCTCGATGATATTGCCTTCCGGTAAAGCAGAATGATGTCTGACAGAGAGTGATTTCATTGTCTGCCCTGGACAGCACTCATTCCTCACAGAGTTAGCACCTGCATCTTAGGAATTTCCTGAATTTAAGGGAAAAAAACCCCCCAAAATTTCAAAAAGAATCTAAGAGATTTTCAGGTATTTAGCAACAGAACAATATCATAAAAATCGTTATTCAATGTGTCCAAGTTTCCATTTTGTTTTTGCACTAGAAACATAGAAACATAGAAATATAGAAAATAGGTGCAGGAGTAGGCCATTCGGCCCTTCGAGCCTGCACCGCCATTCAATATGATCATGGCTGATCATATAGGGTGGCACAGTGGTGAAGCAGTAGAATTGCTGCCTCACAGCGCCAGAGACCCGGGTTTGATCCTGACCTCGGGTGCTGTCGATGCGGAGTTTGCATGTACTCCCTGTGACCACGTGGGTTTTCTCCAGCTGCTGTGGTTCCTTCCCACATTCCTCATTTGTGCAGGGTTGTGGGTTAAATGGCTTCTGTGAATTGCCCCTAGTGTGTAGGATGCAAAACTGGGATAACATAGAACTAGTGATCTAGAACAGGTGATCGTTGGTCGGCATGGACTCATTGGGCAGAAGGGCCTGTTTCCACTCTGTATCTCCAAACTAAACTAAACTATTTCAATTTGCACGACAAGCTTTTACCATTCTGTTGTTTTGCGCTGGTCATTGTATTTATGAATGAATGAATAAGTTTATTGGCCAAGTATATTCACATACAAGGAATTTGCCTTGGTGCTCCGCCCGCAAGTGACAACATGACATACAGTGCCAGTTAGGAATGACACGTAAAACGTTAAACGTTAATAATGAATAATGATTATAGCTGTATTTATCATTCCTCTTTGCATACTGGTTAATCTGACCTTCATGTGAATCTGGAATTTCTGTGCAGCTTTGTGCACATGGCAGTAAACAAAACTGAATCTAAATGATCATCAAGGAGTAATCTGGCAGTGTTCAGTGTAGGGGAACAGTAAGTAAATCATTGAATCAATAATGGCACCAAATAGAGTCCTCTGTTTGTTCATGTCCTTCGTTTGCTGGGGATATTGACGTAAACAAGATCACGAGGGGCTTGCAGAAAGAGAGGGCTCACAGTCTTTCACCCAGGGTAGAGGATTCGAAAACTAGAGGGCACTGGCTCAAGGTGAGAGGAGCAAGATTTAAGAGGGACTTCACAGGTAACTTTTCCCACACGGAGGATGGTCCAATGAGCAGCAAGAGGAGGCTTTCGACCCGGATACAATTACGACTGTAAAAAACAGTCAATAGACAATAGACAATAGGTGCAGGAGGAGGCCATTTGGCCCTTCGAGCCAGCACCGCCATTCAATGTGATCATGGCTGATCATCCCCAATCAGTACCCCGTTCCTGCCTTCTCCCCATATCCCCTGACTCTGCTATTTTTAAGAGCCCTATCTAGCTCTCTCTTGAAAGCATCCAGAGAACCTGCCTCTATCGCCCTCTGAGGCAGAGAATTCCACAGACTCACCACTCTCTGTGAGAAAAAGTGTTTCCTCGTCTCCGTTCCAAATGGCTTACTCCTTATTCTTAAACTGGTTCTGGACTCCCCCAACATCGGGAACATGTTTCCTGCCTCTAGCGTGTCCAAACCTTTAACAATCTTATATGTTTCAATGAGATCCCCTATCATTTTTCTAATCTCCATTTGGACAGATATATGGACGGGAAGGATTTAGAGAAATATTGGCTTAAATATCAATCTCAATTTACCTCCCCTTTATTCTAAGATTGTGGCCCCTGGTTCTGGACTCGCCCCACATTGGGAACATTTTTCCTGCATCTGGCTTGTCCAGTCCTTTTGGTTGATGTTCAGAAGTCTGAAGAAGGATCTCCAGCCAAATTGTCTCCAGAGATGCTGACTGTCCCGCTGAGTTACTCCGGCTTTTTGTGTCCATCTTCGGTTTAAGCCGGCATCTGCAGTTCCTTCCTCCACAATATCAGAGCGGAGATCTGCAGCCAGACATGCAACTGGGGTTATTGCCACTCACAAGCACACAGACAATGTGGACAGCGGTAGAATTTTACTGGTGCTAATCCTGTTTCTACAACCCTTCACTTTTATCTCCTTGAAATAAAAAGATTTGTTAAACACTTCATGAAGAAAGTGCGTACATTAAATCATTCAAAGACAGGTAAAATTGAATTATGCTAATTCATCGCCTTAACAACCTTAATGAACCACTTGACCTTTGTTAATGAACGAGACGCCTGGCAAACAGACAGTGAAGTGCAGAAGATAGAATTCAGACCCCTAAAGCTATAGACCAGCATGTTTTATGGAAATGGAAGGGTATAAATGAAACCTACTATAGTGTAAGAAACGCAGATGGTATCTTGAACAAATTGATCCCACCTCTATCACCTCCATCCAGGGACACTAGCAAACTCTTCCAGGAAAGAAAGAGACCTCTTCCAACTTTGTGTACTTCATTTGTTGCTCCCTACATGGCCTCCTCTAATTGGTGAGACCAAACATAGACTATCACAATCACAATCACAAGCACAATAATACTTTATTAGCCAAGTATGTTTTGCAAGTAAGGATAAGGGGAAAATCGTTTAGGACCGAGATGAGAAAAACATTTTTCACGTAGAGAGTGGTGAATCTCTGGAACTCTCTGCCAGAAGGTAGTTGAGGCCAGTTCATTGGCTATATTTAAGAGGGAGTTAGATGTGGCCCTTGTGGCTAAAGGAATCAGGGGGTATGGAGAGAAGGCAGGTACAGGATACTGAGTTGGATGATCAGCCATGATCACATTGAATGGCGGTGCAGGCTCGAAGGGCTGAATGGCCTACTCCTGCACCTATTTTCTATGTTTCTATGCAACATACGAGGAATTTCATTTGCCAAGTCAGTCATACAAATAAAAAGCAACAAAACACACAAAATACATTTTAACATAAACATCCACCACATTGACTCCTCCACATTCCTCACTGTGATGGAAGGCCACTATGTGTGTAGGAAGGAACTGCAGATGCTGGTTTACACAAAATGCTGGAGTAACTCAGCGGGACAGGCAGCATCTCTGGAGAGAATGCAGGGATGGCGTTTCGGGTCGAGACTCTTCTTCAGACTGAGAGTCAGAGGAGAGAGGGAGAGGCAGAGATAAGGAAGGGGAAGGTGTGAAAATGTGACATCAAAGGGGACGACGTTCAAGGAAAATGTAGAATAGATCATTGTCAGCTAGGGGAAGGTGACAACGAGGTTTACAGAGATAAACTTTAATCAAGGGGACAGTCAGACTGGTCGGAGAACTAGGATGGGGAGGGACGGAGAGGGAGGGAAAGCAAGGGTTACTGAAGTTAGGTCAGTCAATATTCATGCCTCTGAACATGAGGAGGTTTGGTCTAAGGTCTGGCGGGTTTGGAGGGACGAATGGATCGACTAGGCTTCAGTGAATATACTGGAATTTAGAAGGATGAGAGGGAATCTTAAAGAAAGATCATTCATACCTCCCCCACTATTACATTCTATCCACGTATATTATGGAGACTTGACTCCAGAAACTGGAGGGGTGGAAATATGTCTGTATGTGGAAAAACAGGGTAAAGTGGCATGGAGCCGGGAACACACAATTCCTGGCAGGTCCCCAAGGGATGTTTCTCACATGGAAATTACCCTGGAACATTCCCAGGAGTGATCTGCAAGATGTTCCAAGACTCAGCAACTACACAGCGATATCAGGAGTCAAAAATCAATTGATCGCAGCCTTGGATCTCCTCAGCCAGCATGTCTCTGCAACCTTGGTCAGGCAATTCTAAGGATTCCAGATATCCAGGGTTAGTGGAACATCAAGAGTCAAGAGAGTTTATTGTCATGTGTCCCTGATAGGGCAATGAAATTCTTGCTTTGCTTCAGCACAACAGAACATAGTAGGCATTGACTACAAAACACATGAATAAATAAACTGATAAAGTGCAAATAACAGATAATGGAGTGGTGGCGCGGCTCTGGCTGCAGCGGCTCACCGGCAGTCCTGTTTGTTTTGTGTTTTTTGTGTTGTTTATTTCGTTTTGGTTAGTCTAGTTTTGGTTTTTAGTTTGTGTTTGGGGGGAGGGGGGAGGGGGGGGGGTTGAAACGGGGCTTGCTGTCTCTCCCTGCGGGGGAATGCGACTTTTATGTCGTATTCCCCTTCTCTGCCTCCGTCTGCGCTGAGGCCTAATGGCGGAGCTGGCGACCTCGAGGCTCAGGAGGCAGAGCCCGCCAGGACTCGCCCTGAGCTCGCTCCCGGGAGGGCGGCCCGGCTCGGGGCTGGAACAGTGCTTCCGTGAGGGGCTGTGACACTCCCGGGAGGGCGGCCTGGCCCGAGGAAGGAACGGTGCTCCCGTCGGAGTGGCTGAGCTCGGGGAGGTACGGCGTTCCCAGCCCGAGGGAGGAGCGGCGCCCAAGTCGGGGCGGCCCAACCCGAGGGAGGTACGGCGCCCATGTCGGGGCGGCCCAGCCCGAGGGAGGAGCGGCGCCCATGTCGGGGCGGCCCAGCCCATGTCGGGGTGGCCTGGCGCAGGGCTGAGACGGTAACGGTACTCACGTGGGGGCGATCCGGCTCGGGGCTGGAACGGTGCTCCGGTGGCTGGGACGGTGTTCTGGCGGTGGTGGCCTGAGTCCGGGGTTCGGCCGCGGGCCAGCGGCTGCGTCAGCAGGACTGGTGAGCGGCAGCTTCGACCACCCCGGGGCGCGGTGATTGAGCCGCGGGACAGTTTTTAACATCGCCCGGTGGGGGATCGCCTCAGCGCAGAGGGAGAAGAGGAGGGAAGAGACTGCAGACCTAAGACTTTTGCCTCCATCACAGTGAGGAGGTGCTGGGTGGACTCACTGTGGTGGATGTTAATATGTGTTTATTGTTGTTTTTTATTGTATTGTATTGTATGTATGACTGCTTCAATTTCGTTCAGACTTCGGTCTGAATGACAATAAAGGCTATCTAATCTAATCTAATCTTAATGTACAGAGTTTTGTCCGAGCCAGGTTTAATAGCCTAATGGCTGTGGGGAAGTAGCTATTCCTGAACCTGGTCGTTGCAGTCTTCAGGCTCCTGTACCTTCTACCTTAAGGTAGCAGGGAGATGAGTGTGTGGCCAGGATGGTGTGGGTCTTTGATGATACTGCCAGCCTTTTTGAGGCAGCGACTGCGATAAATCCCCTCGATGGTAGGAAGGTCAGAGCCAATGATGGACTGGGCAGTGTTTACAACTTTTTGTAGTCTCTTCCTCTCCAGGGCGCTCAAATTGCCGAACCAAGCCACGATGCAACCGGTCAGCATGCCCTCTACTGTGCACCTGTAGAAGTTAGAGTAGAGTCCTCCTTGACAATCCGACTCTCCGTAATCTTCTCAGGAACATACAAATACATTGAGGACGCAGTGGCTTGCAGCGCCGGGCTCGATCCTGACTTTGGGTGCTGTCTGTACAGAGTTTGTGCCTTCGTCCCGTGACCACGTGGGTTTTCTCCAGGATCTCTGGTTTACCCCCACACTCCAAAGACGGACAGATTTGTAGGCTAATTGGCTTCGGTAAAAATTGTAGATTGGCCCTAGTGTTCGGGGTGATCGCTGGTCGGCGTGAGCTGAAGGACATGTTTCCGTGCTGTATCTCTAGACTGAACTACAAATACATCAATGCAAGATTCCCTCCCTCAAGGCTGAGGGGCATGTATCTGCAGGTAACCTACTGATATCATTCCCTTGTTTAGTCAGAACATTTCATCGCCTTGGAAACAAAAACAAAACAGTATTTATTTTTGAAAGGAGAGGGCAAGAGACCGTGCACCACATCAAAGAAGCCGCTAGCATTCCGTGCGAGAACATCAATGATATGTACCGGTTAGGAATCCCAACACTTCTCTATCACAGCATTCCTCAGAGAGTCGCAACTGCGATCCCATTTAACTCATTGGTGGCTGAGGGCAAATTCTCTGGACTAACAGCTCCATTTAACTCTTAACAGCAAGGCCAGCAGCATAATCTAGGACTAGTCACACCCTGGCCACTCCCTCTTCTCCCCTCTCCCATCAGGCAAAAGGTATAGAAGTGTGAAACAGTTTCTTCCTAGTTGTTATCAGGGAACTGAATCATCCTACCTCACTACAGAGCAGTGCTGAACTACTATCTACCTCTTTGATGACCCTCAGACTAATTCTTGATCGGACTTTGCTGGCTTTACCTTGCACTAAATGTTATTCCCTTATCATGTATCTGTACACTGTAATCGTGTATTGTCTTTATGCTGACTGGTTAAGGGCCTGTCCCACTTTCACGACCTAATTCACGACCTCTGCTGAGTTTGCCCTTGACTCATACTCGCAGCATGGTCGTCACGAGGTCGTAGGAAGTCGTAGGTAGGTCGTAGCAGGCCGTGATGCTATTCGTAGGTACTCGTGGCATCAAGTAGGTCGGGGCTTTTTTTCTAGCCTGATGAAAAATGTCCACGAGTAAAAAAGGTTGTGAATTAGGTCGTGAAAGTGGGACAGGCCCTTTAGCACGCTACAAAAGCTTTTCACTGTACCTCGGTACACGTGACAATGAACTAAACTAAACACTTAGATGACTGAGGGAAAATTATTTGGACTGACGGCTGAATCCTCCCCTCCTAACTCAATTTTGTATCACCTCCAAACAATTTAATGAAGGATTGCTAGGTTTATTTTTCTATCAGTTCAGGTAGTGTCACGTTGCATTCCTTCCTCTGAGTTAATTGGCCGTGGGCTTGTAACACTCTTGAAATCTGAACACAACTATGTGCACTGCCATTACAACACAGAGAGTGGAATTTAAATAGAGGCTTTGGGTATGAAGGTTGGGAAGTCATGTTGCAGCTGTATAAAGTGTTGGTTAGGCCACATTCACACAGGTCAAGGTGCATATGGGTCGAGGATGCCGTAGAGGTGGCTACAATAGTGATGTTTAAAAAGACATCTAGACAAGAGGGTGCACAGTGGCACAGCAGTGGAGCTGCTGCCTTACAGCACCAGGGTTCAATCCTGACTTGGGGTTCTGTCTGAATGAAGTTAGGACCTTCTCACTGTAACCACGTGAGTTTTCCCGGGTGCTCCGGTTTCCTCCCACATTCCAAAGACATGCAGGTTTGGAGGTTAATTGGTTTCTATAAATACTCCTTAGTGTGTAGGATAGAACTAGTGTATGGGTGATCGCTGGTCGGCACGGACTCGGTGGGCCAAAAGGCCTGTTTCCACGCTGTATCTCTAAACTAAACTAAACTAAACTACATGGTTAGGTCAAGTGTGGAGGGATCTGGTCCATATGCAGGCAACTGGAACTAGCCCAGTCATAAAACCTGGTCAGCATGGATAAGTTGGGCTGAAGGGCCTCTTTCTCTGCTGTATGTCTCTATGACATATTAGGAGTATTGCGTGCAGTTCTGGTCACCCCATTACAGGAAGAATGTGAATGCTTTTGAGAGGGGGAAGAAGAGGTTCACCAGGATGGTGCACGGATTGGTGAGTATTAGCTACAAGGAAAGGATGGACTTAATTAGGATTTTATTTGCTGTTTTTTAGAGGCTGAGGTGAGATCTGATAGAGGTTTATAAAATGACTAGACTAAGTGGGACCCGTTGGGTCTCTGTCACACGGGAGGCCTGGTCCTCCAATGCAACCTGTTCCCCAACGCAATATTCCACCACTCACCCGTTCCCCCATATTCCACCACTCACCCATAGCCCCCAACTGTCCAACAGTCCAATATCTACCAGTGCCTATCTTCATTCCAATATCTATGTTGGACCACGCTGGAGGCTCAGCATATATCACTGGGCTCACATCTCTGAAGTGAGATATAATCAAGAGCTTTCTGAGGGCACTAAGTCTGCTGGCGAGAGATGTCACAATTGTACAAATTCCAAGCAACACCACAAACAAGTCCTCGAAGTCATCTTGTTGAGTCTCATTGTCTGTAGCCCGTTTTCACCTACACACCCAGCCAACAATGACCTTGATCATCGTTACTTGTTTGCAAATCTTTCATCATTTGTTCTATATCTCTACATTTAAGAATAAGGGGTAGGTCATGAGGTGAGGAAGGTGTCGGCCACTGAGATGAGGAAAACCCTTTTCACCCAGAGAGTTGTAAATCTGTGGAATTCCCAGCCACAGAAGGCAGTGGAGGCCAATTCACTGGATGTTTTCAAGAGAGGGTTAGATTTAGCTCTTGGGGCTAACGGAATCGGGAACGGGGTACTAATTTTGAATGATCAGGCATGACCATATTGAATGGCGGTGCTGGCTCGAATAGCCTACTCCTGCACCTGTTTTCTATGTTTCTATGTTTCTATCACAGTCTATATCTCTTGTTTCACTTTCCCCTGACTCTCAGTCTGAAACGTCACCCATCCCTTCTCTCCAGAGATGCTGCCTGACCCGCTGAGTTACTCCAGCATTTTGTGTCTATCTTCAATTCCCTGTTTAGCTACCGAAACTCTTGTCAGATTTCTTCAAAGGTCCTGCAGGCAAGAGCAAATGATTGATTGAGTTAACCATTGTTTTATAATAAACTCTGCAGTATACAATCACATTGAGTATTGAATTTCCCAGGTTTTACATCTTAATTCCTTCGTAATAAATACAGCCAGTGATACAGCCAAGCTGTCAAACTGCAATGAAAATCTAATGTGTTGTTGTACCCACTGTTTTGACATGTGGAGAATAATTTCACAATTAGTTGCTTCTGTTATATAAATTATACAATTTCCTGTTGTGATACGGTTCCCCATCAACTTGTATAAAATGTGACAATAAATAATACGCCCTGTCAGGAGGGAGCCGGGGTTTCATTTAGGTTTGCCTTGTCAGGGAAAGCCTGCTTATAGCCCTGTCCCACGGTACGAGTTCATTCCAAGAGCTCTCCCGAGTTTAAAAAAAAAATCAAACTCGTGGTCAGCACGGAGAATGAACGTAGCGGGTACGTCGGAGCTCGGGGACGTCTCGTAACGCTAACGGCAGGTACTCGGGAAGACTCGCTAACGGCAGGTAAGCACGGGAAGTCTCGTGAAGATTTTTCAACACGTTGAAAAATGTCCACGAGAGCCCCGAGTACCGACGAGCGGCCATTACCGTAAATCTCCGAGTTCGAATCAGGGCAAAACTCGGGAGAACTCTTGGAATGAACTCGTACCGTGGGACAGGGGTTTTACTAAACAATTTTCATTGGAATCGGCAATGGAACCATAATGGCTTGGTTGTGGTCTGTTCATGCTATGTGGAGTTACAGTGTAGTCTTCAGTCAGAACTGTGTCGGAAGGAACTGCAGATGATGGTTTAAACCGAAGATGGACACAAAATGCTGGAGTAACTCAGCGGGACGGGCAGCATCTCTGGAGAGAAAGAATGGGTGATGTTTTGGGTCGAGACCCTTCTTCAGATTCAAAAGAAGTCCTTGATTCGAAAGGTCCTTGATGAAGCTGGCAGCCTTTTTGAAGGACCACCTCCTGTAGATCCTATGGAACAAGTTTGTCTCCAATACTAGGTGAACCCAAGTATGATAATAACCCTACCAGAGCTGTGGGAAGATATGTAGTGTCTGGCTCAGTAGGTAATAGTTTTTTGGCAAAATGGCACTGCATCTTTGCCTGCTGGTCCCAGAAGAAAATATGCTATCATCCATGACACAATCCACAATCACACACTTACAATCACAAGCATTCTACTCTTTTAAATCTCTATTACTTGTCTTCTACTTGCATATGGCATGCTCAGCCTAACAAAACACTACATTTATTTTTTTGTGCACATCGGGTTGATTGCATTAGTCGAAACAGGGTGGACCACGTTAAGGTTGCAATCTCCCACTCCTTTATTATTTGTGCAATGCTTCATTGTCAACTGTGTAGGCTGTGATCTGACTGGAGAGCATGCGAACAAAGTCTTTCATTGTATGTTTGCAACTGCAGACATCGAAGGTAGATATGTTCTTCAGTCTCAAGAAGGTTTTCGACCCGAAACTTTGCCTATTTCCGTCGTTCCATACGTATCAACCCGATCTATTCCTCTCATAATCTTATACACCTTTATAAGACCACCCCTCAACCTCCTGTGCTCTATAAGACCACCCCTCAACCTCCTGTGCTCTATAAGATCACACCTCAACCTCCTGCGCTTATGGTACTTGGATAGGCTAGGTTTAGGAGTTCTAGCTACGAGGATGAGGCCAGGGTTTGGCAGTAACCACACCGACACTCACAGTAGGGTGAACTCACGTGATATATTTTATATACAGTGGTAAGACGTCCAGGACCACATGGGGGCACTGTTCCTCACCATCAGGGCGTTTATACAGCGGGTCTGCCGATCTCGGCCTTGTCCCGTCAGCTCAGTCCTTCTTGGTCTTCGAAGGAGAAGGGTTGGTGATCTCAAGCTTCTACTTGCAGTTCACTCGTCCCTTGAGACGAGGTGCTGGCGATCTCTGGTTTATCCTGTCAGCTCACCTAAGGGTCTGAGGAGGCAGTACTAAGATTATCTGTGTTATCCCGGCGTTATTACCCAAGGTGTAGCCTTGGTCAGTAACTCACTGCCCGACTGGGTGACGGAACAGAAACCCTTCGCACATTTGAAAAGATATTTGGATGAACTCTTTGAACAGCTGTGGACCGAGAGTTGGCAAGGTGCAGTGAACACGTTTTTGTCTGGCACAAACATAATGGGATGAATGGCCTCCTTCTGTGCAGTTTATCCTTATCTGAAAGGCCTGGATAGAGTGGATGTGGAGAGGATGTTTTCAATAGCGGGAGAGTCTAGAACCAGAGGGCACAGCCTCAGGATAAAAGGACGTTCCTTTAGGAAGGAGATGAGGAGGAATTTCTTCAGTCAGAGGGTGGTGAATCTGTGTTATTCATTGCCACAGACGGCTGTGGAGGCCAAGTCAATGGATATTTTTAAGGCAGACAAAGATAGATTCTTGATTAGTTCCGGTGTCAGAGGTTATGGGGAGAAGGCAGGAGAATGGCGTTAGGAGGGAGAGATAGATCAGCCATGATTGAATAGTAGAGTAGACTCGATAGGCCAAATTACCTAATTTTGCTCCTATCACTTATGAATTTATGAGCTTATGTTTGCAATTGCATTGTAAAATTCAGCCTTGAACAGAAATCTTTACCTTATTAAATAATAAGTCACCAGTGGTGACAGGCTGTATGCAAAACCAACGTGGGCGTGAAGGGTACTCTAATATATGTAAGGGCATTACTGATCCACTACTGAAGAGGTGGCTGGACAGAAATGTCTGAGAGTGGGCTCAACTGCGGAGATCTCGAAAGAACTGCCAACAACCGAGTGAGGTGGAGGACACTTGTCAATGGCCAATGCTCCCTAGAGGAGCAAAGGGCTCAAGAAGTAGATTACTGATCCTATCATTGACTCAACTGTTCATTCAAGCATTTACAGTAGTTCTTTCCACATTTTTTAGTTAGATTTGATCCTGTGAGTTGCCAATTAAGGCAGAGAAGCAAGGCAAATTTTCATTAAAAATTTAAAGATGCATTAAGCTGACTGTGACAGAGCCAGTATGTTGGGCAAATAATTCATGCCATTGAATTTGCATTGATGTTTTGGTCCATCACCTCCTGCATGTAACTAACTGTGTTGTACATGCAAATCAATATCACACGGATGGCCCTAAGAAAACTCCAACTTGCTCACTTTGTGTGCAGAAAAATACTTTGTGTGTAGTGTGTGTGTGTGTGCGAGTGTGCGTGCGTGTGTGTGCGTGTGCGTATGTGCGTGTGTGTGTGTGTGCGTGCGTGTGTGCGAGTGTGCACATGTGTGTTTGCATGCACGTTTGATGGCAGTACGATGGCACAGCGGTAGAGTTGCTGCCTCACAGCGCCAGCGCCACGGGTTCGATCCTGACTACGGGTGCTTGTCTGTACGGAGTTTGTGCGTTCTCCCCGTGACCTGCATGAGTTTTCTCGAGATCTTCGGTTTCCTCCCACACGCCAAAGACGTACAGGGCAGTAAGTTAATTGGCTTGGTGTAAATGTAAATTGTTCCCAGTAAGTGTCGGGTAGTGTTAGTGTGCGGGGTGATCGCTGCTCGCCGCAGGCTTGATGGGCCGAATGGCCTATTTCCACACTGTATCTCTAAAGTAAACTAAGACAAGTCCCCACAAGGTTGTATATGGTGTACATGTAATTGTGTGTGTGTGTGCGTGTGCATGTTGCGTGTGTTTGCACATTTAATATGGTTCGCCACTTGGCAGTTGCCTTATAGATTACAAGGGTATATTATGAAAGCTGATTTGCTTGGGCAAGCCTGACTAATTGAAACTCATCCCCATTTAACTTTAAGTATTATCGTGGGATTAGCAGTTGATTTATGAATTTCAAGTTCTCTGTCCGGTTTGGGTCAGGACAGGTCAAGGCAGGTCAGTGAATCTGAGTTTAGTTTAGTTTAGATATAGAGCATGTCTATCTTCTGCAGTTCCTTCCTACACATATTCAGTAAGTGAAGAAATAGCTTCGTAGATGTTTTGAAGAATTTTCTGGTCAGCAGTGTTCTTGTGAAAGCAACAATCTGCACACAAAGGTCCAAATCATGCATCTTAAATACTGGTGCAGGATTCTGCATTGCAGCAGTCCCAGTTCAATTAGAAATCTTTCACACCGTCAATGCTTAATCGGTTTTATCCAGCTTGGCAGAGTCCCTTTAAAAACTGAAGCACAAAGCTGGCTCTCTCATCGTTGTTTTGGAGCCGACGTGCAAGTCAGAATTGATTTCCTGACAAGGACCCACACTTCAAACCTCAGTCTTCGAGGAACGAGATTTCTGGATGGTTGACCTCTCATCTATTGACAAGCGAGCTGCTCTAGAAAGCAGAGGTAGCGTCCACTCTCGTTGTATTAAAATAATATCTTTAAAAAAAAAAAAAATTGGCAGTAAAGATGAGACACCTTGAATCACGTACATGGGTTACACAAAGCATAGTGTAATTAACTGTGCAAATGCTCCAACAAGCCATTCGTTCTATGACTTGACTATCAATACGGAGCCATCAAGTAGAAAATACATTTCATTTCATTTAAATTATGCTATTAAATTGTTGAGCTAAAAGGTCATTACATAATGATTCTTGTAATGACTTTCAGTAAGGCAGCACTGTGGAGCATGCAAATAAGTTGGGAGCTGACCACAGCACTGACTGGTGACAGAATCTTCCACATCACTGAAGAGGTTTTGGTCACTGTCCCAAACATTGTCTCTTGCCCTGAAAACAGCTTCGTGCTGGAGCGCTGGGCCACGCTATTGGTACTCAGCCTGAACCACCAACGTCCACACCAATATCACGTAACTCAGCGGGCAGGCATGCATCTCTGGTGAGAAGGGATGGGTGACGTTTCGGATCGAGACCCTTCTTCCAGACTGCCGCTTTGGGTCGAGACCCTTCTTCAGACACAGTTTCCTGACCTCCAAACTTGGCAGCATTCTCGTCCACCTCCTCTGTCACGTCCCTCCTATGAGGCCACCACTCCAATTGAATGAATGAATGAATGAATGAATGAATACGTTTATTGTCATTGCACAATACTGTGCAACGAAATTCCATTACATCTCATCCGGCTAAAAAAAAATACAAACACGACAACCATTGACACACATGTACACCCACTAGTAAAATAATAAATAAGTATTTAAAAAGAATTAAAAAGAATTTGGCGGCTTTTCTTGGAATTACATTTTGCTTCCCCAGCATTCTCTGTTGGAATTAAGCTCTTTTATGGCACATGGGTAGAAACTATTCTTTAGTCTACCGGTGCGAGCCTTCAGAGACCTGAATCGCCTCCCAGAGGGTAGCAGAGTGAAAAGGTGGTTGGCAGGGTGGGATGTGTCCTGCTTGATGTTTGTGGCCCGGCGCAAGCATCGGGCCCTATATATATCATCCAAGGAGGGCAGTTGAGCGTTTATAATGTTCTGTGCAGTTTTTATAATTCCCTGCAGCGCCCTCCTCTCAGCCACAGTGCAGCTAGCCAGGATTCCATAGGTGAGGATACTTTCCACGGCGCATCGGTAGAAGGACAGCAGCAGCGGCTGTGAGACGTTTGCTCTCCGCAGAGACCTCAGGAAATACAGCCGCTGATGTGACTTCTTCACGAGAGTGACGGTGTTCATTTGCCATTTGAGGTCCTGGGAGATGTTTATTCCCAGGAACTTAAAGCCGGTGACTCTCTCCAACATGTCTCCTTTGATGTATAAGGGAGCAGGTTCCTCTCTCCTCTTCCTCCTGAAGTCAACAACCAGTTATTTTGTCTTTGATGGGTTGAGTACCAGGTTGTTTTTGGTACACCAGACGTCAGTTTTTGGACTTCATCCCTGTAGGCAGACTCGTCGTTGTTGTTTATCAGTCCCACCACAGTCGTGTCGTCCGCAAACTTGATGATCCTGTTTGTACTGTGTGTTGGTATACAGTCATAAGTGTATATTGTATACAAGATGGGACTCAGCACACAACCTTGTGGCGCTCCTGTGCTGAGCGTCAGGACTGGGGAATAATTGGACCCCATCCTGACAGTCTGTGGGCGATCTGTTAAAAAGTCCTTAATCCATCCGCATGTGTTTGCATTAACACCCAGATCAGACAGTTTGTCCACCATTCTGCTGGGGATGATGGTATTAAATGCAGAACTAAAATCTACAAATAATATGCTCACATATGAGCCAGGACGCTCCAGATGTGTCAGTGCAGAATGTAGAGCTATGTTGATGGCATCCAATTGTATGGACTGCTGTGTCTCCGGCTTCACTCGAGTCTTATACAGTTCTAGTGTGACCTCAACTCACACAATTAATAAGAACAAATTGCCAAAAAATTCTTCTTGCTAATGGGAGTGCTAATGGAACCCCCGCACAGATGATCATTGAAACATAAAAACATAGAAAATAGGTGCAGGAGTAGGCCATTCAGCCCTTCGAGCCAGCATGCCATTCAATATGATCATGGCTGATCATCCAAAACAGTACCCTGTTCCTGCTTTTTCCCCATATCCCTTGATTCCGTCAGCCCTAAGAGCTAAATCTAACTTTCTTTGAAAACATCCAGTAAATTGGCCTCCAGTGCCTTCCGTGGTAGAATATTCCACAGATTCACAACTCTCTGGGTGAAAAAGTGTTCCTCATCTGAGTCCTAAATGGTCGACACCTTATTCTTAAACTGTGACCTCTGGTTCTGGGCTCCCCCAACATCAGGAACATTTTTTCTGCATCTAGCCTGTCCAATCCTATAAGATTATGATATATCAGGTCAGTTACATTTTCTGTAGATGTAGACTTTAGACTGTAGAGATACTGTGCAGAAACATGCCCTTCGTTCCACCGTGTCCACGCCGACCCATAGGCCAACACTATCCTACACACTAGTGACAATTCTACATCTTACCGAAGCCAACTAACCTTCACACCTGAGATCGACACAAAAAGTAATTCAACGGGTCAAGCAGCATCTCTGGAGAAAAGGAATAGGTGACGTTTCAGGTCGAGACCCTTCTTCAAACTGACTATTCCATTGGAGTGTGGGAAGAAACTGAAACACACAGAAAAATTCTGCAGGGTCACGTGGAGAACGTACAAACTCCGTACATAATAATAATAATAATAATAATGGATGGGATTTATATAGCGCCTTTCTAATACTCAAGGCGCTTTACATCGCATTATTCATTCACTCCTCAGTCACACTCGGTGGCGGTAAGCTACTTCTGTAGCCACAGCTGCCCTGGAACAGACTGACGGAAGCGTGGCTGCCAATCTGCGCCTACGGCCCCTCCGACCACCACCAATCACTCACACACATTCACACACATTCACACACAGGCAAAGGTGGGTGAAGTGTCTTGCCCAAGGACACAACGACAGTATGCACTCCAAGCGGGATTCGAACCGGCTACCTTCCGGTTGCCTGCCGAACACTTAGCCCATTGTGCCATCTGTCGTCCCAGCATCCGTAGTCAGGATCGAACCCGGGTCTCCGGCACTGTAATGGGCCTGTCCCACTTAGGCGACCTTTTAGGTGACTGCAGGAAACTATGCAGTCGCCACATGTTCGCGGGTGGTTGCCGGGGAGTCGCCCTCGTGGTCGTGAGGAGTTGTGGCATTCTGGGAGCTAGTCGCGAACATTACAGCGCCAACATGTTGAAACATTAGCGGCGACGAGAATGAAGCCGCCATGAAGAGTAGCGAGATTTCTCGTGCCGTAGGTGGGTTGCAGGAGGTCGAAGGTTCTCGTGGGTTGTAGCCGGTGCTGACCGGTGAATTTCATTGGCTCATTGGGAAAAAAAAACGTAAGCAGTAGTTTTCAGAACCAAGGACAACCAACCGGTAATGTTAAATGTCCGCCGTGTTTCACAGCCACGTATCTCTAGCTTCTTAAAAGTTGTCTCCACCCCTTCTCCCTCCTCTTCCTCCCATCTCCCCCCCCCCTCTTTTAAAGGACTTACCGTACACTGTACTTTAGCCGTCTTGATTACAGCGCCAACCTTCCTGTTCATCGTGGTGTGTGTCTGTATCACCTTGGCTTTGCACCGTGTGAATTTCACTCAGACAGCGCTACCCCCGCTTGCCCTGTCCCCCACCTGCATAACGGGCTGGTGAAGGAAGCGATGTGTATGTGTGTTCCACTCCGACAGTCGCCGTTCCGGTTGCCGTTTTTTTCAGGTGACTGCCGGCTACTTGACATTCGCCAGCAGTCCGCTGAAAAATCGCCTAGGTGGGACAGACCCGTAAGGCAGCAACTCTACAGCTGCGTCACCGTGCCGCCCTATTCACCCCAATCTTCTCAACAGCCGCCAATAAAAGCAATATTCGGTGGGCGGCGCGACTTTCGTCAGCAGTGGCCTCTGCAGTCCGTCTGCGTTTTTATTATTTTATGTCTATGTTTTTTATGTAGTTTTTGTTATTTTTTGTTGGGGTATGTGTGTGTGGGGGGGTGGGGGTGGTGTGGGGGGGAGGGGGTAACTTTTAAATCTCTCCCTGCACGGGAGACCCGACCTTTTCTTTGTCGGGTCTCCGTTGTCGTTGGGGCTGCAACGAGGAGCGGCCTCCAACAGGAAGACCGGGGGCTGTGGTGCCGACTACTCACCTCACCGTCGCGGAGCTGGCCGAGTCCAGAGCGGGTGGAGCTGTGGTGGACGCTGCTGCGGCCCGACCTCCGGAGATTCGGTGGCTGCAACTGCGGGTTTGGCGGACAGTGACACCGGGAGCCCGCGGGTCCCTGGAGGGAGACCGCTTTTCGGGGCTTCCGCAGCGGCGACTTCTCCCGCCCGAGTTGCGGGGTTGAAGAGCTCCTGGAGCGGGGCCTTACAGCACCGCCCCGCGCGGCTTGGAATGGCGGCGGGTCTCTGCGAGCGCACGCCGGGGGCTCTAACACCAAGAACCCGGTGCGCGACCTTGCATCACCCGGCGTGGCTTTAATGGCTGCGGGACAATTCGCCATCGCCCGCCGGGGGCTTTGACTTTGACTCTGACATCGGGGGGGGGGGGGGGGGGGGGGGGGGAGTGCAGTGGAGAGAGAAGTTTTTTTGGCCTTCCATCACAGCAATGTGATGGATGTTTATGTAAATTATGTTGTGTCTTGGGTCTATTTGTTTGTAATGTATGGCTGCAGAAACGGCATTTCGTTTGGACCTCAAGGGGTCCAAATGACAATAAATTGAATTGTATTGAAGTCTTGGCAGTGATGTCCATCTCATAATTGGATGACAAAAATCTCTCGACTTCGCAATAAAATTCTCTGCCTCTTTCTCCATTGTGATTCCACTTCAATGTTTCTCTTCGTTTAGGCCATAAAGATCTGTTCTGATATCTACGTGGCTTGGAATCAAGATTTTTTGTTTTTTGTCAGTGCTCTTGGTAAATGCCTCAGGATATTGCCTTACTCTGCAGTCCGTATCTGCAGAAAAGCATACCTTAGAAATGTTGGCGGAAGCATGCCAATTGCTTTAAATCAGTGAAAACATCGCCAAAAGTGGATCTGGGCTGTGACGTTAATTAGATCAGTTTACTCCAGAGACCAATTTGAGGTGTACAGGCCAATGTCAGCACTTCGTGCAGTTTCAGTCACCGACATAATTATTACACTTTAATCCACTGGAGCCTGATTTATTTACTCAAGATCTGGGTTGGGGCTTCATTCCACCATCTGGAGACAGTGCTCGAGCCAAGTTGACATTTGGCTCCAATGGTGAAGAAATCCTGATCAGACTAAAATAGTCTTCCCACAGTTCGTCAGGAGAACTTGCCTGTATTTAGGGTTGTATAACTGGACACTGGTGAACAAGTGAGTCAATGTTACTTGTCTTCTGAAGAAATAGCTATGAATCCAACTCAGATTCAGATTCAGATTCAATTTTAATTGTCATTGTCAGTGTACAGTACAGAGACAACGAAATGCATTTAGCATCTCCCTGGAAGAGCGACATAGCAAATGATGAGCGACATAGCAAATGATTGTATCATTTTGGAGTGATACTGCATAAAAACAGGCCCTTAGGATTAGTTTAGTTTAGTTTAGTTTACAACTCACCTTTCCAACTTAATAATATGATTGCCTCACCATTCAATAAAACTATCGATTATTTAACTGTCAGCTCAACTCCACACATCTGCCCATCTCCAACAACCTCTCACCTCTATTGCTCATCCACTCCGCCTTAAAAACATGTTAGAAAATCTCTGAAACAATCCCCTTTGCAGAAGATAGAGAAGACATTTCTTCTGACAAGAAATTTCTCTTCACCTTTGATTTAAGATTGCGATCGCTTGCATTTTAAGCAGTGACCCTGATGCTAGAATCTCCCACAAGAGGAACTGTCCTCTTTGTACCCCTTCAACATCTCTCAGGATTGTTAATAGTTTATTAACAGTACAGAACAGTAGTGGCTGTTTAGATTAGAGATACACTGTGGAAACAGGCCCTTCGGCCCATCAATCCATGTGTTTTTTGGTAGGCCGAAGGGCTTGCCTCCAGGCTTTACCACTAAAACTAAACTCAAATTAAATCAAGGATGCTTCCATCTTCCATCTTCCATCTTCCTACCAAACCACATGTCCCTTAACCTCCTCAATATCCAAACATCCAGCCATCTCAGCCTTGAATATACTTAGTGACTGAGCATCTGCAGTCCACTGAGGTTGAGGTTGATACCTAAGGTTCACAACTCTCTGGGTTGAGGGATATTCCCTCGTCTCAAGTCCAAATAGACAAGTCCTGAGATAACATCCCCCTAGATAAGCTCTAGGTTTTAAACAAACTGGACCTCTCTTGTACTATCTTCTATCTTTTAATTTAGTTTAGTTTGGAGATGCAGTGCGGAAATAGGCACTTTGGCCCACTGAGTCTGCACAGGTTCGATCCTGCCTACGGGTGCTGTCTGTACGGAGTTTGTACGTTCTCCCCGTGACCTGCGTGGGTTTTCTCCGAGATCTTCCGTTTCCTCCCACACTCCAAAGGCGCACAGGTTCGTAGGTTAATTGGCTTGGTATAAATGTATAAATGTAAAAAATTGTCCCTAGTGTGCGTAGGGGATGTGTGGGGATCGCTGGTCGGTGCAGACTCGGTGGGCCGAAGGGCCTGTTTCCGCGCTGTATCTCTAAACTAGGCTTTATATGGGCATTGTCATCTCTGGATTTTACACTCCATATCTCCTGGTGATGGACAAATCTGTTCACTTGCTTCACATCCTCATGTGCCAGAAATGTTTCTCTTAATGTCCGACAAACCTGTGTTGTCAGGTCCATTTAACATCATCCACCAGAAACAAGCCTAACTACAAAAAAAGAGTATTCTCATTTAAGCTGTTGGCTTTAAACAAACTGGACCTCTCTTGTACTAAATTCCTCTGGTCTTCGCCACATCTCTTTGCTGTTTTCTTGCTTTTCTAAAGACGTAATTACACCCAGTCTTTTGGTATCTCTCTCAGATTTCAACAGTGCCATATCTCAGTTTACATCTAAGTCATTGATATATACATTAAATATAAGTAACTTCGGCATTGAATGTCATGGGAGGCCTTTCCCCGCAACGACCACTTTGAAAAACAATGTTCTACCTACAACCCTTTCACCAGCCGTACAAAACGCTCCCTCTAATTCCACACCCGTAATCATTTCTGGCAATCGCTTGTGATATCCCTCAACAAAGGTTTATTTTCAAACTCCACCATTAGATTAAAGCAAAATAACTGGTGATTCGATGGGATTATGTTTAATGCACCAGTAACATTAGATGGTTCATTTGAAAGGAAGGTTAATGCCACTGAGTTAAGAGTGGGAGCAAAGAGACACAAAGCTGTTAAGTAAATCCAATTGGATATAAATATGTTGCAAAGTGAGTGAGTCACCCTGATGCCATTGCATAGGATTTGTAATGTTAATAGTCAATAAAACCTAACTCCAATCCTTGCTGGTGTAACTCAGCGGGACAGGCGGTATCTCTGGGGAGAAGGAATGGGTGACGTTTCGGGTTGAGACCCTTCTTCAGACTGAAGAAGGGTCTCGACCCGAAACGTCAGTCTGAAGAAGGGTCCCCCCCCCCCCCCACACACACACACATACACACACAGTGAAAAACAATATATAAACTACACCCAAACTATACACTCAACAGGACAAAAATGTAAGACGGCCTGCAGAGGCCGCTGCCGCGAGGCGCCGCCATCTTTGTTTTTGTGTTGCTCGTTTCTGAGCTTCCCCCCTATCTAGTTTCAGTAAAAACACTGAATCAAGCACTTGAATCCATGTAGCAATCTAGATGTTGTAAATGGCCCCAAGGTGTTCCACAGAGATGTTGCCAAACAAGATTGGACACCAAACCACACAAGTATATATTTGGTACACAAAAATGCTGGAGAAACTCAGCGGGTGCAGCAGCATCTATGGAGCGAAGGAAATAGGCAACGTTTCGGGTCGAAACCCTTCCGGGTTTCGGCCCGAAACGTTGCCTAGTTCCTTCAGGGTTTCGTCCCGAAACGTTGCCTATTTCCTTCGCTCCATAGATGCTGCTGCACCCGCTGAGTTTCTCCAGCATTTTTGTGTACCTTCGATTTTCCAGCATCTGCAGTTCCTTCTTAAACTCTCAATCCTAAGTGTCAGTCTGAAGAAGGGCCTGAACGGCTGAGTTTCTAAACAAGTCTCACCAACCTCTTGTACACCACCTCAGTGAAATCTATTCTCTTACACTCTTGATTGTGTCCAATGTATAGTAAGATTGGTACTGAACTGTATGCAAAAAAAAAAGAATATCACTGCAGCTGGGTACATGTGATGACAAAGCACCATTAAAATCTGGCCTTGTTCCAACCATCTGACTATCGAATCCCCCCCTCGCATGCACCCACATATTACGCGCCACGTTCCTTCCTGCCGCGCCCTCACTTTTAGCTTTCACTTCCCCCCTCCAAAATCAGCCCGAAAGAAGAGTCTCAACACTGAAGCTGTGACCCCTTGTCCTGGACTTCCCCAACATCGGGAGCAATCTTCCTGCATCTAGCCTGTCCAACCCCTTAAGAATTTTGTAAGTTTCTATAAGATCCCCTCTCAATCTCCTAAATTCTAGAGAGTATAAACCAAGTCTATCCAGTCTTTCTTCATAAGACAGTCCTGACATCCCAGGAATCAGTCTGGTGAACCTTCTCTGCACTCCCTCTATGGCAATAATGTCCTTCCTCAGATTTGGAGACCAAAACTGTACGCAATACTCCAGGTGTGGTCTCACCAAGACCCTGTACAACTGCAGTAGAACCTCCCTGCTCCTATACTCAAATCCTTTTGCTATGAAAGCTAACATACCATTCGCTTTCTTCACTGCCTGCTGCACCTGCATGCCCACTTTCAATGACTGGTTTACCATGACACCCAGGTCTCGCTGCATCTCCCCTTTTCCTAGAAACATCACTTATCCATGTTCCCCATATCTGCAGAGTTACTCCAGCACTTTGAGCGCTTTTGTGTATTAACCAGCATCTGCAGTTACTTTTTTCTACTATGTTTTTTAGTTTCGTTATTTTAGTTTGGAGATACAGCGCGGAAACAGGCCCTTCGGCCCACCGAGTCCGCACCGACCAGCGATCCCCGCACATTAACACAAGCCTACACACACTAGGGACAATATACAGTGATACCAAGTATACAAACCCAAGCCAATTAACCTACAAGCCTGTATGGACTTGGAGTGTGGGAGGAAACTGAAGTTCCCGGAGAAAACCCACGCGATCACGGTAATCGGGATCGAACCCGGGTCCCCGGCGCTGCAAGCGCTGTAAGGCAGCAACTCTACCGCTGCGCCACCGTGCCACCCGTGTGTAGGAAGGAACTGCAGATGCTGGTTTACGCTGAAGATGGACACAAAATGCTGGGGTAACTGAGTGGGTCAAGCAGCACCTCTGGAGAGAAGGAATAGGTGACTTTTTGGTCTTCAGACTGCTTGGAGAGATGTCTGGAGCTGAAGTACTTCCCCTGTTCAGCACCCAAAGCTGGGATCTTTCCAGTGTTTGTGGAAGTATTGCATGCAACTTGCCAACTCCAACTTGGCAACTGGAGTTTAGGAGTTTAGAAGGTTGAGGGGGGACCTCATTACAGAATAATGAAAGGCCTGGATAGAGTGGATGTGGAGAGGATGTTTCCACTGGTGGGAGAGTCTTGGACCAGAGGTCATAGCCTCAGAATTAAAGGGCTCTCTTTTAGACAGGAGGTGAGGAGGAACATCTTTAGTCAGAGGGTAGTTAATCTGTGGAACTCATTGCCACAGAGGGCTGCGGAGGCCAAGTCAGTGGATATTTTTAAGGCAGAGATAGACAAATTCTTGATTAGAACGGGTGTTTGGGGTTATGGGGAGAAGTCAGGAAAATGGGATTTGGAGGAAGAGATCAGCCATGATTGAATTGCGGAGTGGACTCGATGGGCCGAATGGCCTAATTCTACACCTGTAACTTGTGAACTTGTTATGCTCTGCCAATTAGGAAGAGTGCAAGTGTGATCCAGTTAGAAGGTTGGCATGTAACTGCAAGGTGTTTGTTAGCAGTTAATCCTTTGGGCCATTTCACCCTGAAGGACAGAGGCTCAATAAAGGTCTGGCTCCACGTCCTGGAAGCTCTGAGCTGAAACAGTGAGATAGAAAGTCGTGTCATAAATGCTAACAACCTCTGCCGTGCTAATTACAGTCAGACCACTAACTCCCAGCTCCCGACTTGTTTGAGAGGAGGCAGGTGTACAGAAAAGACAAAACGTATTTTCATACATATAGCAGGCACACGATAACCATGTTGAACAGGCAGGTGGCTTCTAGACATAAAATGACATTGAATAGAGCAATAAATAGATTGCAATCTTTGTAATTATACTGTTCACTGATATGAGAACACTAAGTGCCAGAGGCATTGCTATAAATATCTAGCACATGTACCATGATGCACATTAATACATTTCCCTTGACTACGCAATGAATAACTATTTATTTGCTGATCAGTTTCTAGGAATGATGGTATCTTTCGTAATAAGTACTTCTGAAACAAATGAACACTTCCAATGGCTATTACACCTCGTCTCTCCTTGTTCAACAAGATTATCTTGCTTTGATAAATGGCTCAGCAAGGCAGCACTTACGTTTGACACAGAAGCATGTCAAAACATCCAAAGAAAATCTGATCAAATCACCGTTCATTTGGCAGTTACTTTGTTTCTCAATTTATCCATTTATCTACATTCTTGTTAATCTCTTTGCCTATTTACTAACTGGGACCATGGATGTTGATGGCATTAGATGGCCAAAGATGGATCAGTACTGGAGCCTCAACAATTATCCCCTCCTTCAGAACACCAGGTGGCGCTGCGATGGCAGCCTCGCCAACAGTCTGTCTTTTCGTCTTTTTTTTTGTTATTTTTAGTGTGTTTTAAAAGTATGTGTTAATATTCTCTGGTTCAGACAATAGGCAATAGGTGCAGGAGTAGAGGCCATTCGGCCCTTTGAGCCAGCACCGCCATTCATTATGATCATGGCTGATCATCCACAATCTGCACCCTGTTCCTGCCTTCTCCCCATATCCTTGACTGCTATCTTTAAGAGCCCTATCAAGCTCTCTCTTGAAAGCATCCAGAGAATTGGTCCCCACTGCCTTCTGAACCCATCGGTGGAGAGGAAACCCCACTGCCCCCCCACCCCCCAGCCCCCACTACCCCATCTTTACACATCCCTCATCCTGGACTTTTCTACTTAATCATTTTATTTCACGTTTGTTACTTAAATATCATTATTATTATAATGTATTTGACACTGTCAATAGCTTGCAACTGTATATTTTGACTGTTGGCAGAGCCATTTCCCCCAGGGATACATAAAGTTGTATGGTATCGTATCGAAGATGATTCTATGGTGCATTTGACCATGTGGGTCTCTTCCAGAAACCAAAGACCTGCAGATTTGTAGGTTAATTGGCCTCTGTATATTGTCCCTAATCGGCAGGGAGTAGATGGGAAAGGGGGTTAATGTAGAATTAGTGTGGACTCTCTGGGTCAAAGAGGTTGTTTCCATGTGTAGGAACGGAACTGCAGATGCTGGTTTACACCGAAGATAGACACAAAATGCTGGAGTAACTCAGCGGGACAGGCAGCATCTCTGGAGAGAAGGAATGGGTGATGTTTCGGGTCAACATTGTTCTGGTTCATACCCAGTACATCTTTGTCACAATGCCACTACATACAAGCAGAGATAATTCAATGTGGCATTGGTTAAATCATTACCACGTTGATAAAGAAATTAAAAACAGTTTGTCCACGATTATCTCAGGAAGAATGTTCTCCTTTCATGAAGCCAGGCGGTCACATATTCTCAGGTAGACAAAAATGCTGGAGAAACTCAGCGGGTGCAGCAGCATCTATGGAGCGAAGGAAATAGGCAACGTTTCGGGCCGAAACCCTTCTTCTGACTGGTCACATATTCTTAGCTACCACCTCCCAAGCAAAGAGATTAGATCTCAGATAAACAGCAAATTCCAGAGCATCGTTTAATTCCTCGTCCACTTCTCCATCCTAGAAACATGTGCCATTACGATCCACCCACGCATTTTCTCTCTACAGATTTATATATTGGTTGTACATCCGAATTAGTGTCAAGCCATTGCCCTCTGCTGAACTGAACTGGTTCGGAAGTGATAGTGATTAGAATGGAGACGTGGAAACATTTTTTCTCACAGAGAGTGGAATTCTGTCTGTGGAACTCTCTGCCTCAGAGGGCGGTGGAGGCAGGTTTTCTGGACGCTTTCAAGAGAGAGCTAGATAGGGCCCTTAAAAATAGCGGAGTCAGGGAATATGGGGAGAAGGCAGGAACGGGGTACTGTTTGAGGATGATCAGCCATGATCACATTGAATGGCGGTGCTGGTTCGAAGGGCCAAATGGCCTACTCCTGCACCTATTGTCTATTGTCTATTGATAGGAGCAGAATTAAGCTATTCGGCCCATCAAGTCTACTCCACCATTCAATCATGGCTGATCTATCTCTCCCTCTTCTAACCCGATTCTCCTGCCTTCTCCCCATAACCCCCGACACCCATGCTATTCACCCGTTACTAAGGCAACGAACCGTTTCTGCATATGTCCAAGTTTTCAGATAATTTTCTTTCATTGTTTAGTGCTTCTTGCAGACTTCTTCAAATCTCCTACCAGGGTCCTACTTCTCCAGGATGGCAAAGCGCACAAGTCCCGCAGCTTCTGTTGCGATCAGACACCAGCAATCAGCCGAACACCAGACGTGAAGGATGTCCTCCTTTTGAAAAAATAAAACATTCCATCCAGTTCTATAAATAATGACATTGGCAGCGGGACAAAGACAACAAATTGCTAATGAATCCTTCCAGTGACATCTGCAGAAAATCCAGCTGGATTGTAAGCTCCTCGTTTCCTCATTACTAGAAACATAGAAACATAGAAAATAAGAGCAGGAATAGGCCATTCGTGGCTGATCATCCACAATCAGTACCCCGTTCCTACTTTCTCCCCATATCCCCTGATTCCGTTAGCCCTAAGAGCTATATCTAACTCTCTCTTGAAAACATCCAGTGAATTGGCCTCCACTGCATTTCTGTGGCAGAAAAACGTTTTTTCCTCATCTCAGTCCTAAATGTCCTACCCCTTATTCTTAAACTGTGACCCCTGGTTCTAGATACCCCCAACATCGGGAACATTTTTCTGCATCTAGCCTGTCCAATCCCTTAAGAATTTTATATGTTTCTATAAGATTCCCTTACATCTCAACGGAAATTTACATCTCGGAGAAAACTCGCACAGGTCACGGGGAGAACATACCAACTCTGTACAGGCAGCACCCGGTCAAACCCGGGTCTCTGGCACTGTAAGGCAGTAACTCTACCGCTGCGCCACTGTGCCGCCCAGCTGGGCAGAGTGGAGGTGGGGAGGGCAATGGGAACTGGAAACTGACCCATCTCCTGCCTGTTACACCAGCAAGGTAAGGGAGGATTTGAATCCTTCACATCTGACCTGGGCATGCTCTGACTGAATCTGCCAATGTCCCAGCTAAATCATCTTGGATGGTCTATTTGGTTAGTGGGTTGCTGCAGGATTTCAGGAATAATTGACCGGCAGACCAAGCTTGAACCGTTGAACAAGCATGCTAGAAGGAATAGGAGTAGTATTAGGCCATTCTGCCCATCAAGTCTACTCCATCATCCAATCATGGCTGATCTATCTCTCCCTCCTAACCCCATTTTCCTGCCTTCTCCCCATAACCTCTGACACCTACACTAATCAAGAATCTATCTATCTCTGCCTTAAATATATCCACTGACTTGGCCTCCACAGCCTTTTATGGCAAAGAGTTCCACAGATTCACTACCCTCTGACTAAATACATTTCTCCTCATCTCCTACCTAAATGTCCTGGTCCTCAGAGACTGCCTGAAGCCTGGAGAGTCAGTAAGTGTGTTTAGTGTAAATAGCCTGGATAGTAAGTAAGAACGTTTAACCAGCTGATGGAATCGGGGGTCTGTGTGTTAGAGTGTGCGGGGAACATCTGGAGTGCTGGAGGTCCAAGTGAATGGGTTAAAATTGCCATTGGGCCACAATAACATCCTCAAGGCCAACATACATGTTTAAAGCAGAACCTCACTGAGGTTTCAGCAACAAGGTCGGATACAGGAAGTTCACAATTTAAAACGATAAGACATGTTTAGAGGGATATGGGCCAAAGGCAGGCAGGCATGTGGGACTAGTGTTTATGGGGCATGTTGGTCGGTGTGGGCAAGTTGGGCCAAATGGCCTGTTTCCCTGCTGTATCACTGTGACTCGATGAGTTTTAACTCACACACATGCACACACACACTCACGCAAGCACTTACACACACAAACGCATGCACACACACATATACGCACACACAAACATGCGCTCACGCCATACATACACACATGCATGCATGCATATATGCACACACAGGCATACGCACGCACATACATGCACAGACACATACACACACACACACAGACACGCATGCACACACATGCATAGATATGCTTGCACACACACATGCACGCACACATGCACACACACACACGTACGCACATGTGCACACACACATATACACACACAGGCACACATATACACACAAGCCCACATGCACACATGCCCACACATGCACACACACACATGAACACACGCCACACACACAAACATGCACACGCTCACACTAACACATACAGTACCGCACGTCACTGTCACTTTAGGATCCAGGGCAGCTGTTTTATTGGGACTTGGACACCTCTGGTAGATCATCGAGTTCTCCCCCCACCTTTGAATCATGACACTCCTGAGATGGAGGCTCATGAATAAAACCTGGTTGATTTCTCCCTGTCTGTGTCTGTCTGTGGCTTCACAGCCGGTTCTTGTTAACACTGCAGAATTCA
Organism: Amblyraja radiata; assembly: GCF_010909765.2. Taxonomy (NCBI): domain Eukaryota; kingdom Metazoa; phylum Chordata; class Chondrichthyes; order Rajiformes; family Rajidae; genus Amblyraja; species Amblyraja radiata. Next base: position 2,848,926 of record NC_045992.1, read on the forward strand.
AACAGATGCTCACAAAGACTGACTCTGACGGAAAAGTTGCTGCTGGCTCTCAGATTATCGGAACAGATTGCTGCAATGTTATATCGTTCAGAAAAAAAAATCCCCCTTTTTTTTGTTTGACATACAGATGCCTCTTTGTTCTGGATTTTCAGAAGAGCTCGCCATTCCCTCACTCTCTCACGAAGCCAACGTATCGCATAGACCATCTACTGCTGTCAGCCTTATTCAAACGAAGAGTGAGTGCACAGAATTACATGAGCGATATTACACGAGCAAAGCCCAGACCGATGGTGATGGTGCATTACAGCAGTGTCGATGTCCAGTTTTCTATATCAGTGCAGAGAGCCTAACGGGCTCGTCCCACTTACGCGACTTTTTCGGCGACTGCGGCACCCGTCATAGGTTGTTGCAGGTTGGGGAAAATCTTCAACATGTTGAAAATCCAGCGGCGACCAGAACAAGGTAGGACTCTTTGGGTGACTACTCACGACCGTACAGGCTTCACCCCGCGACATGTCGCCTGTATGGTCGTGAGTCGTCTCCTCAGTCGCCCAAAGAGTCGTAGCGTCTTTCTGGTCGCCGCTGGATTTTCAACATGTTGGAAATTTTCGCCAACCTGCAACGACCTGTGACGGCTTGTAAATGGAGCTTGAAGTCTGTGCTAAATAAAATCCATTCCAGAAGCTTATCCCTTTGTAGAGATTTAATACGCAAAGTGAATGTTGAATGGGTAGCAGTCTTCATTCAGTCTTCTTTACTCAGAGAGTGGTAGCTGTGTGGAATGAGCTTCCAGTGAAGGTGGTGGAGGCAGGTTCATTTTTATCATTTAAAAATAAATTGGATAGTTATATGGATGGGAAAGGAATGGAGGGTTATGGTCTGAGCGCAGGTATATGGGACTAGGGGAGATTATGTGTTCGGCACGGACTAGAAGGGTCGAGATGGCCTGTTTCCGTGCTGTAATTGTTATATGGTTATATGGTTATTATATGGTTATATGTAAGTTCATAAGTTCATAAGTGATAGGAGTAGAATAAGGATATTCAACCCACAAGTCCACTCAATCATTCAATCAAGGCTGATCTATCTTCCCCTCCTAACCCCATTCTCCTGCCTTCTCCCCATAACCCATGTCACCAGTACTAATCAAGAATCTATCTATCTCTGCCTTGAAAATATCCATTGACTTGGCCTCCACAGCCTTCTGTGACAAAGAATTCCACTGATTCACCACCCTCTGACTAAATAAATTCTTCCTCATCTCCTCCCTAAAGGAACATCCTTTTATTCTTTGGCAATGACCTCTGATTCTAGACTCTCCCACAGATTCACCACCCGTTTTATTGCCGTCCTTAATTGGAAGTATTTGATACCCCCCGATGTATTTTTCAGCATATTCTTGGTTCCTCTCCACTTTACTAATGATGGACAGCACTTTGCCTTGTAGCCTCACTTATCGATGTCTCAGAAGCCCCTTAGTTACGTTGCCCTTGATGGCGAGAACTCGCCCACTTCTTTGGTGGTCCAGCCGTTGGGTTAAATGCATGTTTGGCACCCGTCCGGCTCTGTGGCTCTTTGACTTGTGGGTGTTTGCTGAGATTTATAGAGGTCCCCTACTTCAGAATTCCTGGGAAGCCACACATTTAGTCTACATGAAGATAGACACAAAAAGCTGGAGTAACTCAATGGGTCAGACAGCATCGCTGAAGAAAGGGAATAGGCTGAGATCCATCTTCAAATATGACCCGAAATGTCACCTATTCCTTCTCTCAGAGATGCTGTCTGACCCGCTGAGTTACTCCAGCATTTTGTGTCTATCTTCAGTTTAAATCAGCATCTGCAGTTCCTTCCTCCACATTTAGTCTATGTGCGTGGCGTATCGCAGTAAAATAATAGACATTTTCTCAACAGGACCTAAGGGTTTGAGTTTGCGAACTGCTGTGTTTGGATTCCGTCCTTCTGAGTTTCGTTGTGCCACTGACAGCATCGTTCAGAGGTTGAATGAATCCTTCCTGCTATATACTACTAGAGGATGTGTCCACTAAAGTTTCACTTCTCAGAAACGATTGTTGCTGCAAAATAATCTGTTCTTTCAATCACCATGTCACACACACTTTAACATGGCTTCTTCCTCTTCCCCTTGTTGCAAGGGACCTGCCTGTACTTTCTGTACTTTTGTACATTGGAGTTGGCTTACACATAGTTATTCAGTTCAGTCATAGCTTTTTGCGGCTAGCTTGGCAGTCAGAGTCATCTGGATTGATTTAATCTTATTACCTATGCAGGGAAGTATTAAGGGCCTGTCCCATTTGGGCGTCATTTGCGCGTCACGCAGGTGGCGTGCGAAGATTTTGTGAATCCCAAAATCCTGGGACCGCGCATCACTGCCTACGTCACCACGCCTCACCACGCGCCATGCACGCGTAATGCACGCCATGCGCACGTCACGTGTGTGTCATGCGTAAATGATGTTGGGTAAATAAGGCACAACTGACGCCCAAATGGGATAGGCCCTTTGGTCAAGCAGATCTGTGTGTCTAAAGAGATGTCTTCAGGTTCTGAGCACATTTTATACCCATTCACTCGACTCGCTACGTACGTAAATGCACAATTTGCAGATCAACTAGAAATGCCGTCTGTAGAGGTTGAAGTCCATTCATCAATGTTCACATGTAACATGTCTCTTGTTCACTGCGGGTTAAATCTACAGATGCCAAATATGTTCAACTACTGTACGTACTACCCAAATTGTAATATTCACCCTTTTGAAATCAATAAGCGAAAATTTAATTACAATAGGGTCATAGAGTCAAACAAACACTTGGCAACACAGCAGTACAGTTGCAGCCTCACAGCGCCAGGGACCCGGGTTCAATCCTGCCTACAGGTGCTGTCTGTACGGAGTTTGTACGTTCTTCCCGTGACCTGCGTGGGTTTTCTCCGAGATCTTCGGTTTCATCCCTCACTCCAAAGATGTACAGGTTTGTAGGTTAATTGGCTTGGTATAGATGTAAATTGTCCCTCAGGTGTGTAGGATAGTGTTAGTGTGCGGGGATCGCTGGTCGGCGCGGACTCGGTGGGCTGAAGGGCCTGTTTTCACGCTGTATCTCTAAACTAAACTAAACTAAACATGGAAACAGGCACTTTGGCTCAACTTCTGACCAGACTGACCAAATTGCCACATCTAAGCTAATCCCATTTGCTATATTTGGCCCATATCCCTCCTAGTCTTTCCTATTCGTGTACCTGCCAAATGTCTTTTCAATGTTGTCTTGTATCTGGCTCAAGCACTTCCTCTGGAAGCTTGTACACATATCACCAAACCCACCCCTCCAAACTCTTTGTGTGATAAAGTTGCCCCTCAGGTTCAAAGCAGGTTCATTGATTGTTTCGTAATCAATAAAATAACAATCGTAGTCATAGAGTCATACAGTGTGGAAACAGGCCCTTCGGCCCAACTTGCCCACACTGGCCAACATGTCCCAGCTACTAGTCCCACCTGCCTGCATTTGGTCCATATCCCTCCAAACCTGTCCGATCCATGCACCTGTCTAACTGTTTCTTAAATGTTGGGATAGTCCCTGCCTCAACTACCTCCTCTGGCAGCTTTTCCATACACCCACCACCCTTTGTGTGAAAAAGTTACCCCTCAGATTCCGATTTAATCTTTTCCCCTTCACCTTAAACCTGTGTCCTCTGGTCCTTGATTCACCTCTTCTGGGAAAGAGACTCCAACATCCAAATATTTCTAGTGCACATGGAAAAGAGGTGGCAACATGTGATGTTCTGTTTAATATATGTGTACAACACAAAATACTTAATGCATGAGATATATTGGCATGGTGGATGTTATTCTGGCAGTTAATGGCAAATAGAGTTAATGAACTCAAAATTATATGTAGATACAATCAAATTATTTACAAGAATTGTAAATGAGGATTTTATATTTGACTATTGCGTGCTGTTCTGGCCTCCCCATTACCAGAAGGTTGTGAAGGCTTTGGAGAGGATGCAGAAGATGTTTACCAGAATGTCATCTGTGTAGGTTTTCTCCAGGTGCTCTGGTTTCCTCCCACATTCCTAAAGGGCCTGTCCCACAAGCATGCGACTCCATGCGGCAAGCGTGACCTAACCAGAAGCGGGGGCCACGTGGAGGTCGAGTGAGTGATATGAAGTGTGAGCGAACTCCGCGGGAAGTTCGCGCTTGGCATACGGTGTTGAGGTGACTGCGGGCCGGCAGGCCATTGCCGCGCGGAATTTTTGAACACGGTCAGTTTTTCGGAGCCCCGCGCGATGTCGGGACCAGCTCTGCACAACTCCATACGGCTCCGGCGATCGAAGTGGGACCGGCCCCGCGAAGCCGTACGGCGCAAGCGACACGTTAGGAGTCGCTTACGTTGCGCTTGCCGCATGGAGTCGCATGCTCGTGGGACAGGCCCATGTGACGTGCAGGTTTGTAGGTAAATTGGCTTTTGCAATTGTAAATTTGGCACTAGTTTGTAGGATTGTGCCAGTGTGCGGGGTATCGCTGGACAGCGCGGTGGGCTGAAGGGCCTGTTTCTGCACTGTATCTCTAAAGTTGGCAGTCAAGCCATTTACAGCATGCAGATACATGATAAAGGGAATAACGTTGGTGCCTGATAAAGCCCAGTGAAGTCCAATCAAAAATAGTCCAAGGGTCGCCAATGAGGTAGATAGTAGCTCCTTCTCTCTAGTTGTTGGTAGGATGGTTCAGTTGTTGGTTTTCCCATGTTGACCAAGAATTCCCCAGTTTATCCCCCACCCTCCCAGGCATGGTGATACCTGTGACCCCCCCACTTTCTTCATTCTTTGGAAAACCCATGTACAATTCAGCAATGAATTTAGAAATTCATTTCCATTTCTCCCAAAGTTCTGAACCTGTAACAGGTTGCAGGGAAATGAAACCTAACTAACATCTGGTTAGCCTTGATCTTATCGAGGACAGGTCAGGTTGGGACGACGGATGGCACAATGGGCTAAGTGTTCGGCTGGCAACCGGAAGGTAGCCGGTTCGAATCCCGCTTGGAGTGCATACTGTCGTTGTGTCCTTGGGCAAGACACTTCACCCACCTTTGCCTGTGTGTGAATGTGTGTGAGTGACTGGTGGTGGTCGGAGGGGCCGTAGGCGCAGATTGGCAGCCACGCTTCCGTCAGTCTGCCCCAGGGCAGCTGCGGCTACAGAAGTAGCTTACCACCCCCGAGTGTGACTGAGGAGTGAATGAATAATGCGATGTAAAGCGCCTTGAGTATTAGAAAGGCGCTATATAAATCCCATGCATTATTATTATTATTAGGGGTTATGGGGAGAAGGCAGGGGAATGGGGTTAGGAGGGGGAGTTAGATCAGCCATGATTGAATGGCGTAGACTTGATGGGTGAATGGCCTAATTCTATCCCTTATGACCCTATGACCTTATGACTAGACCAGGCTCAATAGACAAAGTTGTCTTCACCTGTTCTTATGTTCTTATTTCTCGAGGAACGACCCAACTGTTGGACCCCAGATGTTTTCCAAACCTATTTAAGCTCTTAACCATACTGTGAAAGATTAGACGCCATCACCATAGATTTGCTATAATGAATGCGAGAGTCTGCCTGAAGTCAGCAGGTCCCCTGACAGCAGAACAGAAGGAAGATGCAAGGTGATTAATTTTCTAACATGATAAATATTTTATTACAACCAATGGAACAATAGAAACTGTGGAACCTCTTGATGCAGAGGAAGAATAAATTGAACGATTGAAACTACCTTGAACCTTAATTTCTTCTTTAGTTTAGTTTATAGGTACAGTGAGGAAACAGGCCCTTCGGACCCCCGAGTCCACACTGTGACTTGTGAGTATCTCTGCATCGAAGGAATGGTTGACGTTTCAGGTCGAGACCCTTCTTCAGACAAAGAAACTATATTTCACTGGAGAGAAGGAATGGGTGACGTTTCGGATCGAGACCCTTCTTCAGACTCTGCCTGTCCCGCTGAGTTACTCCAGCATTTTGTGTCTATATTCGATTTAAACCAGCATCTGCAGTTCTTTCCTACACAACTATATTTCTTTGTTTTTTAGTTGCACGGAGGGCGTTGAGGTTTTCTGCATTAGTAACAGCGTAATTAATTGATGGAATGTTTTTTTTTGTTTATTGTGGTTACTGTGAATATTGTGTTTACAGGTCGGCTATGTTGCTGCAAGTAAGAATTTCATCATTCTGTTTTCGCTACATGTGACAAGTTAACTCTCCTGTCTCTCTTGAGGAATGAAGGGCCCCTCTTCCTATCCCTAAATTGTTATTGTTTCGAGATTGTATAACAGAGATTTCCAGGGAACTGTGTTTGTGGAACATTCTTGTTATATTACAGCACAGTTTTATGGCAAAGGTACTGATTTTTATGATGCAGCTGTAACCCAGAATTTTGCCAAAAGAATGCAGCCCTCCCCACAATACACTGAAAAACGAGGAAACAACCCAAGACCATAAGCTGAACACCACGACCACATGAAATCCAGACTGTTGCAGAAGGATTTTTATTTTGTGTCTGAAATGATGCAACTCAGAAAGCGTTTCAATACATGAAACTGAAGCTGCGTTTAACTACCATTACCTTGGGGCGGCACGGTGGCGCATCGGTAGAGTTGCGGCCTTACAGCACCAGAGTACCGGGTTCGATCCTGACTACGGGTGCTTGTCTGTACGGAGTTTATACGTTCACCACGTGACCTGCGTGGGTTTTCCCCGGGTGCTCCGGTTTCCGCCCACACACCAAGGACGTGCAGGTTTGGTAGGTTAATTGGTTTGGTAAAATTACAAATGTGTGTAGGATAGTGTCAGTGTGTGGGGATCGCTGGTTGCCGCGTACTCGGTGGGGTACGCGCTAACGGGCCTGTTTCCATGCTGCATCTCTAACCTAAACTAAACTAAACTAAACTAAGCTAAGCTAAATTAAACTAAACTAAACTAAACTAAGCTAAACTAAACTAAACTAAACTAAACTAAACTAAACTAAACTAAACTAACTAAACTAAACTAAACTAAGCTAAATTAAACTAAACTAAACTAAACTAACTAAACTAAACTAAACTAACTAAACTAAACTAAACTAAACTAAGCTAAGCTAAATTAAACTAAACTAAACTAAACTAAACTAAGCTAAGCTAAATTAAACTAAACTAAACTAAACTAAACTAAACCAAACTAAACTAAACTAAACTAAGCTAAACTAAACTAAACTAAACTAAACCAAACTAAACTAAACTAAACTAAACTAAACTAAACTAAACCAAACTAAACTAAACTAAACTAAGCTAAACTATACTAAACTAACTAAACCAAACTAAACTAACTAAACCAAACTAAACTAAACTAAACTAAACTAAACTAACTAAACTATACTAAACTAAACTAAACTAAACTAAACTAAACTAAACTAAACTAAGCTAAGCTAAACTAAACTAAACTAACTAAACCAAACTAAACTAAACTAACTAAACTAACTAACTAAACTAAACTAAACTAAACTAACTAAATTAAACTAAACTAACCACACCAAACCAAACTAAACTAAACTAAACTAACTAAACTAAACAAACTAACTAAGCTAAAACTGCAACTACACTGCATTATGGATTGAGGCCTTTTGCGGGCGTTAGAATGGAATCATTTGGCACCTGACCTACAGTACACTCTCCCTGCCTGGGTGTCCACATTTCCTTTCCAACAGCTCTGAGTTTTGAGAGACTGAGCGCTCCCTCACAGCACTGGATGCTTTCATGAGAGAGTTAGATTCAGCTCTTAGGGTTAACGGAATCAAGGGATATGGGGAAAAAGCAGGAACGGGGTACTAATTTTGGATGATCAGCCATGATCATATTGAATGGCGGTACTAGCCCAAAGGGCCAAATGACCTACTCCTGCACTTATTTTCTATGTTTCTATGCACTGTTGATGGCTGCTTGAACTGTCCTCTCAGTGGTAGCAAGCCCAGGCAGCTCTCAACAGCTTCCATCAGAGAAGAGCCTTGTAACACTGTGTCTTAGTTTCAGGTCAGAATCTACCCTAAAGAGTTTTGGCAGACTTCCAAATTTCTACAGATAGACATAAAATGCTGGAGTAACTCAGCGGGACAGGCAGCATCTCTGCAGAGAAAGAATGGGTGACGTTTCTGGTTGAGACCCATCTAAATTGCCACAATGATATATAGCTGCTTTCAAAGAGATTTTCATATTGATAAGCCATGGTTCCACTATTATTGCCGGTTAGACAGAAGTGGGAAATAACCACATTCACCTTTAACATGAGCTGTGTCCTCCTGTTCAAATATATACTTGTGTTTAAGAAGGAACTGCAGATGCTGGAAAATCGAAGGTACACAAAAATGCTGGAGAAACTCAGCGGGTGCAGCAGCATCTATGGAGCGAAGGAAATAGGCAACGTTTCGTCCCGAAACGTTGCCTATTTCCTTCGCTCCATAGATGCTGCAGCACCCGCTGAGTTTCTCCAGCATTTTTGTGTACCAAATATATACGTGTGGTTTGGTGTCCAATCTTGTTTGGCAACATCTCTGTGGAACACCTTGGGGCCATTTACAACATCTAGATTGCTACATGGATTCAAGTGCTTGATTCAGTGTTTTTACTGAAACTAGATAGGGGGGAAGCTCAGAAACGAGCAACACAAAAACAAAGATGGCGGCTCCTCGCGGCAGCGGCCTCTGCAGGCCGTCTGTCTTTTTTAATTTTTTTACATTTTTGTCCTGTTGAGTGTATAGTCTGGGTGTAGTTTATATATTATTTTTCGCTGTGTGTGTATGTGTGTGTGTGTGGGGGGGGGGACTTTTAAATCTATTCCCTGTACGGGGACCCGACCTTTCCCTGTCGGGTCTCCGTTGTTGTTGGGGCCTAGCACCGTGGAGCGGCCTCCAACCGGAATCGACCTGGGGCTCCAGTCGCGGAGCCTGCGGACTCAACATCGCGGAGCTGGCCGGCTTCGGAACGTGGAGAGCTGTGGTGGCGCACGGCTGCGACCCGACTCCGGAGCTTCAGAGGCTCCAGCCGCCGGCCCGGTGGACGGTGACATCGGGAGCTTGTGGGTCTCTGGTGGGAGACCGCTTTTCGGAGCTTCCGCAATTACAACTTCTCCCGCCCGAATTGCGGGGTTGAAAACGACCCGGAACGGGGCCTTACATCGCCCGGCGCGGCTTTAACGGCCGCGGGACTTACCATCGCCCGCCGGGGGGCTTTAACACCGGGATAAGAATGGAAAACAGGGGAGAGACAATGACTTTGCCTTCCATCGCAGTGAGGAGGAAATTCACTGTAATGGATGTTTGTGTAAATTGTGTTAGTTGTGTGTCTTCCATTTTTTTTCTTGTTGTATGACTGCCAAATTTCGTCTGAACTTCATTTGAGGTTCAAATGACAATAAACGGCATTGTATTGTATACAATGTGGAAACAGGCCCTTCAGCCCAACTTGCCTGCACCGGCCAACATGTCCCAGCTACACTAGACCCACCTGCCCGCGTTAGGCCCATATCCCTCCAAACCTGTCCTATCCATGGTTTCTTCCCACATCCCAAAGTCGTGTGGGTTTGTAGGTTAACAGTGCACGGCAATAGAAATATTTCTGTAGAAAACCAGGTCCAATTGCTCAGCTGTAAAAATGCAATGGTTTTAATCATTGGGCCTGATCGGGTTTCATCTCACTACAGTCTCGATCATGTTGTCCCATCTGCTACAAAGGGCCTTGGGGCACAATGGTGGAGAGCTGCAGCAGAACTCCCTGATGTCCAAACATTGCTGAAGGAAATGTGGCCTGGCATTATCATAGCACTGTATGTGGGAGCATGGATGGGAAAATTAACCCGTTCACTGCCAAGTTTCTTTTTTTCCTATTTGCCATGACCCGAGTATACTCGAGGGTGGCACTGAAGAGGTTAAATGCTGCGGATAGACACAAAATGCTGTAGTAACTCAGCGGGACAGGCAGCATCTCCGGAGAGAAGGAATGGTTGACGTTTCGGGTCAAGACCCTTCTTCAGACTGAAGAAGTCAGACTTCAGACTGAGTCTGAAGAAGGGTCTCGACCCGAAACATCACCCGTTCCTTCTCTCCGGAGATGCTGCCTGTCCCGCTGAGTTACTCCTGCATTTTGTGTCTATCTTCAGTTTAAACCAGCATCTGCAGTTCCTTCCTGCACAGGTTAGATGCTGCATTGCTTATATTACAACAGAGTCAGGGAACACAGGCTGGAGAGAAGTGGTTCTCCACTTTAGGTGAAGAGGAGGGATTCCACCACAGAGGGCCTTGGAATCATTATCCCTGGAGAGCAGTGTTGGTCGAGTCATTGAATGTAGAGGAGGTAGGGTTTTTTTGATCAGCAGGGAAGTTGAAGGATATGGGGAACAGGCAGGAAAATGGAGCCTGGGCCAAAATCAGACCACCCACATTACTACAGAACACTGTGCAGGCTCGCAGGGCTGTATGTCTGAATCCTGCCACCACTTTTATGTTCGTGGCGCTGATTACCATTTTTAAGGGAGCTGCCAAAATTCAGCGAGGATTATTTTCACAAGGATGAACGGAAAAATGCTGAAAAGGAACAGAGTTTGCTTTGCAATGCCCAGAAGTAAATAAACAGCTATCTTTCTATTCGAGGGGCCGGGGAGAGCTCCTTCCCAGCTGATGTAAGGTTCAGACACACACTGCACACCACCGCAAGCTTTTCCCTTCCACATTCTTGCTTTGTCCCTCTCTGTTTTGCAGAGTGTTAAGTAAGCTTCATTTGTGTTGTGCCTCCTCTGTCACAGTGCGAACCTCCACATAGCAATCCTGTTCCATCACAACTGTTTATGCCTGACTTAGCAGTGAAAGTCATCTGGATTGATTTAATCCCTGTACCTTAGCAGGAAAATATTAGTCAGGCAGATCTGCTTGTGTTCTCCGAGCCCCGAACGAAAAATGTCTGTTTGTTCATTTGATTTACTTGAGTAATTGGAGCGTATTTTGTTACTGAAGTGATTATAATCAAGAAGAAAATGCTCCAGCAATTGCAAGTGCCTGTCTTTGATCACAAGGCATAAATGAAAATTCATAACACATTGGTTCACACGGCTTTGTTGATGATCCAGCAGTACTTATGCTGGGGTAGCCAGCCAAAGCCGATTAAAACAGGAGCCACATCTCTCTGTCTACGTTCTACGATCATTCTATTGTATACTGTAAATAAAATCCGATCCACACTGATTGCTTGTCGTATATAAAGGGCCCACTTGGCCGTCATTTGCGCCTCATTTACGCGTCATATGTAAAATAGGTCGATATGTCATGACGTGCGCGTGACGTCATTAGAATACCCTGCGGCACGCGGCGACTCACGGTTACGCACGGTGACGTAACCATGCGTCACCACACGATACACGTGAGACGTCGGGACGCCAGCGTGCGACTCCAATGCGTCAGCCTGCGTACGCGTTACGCCACGCAGGTGGCGCGCGAGGATTTCTGGCAGCACGAAATGCTGGAGCGCCGCACGATACGGCACGCAACTCCCCACTCCTCCACGCCTCTCCATGCGCCCGTCCCGCGCTACCCACACGCTGCCCGTGCGTTACAACACGACAACCACATTTTTGGAGGTCACGTAAATGGCGCGCAACTGTCGTCCAAGTGGGACAGACCCTTAAGTCTTTAACACTCACTGTAGGCGGAAAAATATTAGTTGCCGGACGAAGGGATGGAATTATCCATTAAGATTCACATTAACCCTTTGAATATGCATCACTCCAACAGTCTGGATCAGGATTAAAACACTGCTGTCAGTTCCATCAAAATCTGCCAGGAATCAGTGCTGGAAGCCCATTTGCCTGGTTACATATCCTTCAAGAGTATCTTTCTCATTCCACTTCCATTCATTCCCCCAGCCCTTCCACACCAAAGGCCCTGGATGGCGGTTTGATAGTCATTGCTGTGGTTTTCATTGAATGTACAAAGGTACACTTAAAAGAGAACATTCATTGGATTACGGGAACAATCGATCGATGGGTTTGAAATCATCAGGCTTTGATTTCTTTGTGCAGTTGTCCCCTTCACAACAGAGTCCCAGTGTCAGAGGTTCAGACTTACCTTGTGAGGCCCCAGGGAGGCAGAGGGCACAGCTTGCTTCGTGTTCCTTTGGGCCCCGCTCTTCCTTTGGGAAGGTACAGTAAGTGCCCGGCCTGCCCAGGTGGGTCTTTGCCAAGGGAGCGTGACAAGTCTCCAGGGAAACAGGTCAAATGATGGGGAGAGGTCAATTTCCTGCAGCAGATGAGCCATAAAGCACGGAAACAGGCCCTTCGGCCCAACTCATCCATGCTGACCAAGACGAGTCCGAAGGAGGGTCTCGACCTGAAGCGTCACCCACTCCTTCTCTCCAGAGATGCTGCCTGATCTGCTGAGTTACTCCAGCATTTTGTGTCTATCTTCGGTGTAAACCGGCATCTGCATTTCCTTCCTACACATTTCATCTGCCCTATCCAAACTAACCCCAAACCTTTCCAATCTACAGTATGTATCTGTCCGAATGTCTTTTAAATGCTAATACAGTTCGCAGGGTTCTCCCATATCCCTTTAAACCTCTCCAATCCACGAACCTGTCCAAATATCTTTTAAACGTTGCTATCGTACCTGCCTCAAGTACCACCTTTGGCATCTCGTTTGACACACCCACCACCCTCTGGGAGAAAAAGCAGCTCCTCAGTTTCCTATTTCCTTTTCACACAGAGAGTTGTGAGTCTGTGGAATTCTCTGCCTCTGTGGAGGCTGGTTCTCTGGATACTTTCAAGAAAGAGCTAGATAGGGTTAAAGATAGTGGAGTCAGGGGATATGGGGAGAAGGCAGCCTGTGAGTTGGGGGCTATGCGTAAGTGGATAGGGCGGGGATGGGGTAAAAGGAGCCAATGAATAATATTAATATAATATTAAGGGGGATGGTTAGTGTGCGTGTGTGGGGGGTGGTCAGTGTGCGTGTGTGGGGGGTGGTCAGTGTGCGTGTGACGTGCAGGCCACCCCCCCCCCCCCCCTCGCAACCGCGCGTTGAGGGGACGGGACCCAACGGGTCCCACTTGGTCCAGTTGTCTATAAACCAATGTCCTCTTGTTCTGGATCCTGCAACAAAGATTCTGTCCATTCTATCTATTCCCATCGTGGTAAAATGTTGGGACTATTTTTCCACCTCCCTTGGAACCATCCTGAACAATTCCTTGGAGAAATCAGAAATATTCCACAACAAGCTGCAGCTGTAAAACTCAGGAACAAGAGAGAGCTCCCACTGGCTCAGTGGAAAATATGGACCAAAGCGACCTTTGAGTTTTGAACAGATTTATAAAATCATGAAATTATAGAATTATATAATCCTGAGGGGAAAGATATTGTGGATGACAAAGCCTTTTTTTTTCTAGAGTAAGGGAATGAAGAGTTAGAGGACATAGGCTTAAGGTGAGAGAGGAAAGATTTAATAGGAACCTGAGGGGCAACTTTTTTACACAGAGGGTGGTGCTTTTCTGGAACAGGCTGTCATAGGTGGTAGTTGAGGCAGGTACTACAACTATATTCAAATGACATTTGAACAGGTACATGGATAGGAAAGGTTTAGAGAGACATGGGCCAAATGCTGGCAAATGAAACTTTCTTGGATGAGGCAACTTGGTCGTCATGGATGAGTTGGGTCGAAGGGCCTGTTTCTGTGCCATATTGTTACAGTACAGATGTAGGTTATTCTGCCCATCATTTCATTGCCAGCGCCCAGTAGATCAACCTTATGAATCCTGTTCTCTCTGCCCTTTGCCCAAAGCCTTGCAAATTATTTTACATTGGGCCTCTCAGATTTATTTTTGAATGAAGTCGTCAGTTCTAGTTTCAAACCATAATTATCATATGCTGTGAAAAAAAAAGCTGAAGATGTACGCATGTATTTAAAGGGCACGAATATTATTTAGATCCATTAATAATGTTGATATAAATAGAATACATCTTCATTTTTCAGAGCAGAGCGTGGAGATTAGTCATTTGACTAGCATCTGTGGGCGCTAAAATTGGAATTAAGCATTTATATGAGTCAGTTGTACTATGATTGCATGAGGAAGGAATGCCTGTATAGAAACAGGAGCATGTCCAAAGCCTCAACCTGGGTTATCTTAATTCTTTCATTGGGGAATGTAGTGTCTCAGGTTGAGGGAGTGTCCACTCTGTCCATGGCTCTTAGCATTTGATATACTACTGTCGGGCCTCCTTCAATCTCTCGCGTTCCAGGTGAGACAATCCAAACTCTCGTAGCTAATCCAGGCATCACTCAGGTAAGTCTCTTCTGCACCCTCTCAAAAACGTCCACGTTCCTCCCTTCAATGGGGCAACCAGAAAGAACTGCACGCAATACTCCAGATGAGGCCTCGCCAAAGTCTTCATCACCAATTCCTATCACTTATTGTGAATGCTCTGACAAAGGCAGGAAAGTGTACCGTATGGCTTCTTTACACTCTACGTGTAGGAAGGAACTGCGGATGCTGGTTTAACCAAAGATAGACACAAAATGCTGGAGTAACTCAGCAGGACAGGCAGCATCTCTGGAGAGAAGAAATGGGTGACACTTCGGGTCGAGACGTCACCCATTTCTTCTCTCCAGAGATGCTGCCTGTCCTGCTGAGTTACTCCAGCATTTTGTATCTTACTTCTGTATCACTCTATCTACTTGAGCTACTACTTTCAAGCAACTATGAACCTGGATTCCTTCGGTTCAACAATATTTCCCCTTATCTCAGTAGATCAAAATTGAAGTGGTTGTGGCAGGTACAATCACTACATTAGACAATAGACAATAGATAATAGGTGCAGGAGTAGGCCATTCGGTCATTCGAGCCAGCACCACCATTCAATGCAGCTTCTCAAGACTCCATGCAATACATTTCTATCAACAATAAGAGTCTGTTGTTGGTTCAAGAGTAAATGCTGTGTGGACCGCTGGTGAACTCAATGTCCATACACTCCCCTCTGGCCAGTGGTCATTTGCTTCTATGTCCACCCTTCTGCAGACTGGTCACCCATTCCTTCTCTCCAGAGATGCTGCCTGTGCCGTTGAGTTACTCCGGCATTCTGTGTCTAGCCCGGTTGTGTTTGCTTGCTGGACGATGTCTATCCATTCTTTCCACAGATGCTACTTGGTCCTCAGAATTACTCCAGCACCCTGTGCTCTAACCTGGCATCATATTCAGCATGGACCTTGTGGGTTGAATGGCCTGTTTGTGTGCTATCCTGCAACAAAAATCAACACTAGCATGTAACAGAATTCAAGAACTTTCAATAGGCAGGCACGGGTGGCACAGTGGTACATTACTGCCTTGCAGCACCAGAGACTCAGGTTCGATCCTGACTGCGGGGGTTGTCTGTACGGAGTTTGTACGTTCTCCCTGTGACCTACGTTGTTAATTGGCTTGGTAGATATGTATAAATGTAAAATTGTCCCTAGTGTGCGTAGGGTAGTGTTATGCCCCTGTCCCACTTAGGAAACCTGAATGGAAACCTCTGGAGACGTTGTGCCCCACCCAAGGTTTCCGTGCGGTTCCCGGAGGTTGCAGGCGGTTGCCGGAGGTTGCAGGTAGTGGAAGCAGGTAGGGAGACTGACAAAAACCTCCGGGAACCTCCGGGAACCGCACGGAAACCTTGGGTGGGGCGCAAAGTCTCCAGAGGTTTCCGTTCAGGTTTCCTAAGTGGGACAGGAGCACAAATTCGCGGGGATCGCTGGTCGGTGCGCATTCGGTGGACCGAAGGGCCTGTATCCGCGCTGCATCTCTAAACTAAACTAAACTAAAGGGCCTTTGCCACTTGCCGATTTTTTCGGCGACTGCCGGCGTCATATCAGTGTCGCCAACAGATTTTAAACATTTCAAAATCCAGCGGCAACAAAAAAAAATGTTGCGACACTTGAAAAAACACCGCGCGTCAAACGCCATCACGCCGCGTCACGCCGTTTTTTGGTGACCTGATACATCAGTCAATTATGCCGGCAGTCGCTGAAAAAAATCACCACGTGGGACAGGCCACTAAATGATTATTAAACCTTTTGATTCACACTTACTTTTTCCAACCAGTGCAACTATAAGTCGACAAACCATTTTAAACAGGGTGAGCTCGGTATTATTAAGGCCAGCCCCATGAATACAAGGTCACGGCACAAGTGATCACAGGTGTGAATGGAAGCAGCAATTGTAATGCAAAATAAAAATGATGGCAGATGCCGCTCAGACGCTTGCCTTGGGCATATTCTCCAGTATTCCCAAATGAGGGAAGCTGTGCGGAGCTAAAAAAACACACGAGAAGGGGAAAAGAACACACAGGGAAAAAAGAAAATCAATGAGTCATAGAATTTCTTAACCACACTGGAAATCTATTAATTCAGACGACAACATTTTAATTCTCAAACTAGATTTGTTTTGAGACCTACACAAAATATGAGTCCTAGCTCAAATAAGATATTCACCAAAGGTGATCTCATGTAATGAATGCTTGGCATTCTTAAGCTGTATGCATTTCTGTTTATTTCTGTTGAACTGCTCCTGATTATAAGGCCCATTTACTCTTCCAAGGTCACTGCTTGTGGAGTGTGTCTCCTCTTGAGTAGCCAGGGAAGAGGAATCTTATTAGATTTTCATCTGATTCATTGAACTCTGCCACTCTCCAGTAATCTGTTCAAACGGCTTTACTACCTGGAGTGGTGTCTGTCGTCGGTTTGTGTTCAAAAACTCCTGCGGGACTGGAATTTGTCCTAAACAGTGCCTACGGTTAACATTCCGAAGTTTCTTTTTGAGTCTAATACCAGGGGTGGTGCAGTGGTGCAGTGGTAGAGTTGCTGCCTTACAGCGCCGGAGACCCAGGTTCCATCCTGTTTGTACATTCTCCCCATGGTGATCCGGTTTCCCCCTACACTCCAAAGACATTTAAAATCCGGATTACAAAAACTGGGAGGGGGATTGTCCCCCACCTCTCAAAACAGAGGGGGGACGTGTGTGTCCCCCCGTCCCCCCCCGGGATTTCCGTCCCTGATGGTAATAGAACATTATGTTAGTCTTTATGTAAGAAAGAACTGCAGATGCTGGATTAAATCGATGGTAGACACAAAATGTTGGAGTAACTCAGCATTAACATGTAGAATAGTGCTAGTGTATTGGTGATCTCTGGTCAGCGCGGACTCGGTGGGCCGAAGGGTCTGTTTCCACACTGTTTCTCTCAAGTCTTAAGTCTAAAAAGATTGGGCAGGCTAGGCTTGTACCGGCTGAAGTTTACAAAGATTAACGGTGAAAACATAGGATTTAAACATGCCAAGGTCCTGAGGGATTTTGACAGTATGGATGTGGAGAGAATGTCTTCTATCGCAGGCAGGTCCAACATTGCACAAGACAGCTACATGGATTGGACAGGTTTGGAGGGATATGGACCAGATTCAGGCAGGTGGGACGAGTGTAGCTGGGACATGTTGGCCGGTGTGGGCATGTTGGGCCGAAGGGGTGAGGACAGTTTGTGGAGACCAATGATCAGACTTACACCCTCAACGTATCACTTTACATGACATCAGACTCTCGTATTTTCGGGTTGATTGAATCTCTTGTTACATCAGCTCATTTTCACTTGTAAGCCCTTGAATGTCATAAAATTCTGCTTGCGAATTATTCATGGTAATTAGGTAATAGCTGTACTCCACTATGCACTTCCAGACCTGTCAAAACATTTAGCTTGGCTTCTAAGCCCACTGATTCCAGCATAGTTCATGTTGAAACATAAACCTTCCTCACTGTGAGAGTTTATTTGTGTGTCGTGGATAACCAATTCATAAACCCATTTATCAAAGAAAATGGCACAATTGTACCAATATTGTGAAATTGGTCGGCAACCTATCTCATTTAAGTTCAGAATTTCTCAACTAATATTTTCATAAAGCCTGTCCTTTGAACTTCAAATGCTTTCTTACTGTAAGTGATCTCAAATCTCTTAATCTTTTTTAACACTTGCACTGAGCATTACAATTTAAGACGGGATTGCTTTTAATAATGAAGCTACCTATTTAAGCTGAGTTGCATGTTCTAATGTGCTTTCTACAAAAATGCATTTTTATTTTGCACTAACACCGCCAGAATTTCAATGCTACTCCTGCATTGTGGATATTTAGTGCATTCAAGGGAGCAGCACGGTGGCTCAGCGGTAGACCTGCTGCTTTACAGTGCCAGAGACCAGGGGTTCAATCCTGGTTACAGGTGCTCTCTATATGGAGTTTGTGCATTCTCCCTGTGACCACGTGGGTTTTCTCTGGGTTCTCTGGATTCCTCCCACACTCCAAAGATGTACTGGTTTGGAGACTAATTGCTTCGGTAAAAATTCTAGTGTGTAGGGTAGTGCTAGTGTACGGGGATCGCTGGTTGGTGCGGATTCAGTGGGCCGAAGGGCCTGTTTCCGTGCTGTATCTCTAAACTCAACTAAGTCAATGATGAAATAGTTCGTGCAGTCCCAGAACACAGCATGTATGTGTCATTTCTTATTCTTGCGCCTTCTTTTGGACTCAAAACCATTATCTATTACCTCTGGAAACACAAGTTGGCTGAGAAGTTCAAGAGTCGAGAGTCAAGAGTTTTTTGTTATCGTGTTCCCGAAATGGAACGATGAAATTCTGCCCATTGAAACATAGATGAAGACAGGTTTGTGGATCCTCAACCTTCCTCTCCCAAAGTCCACAATCAGATCCTTAGTCTCACTGACATTCATAAGTGATAGGAGCAGAATTAGGTCATTCAGCCCATCAAGTCTACTCCACCATTCAATCATGGCTGGTCTATCTCTGCCTCTTAATCCCATTCTCCTGCCTTCTCCCCATAACCTCTGACATGTTGAGAGCAAGGTTGTTGTTCTGGCAACATTTGATCCATCTGCCCCCTTTACCCTGGCTTATCGTCATCTGTAATCTGTCCAACAGCGGTGGAGTCATCGGCGAACTTGAAGATAGAGTTGGAACTGTGTCAGGCTACACAGTCATGAGTATAGAGTGAGTACAGCAGGGGGCTGAGCACGCAGCCTTGAGGTGCTCTCGTCCTGATGGTTATCGAGGATGAACCTCCCCGTGACTGCGTGGGTTTCTCCGAGATCTTCGGTTTCCTCCCACACTCCAGAGACGTACAGGTTTGTAGGTTAATTGGCTTGGTATAAATCTAAATTGACCCAGAGGATGGTGTTAATGTGTGGGGGATCGCTGGTGGGTGAGGACTCAGTGGGCCGAAGGGCCTGTTTCCGCACTGTATCTCCAAACTAAACTGAACTAAACTACACAGAGATTAAGTTTCAAGGTAGTTTAAATCGTTCAATTTATTCTTCCTCTGCATCAAGAGGTTCAACGATTTCCCCAAACTCCCTATCATGGTTCATTCACGAGCAGCTCCATAACGCTGCCTATTTCCTTCGCTCCATAGATGCTGCTGCACCGGCTGACTTTCTCCAGCACTTTTGTCTACCATATCAGAGGACTCTCTGATTTACGGACTGTTCCCAGGGACACATTCAGAGACGGACATCAAGCTCTGCTGGAAGATCTTCAACTCGGTGAAAGATGTTCGTTGGTCTGCCTGAACCCTGCTGGTATCCCAGTGGAGCGAGATGTCCGTCGGGGAATGTTGCCGACTGGCCTGCTCCAGACTGCAGGAGTACGTGCTGAGGGACGCACTGAAGCTCGGTGCAGCCAACGCCAAGGCTCGGTGGGGGAGGACCACAGTCTAGGATCCTTCCACTGCTGGACATTGGGGGGCAAAGTCCGGTGGGAACATCCCTCAAACAAGAGTAGGGATATCACCCTAGGGGGCCACATGAGTGGCAAGGTTGTTTCGTTTAAAGATAGGTGTGAACACTACTGATTAGACACCATTGAATGCATAGACACTGAGAATGTCTGAAGAGTTTTTGTGCAATTTTTGTTTTGTAGATATTCCTTATTCTGGAGAAAAAAATTTTGGGGGGGGAAAACTAAATATCTGGTGAATTTTAAAAAGTGTATTTAATTTTACATGAAGTGACCAGAAATATGTGATTTCCCTCAAAAACACTGTCATTACAATCAGTCTGAAGAAGGGTCCGAACCCAAAATGTCACCTCTCCGAGTTCTCCAGAGATGCTGCCTGGCCTCTTGAGTGACTCCAGCACTTTGTGTCGTTTTGTTTAAACCAACAGCTGCATATTTGTGCTGCTGCAAGTAACAATCATTGTTCTGGTAGTTTAGTTTAGTTGAGAGATACAGCGCGGAAACAGGCCCTTCGGCCCACTGGGCCCACGCCGGCCAGCGATCCCCGCACATCAACACTATAACACTAGGGACGATTTTTACATTTACCAAGCCAATTTACCAACATACTTGCACGTCTTTGGAGTGTGGGAGGAAATCGAAGATCGCGGTGAAAACCCACGCGGGTCACGGGGAGAACGTACAAACTCCGTACTTTCTGGGAACATATGACAATAAAACACTCTTGACCCTTGGCTCCTGACATCTGCAGTTCCTTGTTTCTTCATTGTAATCTCTGATAAATCTCTGGTGTTGAGGCATTTGGGCTTAACCTCGGAAGTGTGCAAAACTGACTTGAATGATCCAAGGGGTCCCCTTATCTTAAGTAATGCACAGCTTCAAGAATTTGAAAGGTTTAAAAGCCTCAAGTGAAATCCTCCCTTGATGCTCAAACCTGAGTGAAAGCTTAGAGTGAAGTATAGACTATATATTCAACCTGCCGACTCCTGAATTTTTGCACGTACACAGATTAGAAAAATACTCCGATGGCCTATGTAAATATCTGATCAGTTCCTTCTTGAGAGTTGTTCAGGCGTAACTATTCAGGTCAGTCCTTGCAGCTGTGTCAATGATGTGTGGGTTACATGTAACAATGCGGGTAGCTATGCCCAGGGCTCCTTCTTCATGACACCAATTAACCTCTGAGCTCATGGAAGCCTGCAAGAGGCACATTTTGAAGGGACCCAATTTTCATTCCCCACCAGCTGCCCAAAAATGTGGTTACTTCACAAGACTCATAAGTGATAGGAGCAGAATTAGGCCATTCGACCCACTCCGCCATTCAATCATGGCTGATCAATCTTTCCTTCTTAACCCCATTCTCACCCTCATTCTGTGGGAATGTGGAATTCTCTGCCTCAGAGGGCGGTGGAGGCCGGTTCTCTGGATACTTTCAAGAGAGAGCTAGATAGGGCTCTTAAAAATAGCGGAGTCAGGAGATATGGGGAGAAGGCAGGAACGGGGTACTGAGTAGAAACATAGAAACATAGAAAATAGGTGCAGGAGTAGGCCATTCGGTCCTTCGAGCCTGCACCGCCATTCAATATGATCATGGCTGATCATCCAACTCAGTATCCTGTACCTGCCTTCTCTCCATACCCCCTGATCCCTTTAGCCACAAGGGCCACATCTAACCCCCTCTTAAATATAGCCAATGAACTGGCCTCAACTTCCTTCTGTGGCAGAGAATTCCACAGATTCACCATTCTCTGTGTAAAAAGGGGATTGGGGATGATCAGTCATGATCACATTGAATGGCAGTGCTGGCTCAAAGGGCCGAATGTCCTACTCCTGCACCTATTGTCTATTGTCTATCTATTCTGATGGTATGGTTGAAGGCTTTCTAATTCTTCGGCAAATTTAGGAAAATCCCAACTAACCCAATGACTTTGGATGTACTGCTGCTAGTAACAATTTCATTGTTCCGTTTCAGGACATATGACAAGAAAACACTCTTCACTCTTCACACGCTTCACCTTTAGCTTTCCTGGAGTACAGGTCTACAGAGAAGGTAGTCACTACACAAAGACAAGCTGGCAAGCAGGCGGCATGGT
Source organism: Amblyraja radiata (assembly GCF_010909765.2). Taxonomy (NCBI): domain Eukaryota; kingdom Metazoa; phylum Chordata; class Chondrichthyes; order Rajiformes; family Rajidae; genus Amblyraja; species Amblyraja radiata. The sequence goes on from NC_045992.1 coordinate 2,870,828, forward strand.
GGCACAGCGGGTAGAGTTGCTGCCTGGCAGCGCCAGGGACCCAGGTTCGATCCTGACTATGGGTGCTGTCTGTACGGAGTTTGTTCGTTCTCCCCGTGATCGTGTGGGTTTTCCCCGGGTGCTCCGGTTTCCTCCCACACTCCAAAGACATACGGGTTTGTAGGCTAATTGGCTTCAGTAAAAAAACAATTGTAAATCGGCCCTAGTGGGAAGAATAGTGAGAGTGTACTGGGATCGCTGATCAGTGCAGATATGGTGGACCTAAGGGCCTGTTCCTGCACTGTATCTCTAAACTAAACTAAGCTGAACAAGCCGCCAACGCAGACAAGGTAATTTTCCTATGAATTAATCCCACTATGCAAAGTAAACTTTAGATAGGTATTCTGATACCCATTACTTCATGAGCCAAGAGAAATATTGTAGAAAGTCAAGTTGATTCTAACCATTAAAAATACGTCACAATAAATATCGATCATCAAATCAGTTAAAGACAGCCAGGAAAAGATTAAGGCAAGTGCTTTATTAGATCTACTTCATTGCAATCGATAACTGCATTTTTATGCATGACTGGATGACTTTGGTCCCACGAGACAAATACATGCAAAGTACAAATTATCCATTCATTGAACTTCACAGTTGAACAAACTTTCCACTTCCCAGGGTATCCCCCACCCTTAAAGAGATTTTGCTTCCATTTGGTGCTCAACCCTGTGAGGTTCCCTGAAGTTGCCGATCAACAGAAGGTTTGTGTTGCCTCTCCCTTTCCTCATTTCCAGTGTGCCATACAATCAGATTCATGCAGCAATGGAAACAGCGGGTAGTGCTACTGCTTCACTACAGCGCCGGAGAACCAGGTTCGATCCTGACCTCCGATGCTGTCTGTGCAGAGTTTGCTCGTTCTCCCTGTGACCCCGAGGGTTTCCTCCGGTTGCTCCGGTTTCCTCCCACATCCCAAAGACGTGCGAGTTTGTAGGTTGACACAAAATGCTGGAGTAACTCAGCGGGACAGGCAGCATCTCGCCACAGATGCTGCCTGTCCCGTTGAGTTACTACAGCATTTTGTGTCTACCTCCTTCTTCTTCTTCTTCTTTCGTGTGGGCGTGCACAGCCTAAAGTTGTTGGGCAACTTGTTCTATTTGATCTTCCGTTTGTGCATGTCGAGTTGATTGCATTAGTCGAAACAGGGCGGACTCGGACCACGTGAAGGTTGCAATCTTCCACCCCACTACCTTCGACTTATACCAGCATCTGCAGTTCTTTCCTACACATATGAGTTTGTAGGTGAATTGGCCTCTGTAAATTGCTCCTAGTGTGGCAGGAAGGGATGAGAATGTTTCAATAACATAGATACTAGAGCCAATGGGTGATCGATGGTTGGCATGGACGCAGCAGGCTGAAGAGTCTGTTTCCACGCTGCATCTCTAAACTCTAAAGCCTCTGTCCCACTTAGGAAACCTGAACGGAAATCTCTGGAGACTTTGCGCCCCACCCAAGGTTTCCGTGCAGTTCCCGGAGGTTGCAGGTGGTTGCCGGAGGTTTCAGGTAGTGGAAGCAGGTAGGGAGACTGACAAAAACCTCCAGGAACCGCACGGAAACCTTGGGTGGGGCGCAAAGTCTCCAGAGGTTTCTGTTCAGGTTTCCTAAGTGGGACAGGGCCGTTACTCTTAACAACCTCCAGATTCTACTACCATCTACGACACCATCTCTCTGTTTGTACCTGTTCAGAACAAATCCTTAATCTCATTCTAATGGCGGAGCCCTTTTGCTTGCAGGGAGAAGAAGATTTCTTGGTCGATGTTGTAGCCAGTGGAAAATGGTCACTTCGTTCAGGCAAACAAGCAAAGACTGCTGCAAGGCATGAAACTGTGAATCAATATCTGCAATGAATCAGAGTGCTGTGTATTGTGGCACCATAGAAACATGATCTATTCAGGTCATACTCAGGTCCGCTCACATTTCAAATCCCCTTCCCCCTCTTCTTGAAGTATCATAAGATCGTACGACATAGGAGCCGAATGAGGCCATTTGGCCCATCGCGTTTGCTCTGCCATTCACTCATGGCTGATCTACTTTTCACTCTCAGTTCCATTCTCCTGCCTTCTCCCTGGTCACTACCTTTGACAGTGAGAAGGCGGGAGATTTAGAACGTAGACAAAAGTACTGGAGAAACTCAGCGGGTGCAGCAGCATCTGTGGAGCGAAGGAAATAGGCAACGTTTCGGGCCGAAATCCTTCTTCAGACTGGAACACCTGCACATAGTCCAGACCAACCTTTAGGTCATTACTGAGAGAGCGCTGCACCTTCAGAGGCATTCTCCTCCTATTGGGACGTTCAACATAGAACAGTACAGCACAAGATCAGGCCATTCGGCCCACAAAGTTCGTGCTGTAAACTTAGTCTAATCTCCTATCCCTGCACATGACAAATATTCTTCCGTTACCTACATAGCCATGTGCCTATCTCAAAGCCCCTTAATGGCACTATACTATCACCCCTGGAGGCATTTCAGGTGCCCACATTTCAGGTGCCCACCCACCAAATAAAACCTGCCCTGTACATCTCTTTTTTAAACATTTCCCCCCTCACCTTCAAGCTATGCCCTCCCCCATGGAAAAGGATTCTGACTGTCATCATTTTATAAACTTCCATCAGGCAACCTCCGGCATTCCAGGGAAAGCAATCCAAGTTGGCATCCTTTCCAGAGCCTCTTCCTGTAATGGGACCAGCGGAACTGCTGCAAAATACTCCAAATGTGGCCTAACCAAAGTCCTATAATGTTGCATCACGACTTACTGACTCTTATACTCAAGGGCCTGACCTATGAGAGCAAACCTGCCATTTGCCTTTACCATTCTATCTACTTCTGTTGCCACTTTCAGGAACTTATGTCCTTGAACCCAAGATTCCTCTGTTAGAAGTCTTGCCATTAACTGGATACTTTCCCCTCCCATCTGATCCCCCAAAGTGCCACGCCTCCCTTGTTGTGCGGAGAGAGATGACAGCTTGTCTTCATCGGAGTAAGCCCAGATAACTCTCCATGGCCAATACCCTACCCCCACCAAACCTCAAGTTCCTGCGGATTTGATGGTGGGATCCCGCTGTGTAAATTGACTGCAACATGTCCCACAGACACAACGGTGACAACATTTCAAAAGCAGTGATTCATGAACCCTAAAGCACTTGGGACTTCCTGCGGGCGCCCACCACTAGATTAAGGATGCGCCTTGTCCAGTCACTAATTGGGGTTCTGAACAGTCTTTCCATAAGCTAGGGTACTGTCCGATTCACCTCTACCCTATTGAGGACATTGGTCTATGGAACCGATGCATTTCCATGCTGAGAACAACTTAGTTGTTGCCTTACAGCGCCAGAGACCCGGGTTTGATCCTGACTCTGGGTGCTGTCTGTACAGAATTTGTATGTTGTATGTGGGTTTTCTCAGCGTGTTCCAGTTTCCTCCCACATCCCAAAGACATGCAGGTTTGTAGGTTAATTGGCCTCTGTAAATTGTCCCTAGTGTAAAGAATGGAACAAGAGTACCGGTGATCTCTGGCTGGCATGGACTCTGTGGGCCGAAGGGCATGTTTCCATGCTGTAACTCCAAACTAAACTAAACTAAATTAAACAATATTCTGCACTCTGTATCTTCCCTCTATTGTGCTAGAGTTTAACTTGGTTGTATTTACACATAGTATTATCTGATCTGATTATGTAGCATGCAAGACAAAGCTTTTAAATGTACCTCAGTACATGTGACAATAATCATAAGGTCATAAGCTCATAAGGAATAGGAGTAAAATTAGGCCATTCGGCCCATCAAGTCTACTCCGCCATTCAATCTGGGCTGATCTATCTCTCCTACCAAACCCCATTCTCCTGCCTTCCCCTCATAACCTCTGACACGTAGCTAATAATCAACTAAAGGGCCTGTCCCACTTACGCGATTTTATCGGCCACTTGCCGGCACCCGTCATAGTTGCAGCAGGTCGCAGAAAATTTTCGAAATGTTTTAAATCCCGCGGCGACCATAAAAAGGTTGGACATGTGGCGGGGTGACGCCTGTTTGGTGGTGAGTAGTCGCCCAAAGAGTCGTACCTTTTTCTGGTCGCTGCTGGATTTTGAACATTATGAACATTTTCGGCGACCTGCTGCGTCTATGACGGGTGCCGGCAAGTGGCCGAAAAAAATCGCATAAGTCAGACAGGCCCGTTTCATTCATGAGTAGCGCGCAGTGCAACGCGTGAAGGGGAAGCAACCAAACATTTGAATTTATTTTTCAGGGCAGTGAGCTTTTGCGGCAGATTAATAAAGCATTAATCTATTTGCATTGCAGATGGAGTACTGACACAGCTTGCTGGGATCTGCAGAGTGACATTAGAATAATCGGCAGCAGGCACCAGAGCAGCTCTGCTCACTCCACCTTGGCAAGCACGGCAGCCCATCAGCTAGTCACTGTCGTACAAACCACAAGGCCAGGCAGCAGCACATCAAGCTGCAGAAATGAAATAAACCAATTCTATTATGTTCTTGGAAACAAGCTGAGGCTGAGTGTGATAGAAAAACAGATTACCCAGCAATGCTGCAAAATGTTTCACTTCTTATTCCCTTCCATTGTGTGTGAATTATGGACCTAGAAAGGCACAGCACAAGAATAGGCTCTTCAGCCCACCACATCTGCACCGATTATGATGCCAATCCAATTAAACCATTATATATACTGTATATATACACATATACACACACGCGCACACACACACGCACATGCACACACACGCGCGCACACACACACACGCTCAAACACGCACACACGCACACACACGCGCATACACACACACGCACGCACACACACACACACACACGCACATGGGATTAATGCTTAGTGCAAGGTAAAGCCAGCAATGTCCGATTAAGGATAGTGCAAGGATCTCCAATGAGGTAGATAGTAGTTCAGGACTGCTCTCTAGTTGTGGTAGGATGATTCAGTTGCCTGATAACAGCCGGGAAGAAACTGCCCCTGAATCTGGTGGTGTGCGTTTTCACACGTATGTACCTTTTGCCTGATAGGAGAGGGGAGAAGAGGGAATGGGGAGAGGGGGGAATATGGGAAAGCATATCTGAAGGCTGAGTAAAGAAGGAAAATAATTGCATCTCAACCGGAATCTGTTGCAGAATTACGTACATTTCAAATACTACACTTTGTGTGCAATATTAGATTACGATGCCTAATGTGAGATTCTTCGCTAAGGCAAGCAGCTTTTAGCATTTGTTTTGATGTCAGAAGACTCAGTCACAGACCTTCTAGTCGTTCTGAGAATTCTCACCCTCCGCGCTTCTCACTCCAGATCAATCTGCTCACACACACCACTGCAGCAGCTGTTCTGCGGGAAAGAGCTATTATTTTACCACAGAACATCTGGTGCAGAAATATGCTCTGGAGGTAACCAAAGTGGTGTGGAAGGCCATTCAATATCATACGCAATTTAACAGCCATATTTACACATTATCAGGCAGATTCCACCCTGGTGAATTGAAACATGAACATCATCCTTTTTACATCTTGCTTTCTCGTTGGGAAAGAATATATGTTTCAGCAATAAAAAGTAGCTGTATTTTTGATATAAATTCTTCTCAAACAAACCTTTTTAAGATAATTTAGTTTTGCTTAATTTAGTTTAATTTAGTTTAGTTTAGTTTAGTTTAGTTTAGTTTAGTTTAGTTTAGTTTAGTTTAGTTTAGTTTAGTTTAGTTTAGGTTAGTTTAGTTTAGTTTAGGTTAGTTTAGTTTAGTTTAGTTTAGTTTAGTTTAGTTTAGTTTAGTTTAGTTTAGGTTAGTTTAGTTTAGTTTAGTTTAGTTTAGTTTAGTTTAGTTTAGTTTAGGTTAGTTTAGGTTAGGTTAGTTTAGGTTAGTTTATTTTAGAGATACGGCATGGAAACAGGCTCCTTGTGCCCATTGAGTCCATGCCTACCTTCAAACACCTCCTTCACATTAGTTTGTTGTTATTACACTTTCCCCGCATACTAGGAGCCTTTTTGCAGAGGCCAATCGACCCTGCAAACCTGCACGTCTTTGGGATGTGGGAAGAAACAAGAGCATCCGGAGGAAATCCACGTGGTCACAGGGAGAGCGTGCAAACTCCACAAAGACATCACCTGAGGTCCGGATCGGACCCGGGTCTCTGGTGTTGTGAGTGTGTGTGTGTGTGTGTGTGTGTGTGTGTGTGTGTGTGTGTGTGTGTGTGTGTATATATGCCTGTGCGCACGTGTGTGTATGTATGCTTATGTATGAGTGTATGTATATGTGTGTGTGTATATGTATGTGTTTGTGTGCGTATATGTGTGTGTTTCTGTATGTATGTGTGCATGTGCATTTGTGTGTGTACGTGTGTGTGTGTGTGAGTATATGTGTGCGAGCGCGCGTGTGTATGTGTGCGTATGTGTGTGTGCGTGTGTGTGTGTGCTTGTGTGTATATGTGTATGTGTGTGTATCTGTGTGTTTGTGTGTATATGTGCGCATGCACGTGTGTGTGTATGTGTATTTGTGTGCGTGTGTATATGTGTGCGTGTATGTGTGCATGTGTATGTTTGCGTATATGTGTGCCCATACATATATATAATGTAGCCTAATATACACAAAATACAAAAGATATTTAGGAGTTGAGGTTATATTGAATTTAAACATTTGGCCTCATTGGGTTGAAGGACCAGATTCTGTGTAATGTGGTCACCACAATGAAAATTGATTTTCTTGTTCAGACCATCAAACTAACAGAGTTTCAACATTTCAGACTTGGAATAGATGCCCATTCACAGATGTGTGCATTTGACAATTCTGTGCAATTATTTAGCTTCCTGAATATTAAGAGTCACTGTCGCTTCATCTCACGGAGCTCCACACTCCACGGTGTCACAATCGGAACACTCACAAATCTACCAGAGAGATTTCCTGCAGCATTCCTTGTTACGGATAATCACACAGCGGCAAACCTATTCAGAGCAGGATCAGTCGAAGAGTGTTCATTAGTCACAATAATGTAGTGATGTACGCTACTTAAAATCTCAGGAGAGCAAATTATCCACAACTTTAGAAAGGCAACATTTTGTGTCAGAGGGTTGGTGTTTCAAAGTTCTACTTCAGAGAACTCTGCCAAGAATCTAAACTGACAGACACGGTGCATGCACATACGCAAACATACAAAGAGAAACGCACATCTGACCCAGGTGGGAATAAGCTGTTCCATCCCTCAAGCCTGCTCTGCCATTTGTAAAGGTTGCGGCTGATCTAACTGTGACCGAAAGTCTGTCTGTTTTACAGCAATTTTCCACCGTCCTGCTTACTGAACACGTGACTATCTTTGCCTTCGTTAAGTCACGTCAGTACCCACGTTGGTGATCACCTTTCCTGCCTCACCTGGCCTCAACTTAACACCATGGAGCAAAATAATAATACAAATTTTCCAGAAGGACATGATGATAAAAAAAAACTTTCCCCCCAAGAGAATGCGCGATGCACAAGAAGCCTAGTTACCGAAACTAAGAGAAATTGAAACTTTTTCACCCAGAGAGTTGTGAATCTGTGCAATTCTCTGCCACAGAAGGCAGTGGAGGCCAATTCACTGGATGTATTCAAGAGAGAATTAGACATAGCTCTTAGGGCTAGCGGAATCAAGGGATATGGGGAGAAAGCAGGAACGGGGTACTGATTTTGGTTGATCAGCCGTGATCATATTGAATGGCAGTGCTGGCTCGAAGGGCTGAATGGCCTACTCGTTCGTGCACTTATTTTCTATGTTTCTAAGTTGTATTGTAGGTCTGCGAGCCCTCTCTAGCTACGCAGGGAAACTAACGAACCACAGAGCCAGAATTATTCCAGAATGAAACATTCCCAGTCAGGTTGATTATAACGCACGCTATACGCAACAGGAAGCGTGCCAAGTGTGGAGAGGGTCATCGGATCGCAGGATGACTGAAATGGAGGTGACGGCAGCAACGAGTCTCTGTGGTATGTACTCATAAAGTCACAGAGTCATTGAATGCCCATCCTAATAAGCGAGTTCGGTATTACAACTGCGCATGCCCAGGTCATGGGTCATTCGGGATAAACATTCCCGCCAGCTGAGCTACTGTGTGTGTGTGTGTATGGACCTGCTGTTTCTCACGTATTTTCCAGTTTTTCTTCTTCGAGGTAAGAAAATGCTGCTTTCAGAACTATTAATGAATGAATGAATACGTTTATTGGACAAGTATAGACATACAAGGAATTTGCCTTGGTGCTCCGCCCGCAAGTGACAACATGACATACAGTTACAGTTAGGAACGACACATAAAACATTAAACATTAAAACTAGGTGTATTTGGAATTAACTAGGTGTATTTATGGTTCATTTGTACAAAACTACGATGATTTTGGTGATTTTATTATTTTATAGTTCGGTGAGTGAGTGAGTGAGTGAGCGAGATCGTGATGATAAATAACAACCATTTTTTAATGATTTTGTTTTAGAGGTGGGAGGGGGGGAGATGAAATGAAATAGCTATCAGCCTAGCTTTCTTTGTAGTCACTAAGAAGGCGAGACTTCAGTGAAGTTGCTGGCTGGTTAGCCTCATCATAACTGGCAAGATGATTTGACAGCTCGACGTTGGATGTGGGAGGCCAACAGTTTAGTCCTTCCGATTCGCAAAACCACCCCTCTTTCAGTCCGCTCATGGGATTGGGAAGATTTTTTTCTACACATTTCAAGAGTTCCTTGTATTGGTCAGCATGACGATGATTTTTCGTCTTTTTTTTTAATATAATTTTTTTATTTTTTATTTATTAGAAGCAAATGTACAAGAGTAGAACAAACGGCATGTAAAATTATACAGTTAATGTACAGCTTCAATTTTGACTTTTTAGCTTTGAATTAGAAGAACAAGAAAGGGAAAAAGTGAGATGTGCAAAGATAGGACTCCTAGACTACCAAAGTAGTGAAGTCAAAGAGTGGGTAAAAGAAAGGGAGAAGAGAGAAATAGGAAAAAAAAAAGAACAAAAAGATAAGAGAGAGAAAAGTGGTGATATACCTGCCTCTCATCCCTCCCCACCCACTTCACCCAACCCATAGTTGGATTTAAATCCAAAGTTGCGTTGCTTGTAAGAAATCGGTAAAGGGTGTCCAAGTCTTGGAAAAATGATCTGGTTTTTCTGCCAAGACAAGTCTAATATTTTCAAGATGTAGTGTCTCGGACATGTTTGTTCCGTCCCGTCTTTTTCAACCGCCTGCCTGCTAAGAAATGCTTCAAAGCTTCGTCTTTCCATCGCAGAAAATATTGTCGTAGTTTGGGTCAGCCGTAACCAATACAAGATTCAACGAAGACAAAAAACTCAGACCGAAAATGTACTCACAGTTTATACAGCGCTGACATCGTTTTTATTATCCCGAATGACCTTTGACAAATCCCATGATTCCTTGTGTTTATCGAGATACTGAACTCGCTTATTGCTCTCGAGTGGTCAGCCACAAGGTGCTTTCTAGTCATAGATTCATAGAGTCATAGAGTGATTCAGCATGGAAGCAGGCCCTTCGGCCCAAATTGCCAACATGTTCCATCCACACTAGTCCCACCTGCCTGCATTTGGCCCAAAAACCTCTAAACCTGTCCTGTTCATGTACCTGTCCAATTGATTCTTAAATTCTTAAGCCATAGTCCCTGTTACAACTAGTTCTTCTGGCAGCTCGTTCCACCACCCTTTGTATGAAAAAGTTACCCCTCAGATTCCTATTAAATCTTTCCCCCCTCACCTTAAACCTATGTCCTCTGGTTCTCTATTCCCCCACTCTGGTCCAGAGGCTGTGTGTGTTTACCCGATCTATTCGCTCATGATTTCATACACCTCTATAAGATCACCTCTCATCCTCCTAGGCTCCAGGGAATAGAGTCCCAGCCTGCTTAACCTCTCCCTATAGCTCAGACCCTCAAGTCCTGGCAACATCCTCGTAAATCTTCTCTGTACCCTTTCCAGCTTGACAGCATCTTGTCTGCAGCATGTTCGGCACAGACATTGTGGGAATAGAAACATAGAAAATAGGTGCAGGAGTAGGCCCTTCGAGCCTGCACCGCCATTCAATATGATCATGGCTGATCATCCAACTTAGTATCCTGTACCTGCCTTTTCTCCATACTCCCTGATCCCTTTAGCCACAAGGGCCACATCTAACTCCCTCTTAAATATAGCCAATGAACTGGCCTCAACTAATTTCTGTGGCAGAGAATTCCACAGATTCACCATTCTCTGTGTGGAAAAAAAAATTCTCATCTCGGTCCTAAAAGACTTCCCCCTTATCCTTAAACTGTGTGGCCCCTTGTTCTGGACTTCCCCAACATCGGGAACAATCTTCCTGCATCTAGCCTGTCCAACCCCTTAAGAATTTTGTACGTTTCTATAAGATCCCCCCTCAATCTTCTAAATTCTAGCCAGTTCTGTGCTGTTCTCTGTTCTATGTCTATAGGCCTGCGACCGAGAGAGAGCGGGGAGATTGAGAGCAGGGATGATTGTGAATGCAGAGTGGAAGAGCAGTAGCTAGCGAGTCCATCTCGCAGGCAACGATCCAGCACAATACTGCGACAGACTGTCTATCGGATTTTCAGTCCGCGGGTGACCTTCAATCAGCGGCAGCAGTCCAAGCCAAAACCCTGTGAAATTGACACATTGCAAGCTGGTTTGTACTCAGTGGTTGTACTCAGGCAATCACCTACGACGAGAGGAGAGAGACCCAGCCAAGCGGATGAAGGAGGATTGTTTTAAATTCAGAATGAGCGTGAGGAGTGGAGAATGGTTGGGCTGCAATCCGGGGTGATGTCGGTAAATGCAAGGCAGTCATTCTGCTGGCAACCTCTCCTCTACACTCCTTCTCTCATTGTCTCACGGGGGCATTTAGGTTTTGCAAATACTTGCTGGCTAACAGGAGGGGGAGGGCAGGAAGCTGGAGGGAAAAGAGATGGCGGGGGAGGGAACGTAAGCCCAGGATAAAATTGTTGCTAAAATATTTAGAAAGAAATCCAGACATTTAAACTCCACAGGGAGATAGGGAGGGAACTGAAGAGGTTTATTTATCCGAAGAGCCATCAGCTGCAGATCTCAACAAACGATTAGTGTGCACTAAATCAGCATATCTAGCAATTTTAACATCGGGGAATCAAAAAGATAAAGGTCTTATTTAAAGCAGAGCATTAGAAACTGACTGAAAATAGAGCATAAACAATTTCAGACGCATTATTAGATATGGATCCAATTACGGGGCAATTTGAGCATTGTATAAGAACAGTGTCGGCTCCAGCGGTGACAAGGGGTCACAAGGGATCTTTTCCAATTTAATGAGAGCGTTGGGGAATTCACCAAAAAATGTGCGAGCAGTAACATTGTCATCGAACTGGTAATCAGACTCTTGCATTACTGATCGCGAGTTCAAATCCAACCAGGAAGATTCAGGGAATTTAAAATCAAATTATTAATGAAATGCTAGATGTTTTTAATCTTGCCGATAATAGTGACCATGATAAAAAAAAAAAAAAAGAATCTTTATTGGTAAAAAATATATTTGGTTCACTGACTTTTTAGTAAAATGGGAATGTGCCAACTTGGTTGGCTGAGCCTATTTATGACCAAATCCTGCAAGCTATAATAGGGATTGTTTGAGTTTGGTTTATTGTCATGTGTACCGAGGTACAGTGAAAAGCTTTTGTTGCAGGCTAACCAGTCAGCGGAAAGACAATACATGATTACAATTGGGCCATTCACAGTTGTCTGCATGTTAAGTTCTTTCCAACCACCTTATCAGATGCATTCACTTTTTTGCAGCAAGATGATTCATTTCACCTTGATTAACATTTCAGGTCAGTGAGTTAGCTCTGATGATGACGGAGCTTGAAGCATTAACTGTTTTCTCTCTCAATAAATGCTGAAGGCTTCCAACAATTTCAGTTTTTGCGACTTGCAAGGGAATAGCAACTCGGGATAAGCACAGGATGTCTTCAATGTCAGACGCACAAAATGTGGCAACCAAGAGCCCAGTGTATGTCATTGTCATCTGTATCCACAACAGAACAATGAAATGTACAAGAAGGAACTGCAGATGCTGGAAAATCGAAGGTAGACAAAAATGCTGGAGAAACTCAGCATCTAGTAGATGTTGCCACACCCGCTGAGTTTCTTCAGCATTTTTGTCAACCTAGAACAATGACATGCTTATTTGCAGCAGCTTAACGGGCCTATAAACACAATGCACACAGATAATCTATAATCATTTTTTTTAAATCAATAATTTAATAACAATTGAGAGCTTCAGGTTCCTTGAATATTATTAACGACCTGTCATGAACTAAACACATTGATATGACAGCCAAGAAAGTACACCAATGCTCGTCTTTCTTGAGGAGACTGAGGAAGTTCAACATGTCTCCAATGACTTACGAACTTCTACAGATGCAACATAGAAAGTATGTTCCATCACAGGTTCCATCACAGCTTGTTTTTGGGAGCAACTCTGCCCAAGACTGCTAGCTCAGTCCATCACAACCTCATCTATTGCAACCGCTGCTCTAGATGTCAGCTGATCTACATCGGTGAGATCAAGCGTAGGCTTGGCGATCGTTTCGCCGAACACCTCCGCTCGGTCCGCCTTAACCAACCTGACTTCCCTGTGACTCAGCACTTCAACTCCCCCTCCCATTCCGAATCCGACCTTTCTGTCCTGGGCCTCCTCCATGGCCAGAGTGAGGGCCACCGGAAACTGGAGGAGCAGCACCTCATATTCCGCTTGGGCAGTCTGCACCCTAGTGGCATAAACATTGACTTCTCCAATTTCCAGTAGCCCTTGCTGTCTCCTCCCTTCCTCCCCTTCTCAGCTCTCCCTCAGCCCTCGGGCTCCTCCTATTCCTTTCTCCTTTCTTCTCCCCCCCCCCCCCCCCCCACCCTACATCAGTCTGAAGAAGGGTTTCGGACCAAAACTTTGCCTATTTCCTTTGCTCCATAGCTGCTGCCTCACCCGCTCAGTTTCTCCAGCATTTTTGTCTACCTTGTTCCTCCCTGGTCATTCCTTCGCCTGCCTGTCTCCACTCGGTAGATGGTGCAGAATTTTGAAAGCGCGCGCCACCAGACTCAGGAACAGCTTCTTCCCCTCTGTTGTCAGGCTTCTGAATGGTCCTTCCATGAGCTTGTGTACTCTCCAATTCACCTTCACACTCACCTATATCCCTTCCACCGGCTTCATCCCCTTCCACAACCTATCTGACACCATTCTGTCTTGCTTTCATCTCTTTCAGCCCTTTCATCTCGAGCCTTTGTCCTCCTATCTGCTAATCAAACTCCCCTCACCTATATTCACCTATCACTTGCCAGGCTCTCTCCAGCTTCTCTCCCTAACTCTCATCAGGTTTCGGGTAGAGACCCTTCTTCAGTCAATCTGAAGAAAGGTCCTGACAAACTGTTTCCTATCCATGTCCTTCAGAGATAGACAATAGACAATAGGTGCAGGAGTAGGCCATTTGGCCCTTTGAGCCAGCACCGCCATTCAATGTGATCATGGCTGATCATCCCCAATCAGTACCCCGTTCCTGCCTTCTCCCCATATCCCCTGACTCCGCTATTTTTAAGAGCCCTATCTAGCTCTCTCTTGAAAACATCCAGAGAACCTGCCTCCACTGCCCTCTGAGGCAGAGAATTCCACAGACTCACAACTCTCTGTGAGAAAAAGTGTTTCCTCGTCTCCGTTCTTAATGGCTTACTCCTTATTCTTAAACTGTGGCCCCTGGTTCTGGACTCCCCCAACGTCGGGAACATGTTTCCTGCCTCTAGCGTGTCCAAGCCCTTAACAATCTTATATGCAGGAAGATTGCTCCCAATGTTGGGGAAGTCCAGGACAAGGGGTCACAGCTTAAGGATAAGGGGGAAATCCTTTAAAACCGAGATGAGAAGAACTTTTTTCACACAGAGAGTGGTGAATCTCTGGAACTCTCTGCCACAGAGGGTAGTCGAGGCCAGTTCATTGGCTATATTTAAGAGGGAGTTAGATGTGGCCCTTGTGGCTAAGGGGATCAGAGGGTATGGAGAGAAGGCAGGTATGGGATACTGAGTTGGATGATCAGCCATGATCATATTGAATGGCGGTGCAGGCTCGAAGGGCCGAATGGCCTACTCCTGCACCTAATTTCTATGTTTCTATATGAGATATCCTCTCATCCTTCTAAACTCCAGAGTGTACAAGCCCAGCTGCTCCATTCTCTCAGCATATGACAGTCCCGCCATCCCGGGAATTAACCTTGTAAACCTACGCTGGGCTCCCTCAATAGCAAGAATGTCCTTCCTCAAATTAGGGGACCAAAACTGCACACAATACTCCAGGTGTGGTCTCACTAGAGCTCTGTACAACTGCAGAGTTATTGTCTGACCCGCAGAGTTACTCCAGGTCTCCAGCACTTTGTGCCTATTTATCCTCAGATATTATACTGGGTTGGTTTTCTGCCAGTGTGCACATGTTCACAGTTTAGTGGTTTGCCCATTCATTTCTAGTGAAGGGAGACATGCATTTTTAAATCCGTGCTTCTTTGTGTCCCGATATGTATAGGTCCAATATCAGTGGCTTTTACATTATATTGACTGGAAAGATTCAGAATGAATGAGACAAGGAGGTTATATTTGATTGTATGGGACATGTGAGGAAACTTTAGATGGCATAAAAGAATGTGGTTCCTCCCACTACCTCTGTTCCACTCTGACTCCTTCTTCAACCAGTTAATATTCACGAGACATCAATGAATCGTTCTCCTCCCCCACGTATTTCAATGTCTTTGTTCTGTTGCCAGATTCGACCAGAGCCTTCCAATTAAAGTATCCACCTCCTGCCTCATAGATTATGAAACCATCAGCTGAATACAAGGGTGACTTTACCGACATAATGCCTCAACAAGGTGACACGCCGCTCACCTTTGTTGGCTTCCACCATCTCAATTCTTCAATCTAACCACAAACATTCATGTCATCAAAGGTTTCCTAGCATGCAATGTACAATCAAAACTAACCTCTTTGTCCCATTCATCCTGAACCATTACAGTTAATGTCACCCATGGTTTACATAATGGAATGAACGGATATGGGGAGAAAGCAGGAACGGGGTACTGATTCTGGATGATCAGCCATGATCATATGGCTGGCTCAAAGGGCTGAATGGCCTACTCCTGCACCTACTTTCTATGTTTCTATGTTTTAACTCTACAGGCTTCTGTGTCCAATGGACAGGACCTATCACCTTTATGGCTGCAAACTATCGTTTCAGGTGAGGTTGACGATGGAATGTGACCCTGATACCTTCGTCATCAACTAATCCCCACTGTACAACCTGAGACCTCAGCAAGGTAGAATCCTTGGACTATTTTGAAATATAAATCACAGTTCCAATAAATGAAGTTATCTGTGAAGCTTATTTATTGATCATTGGAACCGAGTTGAAATATTATTTTCTACCATTGCCACCTGTGTGTTATAAGAGACTCTCGTATGGAAAGGTCAAGTGGCCTATTAATAGATAAGAGCTTAAAATTTACATAATTTCAATTAACTTTTCATCAGCAATAAATTTTCAAATAGTCAGGAAAATGGGATTTTCCCAGCTTGCTACACACTGTCTGATATTCCTGGTTGCTTGTCGCATCAATTCCCATTCCATTTCCCATTCACTTGAGAGACACAAAATGCTGGAGTAACTCAGCGGGACAGGCAGCATCTCTGGAGAGAAGGAAATGGTGACGTTTCAAGTAGTGACCCTTCCTCAGACTCTGGGGTCTCGACCCAAAGCGTCACCCGTTCTTTGTCTCCAGAGTTGCTGGCTGTTCCACAAGAGGCTGAAACGTTGCCTATTTCCTTCGCTCCATAGATGCTGCTGCACCCGCTGAGTTTCTCGAGCAATTTTGTCTACCAAGTCTGAAGAAGGGTTTCGGCCCGAAACGTTGCCTATTTCCTTCGCTCCATTGATGCTGCTGCACCCGCTGAGTTTCTCCAGCACTTTTGTCTACCATCTTAAACCCGAGAACTGCAGGGTTGAACGGACCAGAGTCTCATCCTGAGGGGAGTCTTTTTTACTGGTGACACAATGAACTGCAGATGCTGGAGTAGCTCGGCGGGTCAGGCAGCATCTGTGGAGGGAATGGACAGGCAATGTTTAAGGTTTCAAGTGACCCTTCTTCAGAATCCCTTTACTGATTGTTGTGAGTTAAACAAAACTGGAGCCCTGAAGTCAAGTCAAGACAAGTCACATTTATTTATATAGCACATTTAAAAAACAACTCTCGTTGGCCAAAGTGCTTTACATTGGTATAAGAATAGTAAAACAAACAAACTACATACATATAGCCCACGCTCAGAGGATGTCAAGAAAGGCTTGGGAGTACAGATGAGTTTTTAGTCTCGACTTAAAGGAGTCGATGGAGGGGGCAGTTCTGATGGGAAGAGGGATGCTGTTCCACAGTCTAGGAGCTGCAACCGCAAAGGCACGGTCGCCCCTGAGCTTATGCCTAGACCGCGGGATGTTCAGTAACCCCAAGTCGGCCGATCTGAGGGACCTGGAGGTGGAGTGGTGGGTGAGCAGACTTTTAATGTAGGTGGGGGCAAGCCCGTTGAGGGCTTTGTAGACATAAGATACATGTATAACATATCTTTATTCCCCATGTAGTCACTGTTAACTGTCCCAGCTATTTCTGAACCCTCTATGACTCTGGATTAGTCATCATTGCATCAGCCACCCAGTTAGACGTATACCTCCCACCCTCTGTTGATGCAAATTGTTCAGCTACTCTGACACATCTAATAAACTAACATATCAATTCCTTAATCAGCTGTAAACGCAGCTTTGCAGAGGAAAGGGCAGGTTAGTATTTAGGGTACTGATGTTCCCAGCAGCTTCCCCATCGACACTGCACTTTCTAAATTTGCTTCAAACTAATTTTCAGACGTGATCAACTACAATGCATTTTGTAACTTACTTTGTGTCTTTTCGGTTAAAGGTTCAATCAGAAAATCTTCCTAATTTCATAAAATTAGTTTAGTTTACAGCGGGGGGGAAAAGGCCCTTCGGCCCACCTAGTCCGTGCCGACCAGCGATCCCCGCACACTAGCACTACCCTTCAGTCTTGGGACATAGAAACATAGAAACATAGAAAATAGGTGCAGGAGTAGGCCATTCGGCCCTTCGAGCCTGCACCGCCATTCGATATGATCATGGCTGATCATCCAACTTAGTATCCCATCCCTGCCTTCTCTCCATTTACAATTTTACCAAACCAATTAACCTACAAACCTGTACGATTTTTGGGGTGTGGGAAGAAACCGGAGCACCTAGAGAAAACCCACGCAGGCCACAGGGAGAACATACAAATTTAGAAAGTGCAGTGTCGATTGGGAAGCTGCTGAACATACAAACCTTTCTTCAGACTGAAGTTTTGGTTCGAGACCTTCTTCAGACTGAAGAAGGGTCTCGACCCGAAACGTCACCCATTCGTTCTCTCCAGAGATGCTGCCTGTCCCGCTGAGTTACTCCAACATTTTGTGTCTATCTTCGGTTGAATCCAGCCTCCACAGTTCCTTCCCTTACACGAGGTACTGAGAGGTGATGGAACACGTTACAGGGGTCTCATATATTTTCTGTTCATTCCATATTTCATTAGTCCTTGACTTTGAGATCCTCCTTGTCATTTTGCAAGTGGACTGAAGCGAGCTGGCACTGGGATTGATCATTGCCTTAGACCCCCTGTTCCCTAGCTGGAACTTGCTGTACTCATTCACCATTGTGTTGCTGCTGCTTAAGATGTGAGTTGTGTTGAGTTGTGTTAAGGAGTGTGTTGTTTGATTCACCCCACATGAACTGAATGATAAATCTTTAAGCTGACTAAGAAAAAAAGCCACTCTATCTTATCAGACATTGTACTCTCCAGTAAAGGGGAAACACTGTGGTGAGTTTGCAAGGTGGTTGAACCTGTGGGGCCTTATATACAAATCTACATTTTAAAATGTGTTGCTTCTATAAGTCTGAAGAAGGGTTTGGGCCTGAAACGTCGCCTATTTCCTTCGCTCCATAGATGCTGCCTCACCCACTGAGTTTCTCCAGCATTTTTGCCTCTTGCCTCTATCAGCGCTCGGTTTCAACGTTTCTACTTTATCTCCAGAACGCATCTCACAATTTACTGCAATCATCACACTTCCATAATTAATTCTGCACTGATCCCAAGCTTGAGATAAAAAGTTCCTAAAGGCCGCTGGGCACTCGAATTAGATTTATGGAACCCAGCCCAAAATGACAAGGGGATCATTGAAGTTGAGGACAATTGAAATATAAGTTGTGGTGAAAAGAAAAGAGATTGATGACTGAGAGAATATTGTGGATCTTTGTCATGTTCTCCGTCGCACGCAGTATTAGCTTCACTCTCAATGACTCACATTCTCTTTGTGTGAAATACAGTGAGTTTGTGAAACGGTTCTGTGTTTGCCCCTTAATGTGCGGTAGAGGACTGTGGCTAAAATCAGTCTGCGGTCTGAAGAAGAGACCCGACCCGAAACGTCACCTATCCATGTTGTCCATAGATGCTGTTGAACCATTAATGCCCCTGTCCCACTTAGGAAACCTGAACGGAAACCTCTGGAGACTTTGCGCCCCACCCAAGGTTTCCGTGCGGTTCCCGGAGGTTCCCGGAGGTTCTTGTCAGTCTCCCTACCTGCTTCCACTACCTGCAACCTCCGGGAACCGCACGGAAACCTTGGGTGGGGCGCAAAGTCTCCAGAGGTTTCCGTTCAGGTTTCCTAAGTGGGACAGGGGCATTAGACTTTAGAGATACAGCATGGCAACAGGCCCTTCAGCCCACCGAGTCCACGCCGACCAGCAATCACCCCGTACATTGGCATTATCCTACACACTAGGGACAATTGACAATTTTTCCGAAGCCAATTAACCCACAAAACCTGCATGTCTTTGGAGTGTGGAAGGAAACTGATCAGCTCCTAGTGGCGGCGCGGCTCTGGCTGCAGTGGCTCTCCGGCAGTCCTGTTTGTTTTGTGTTTTTGGGTTGTTTATTTTCGTTTTGGTTAGTCTAGTTTTGGTTTTTAGTTTGTGTTTTTTGGGGGGGGGGGTTGAAACGGGGCTTGCTGTCTCTCCCTGCGGGGGAATGCGACTTTTTTGTCGTATTCCCCTTCTCTGCCTCCGTCTGCGCTGAGGCCTAATGGCGGAGCTGGCGACCTCGAGGCTCAGGAGGCAGAGCCCGCCAGGACTCGCCCTGAGCTCGCTCCCGTGAGGGCGGCACGGCTCGGGGCTGGAACAGGGCTTTCGTGAGGGGCTGTGACGGCCGGCCCGAGGAAGGAACGGTGCTCCCGTCGGAGTGGCCGAGCTCGGGGAGGTACGGCGTTCCCAGCCCGAGGGAGGAGCGGCGCCCGGGTCGGGGGCGGCCAGCCCGAGGGAGAAGCGGCGCCCGGTCGTTGCGGCCCAGCCCCAGGGGAGGAGCGGCGCCCGGTCGGAGCGGCCCAGCCCGAGGGAGAAGCGGTGCCCGGTCGGGGCGGCCCAGCCCGAGGGAGGAGCGGCGCCCAGTCGGGGCGGCCCAGCCCGAGGGAGAAGCGGCGCCCGGTCGGGGGCGGCCCAGCCCAAGGGAGGAGCGGTGCCCGGTCGGGGCGGCCCAGCCCGAGGGAGGAGCGGCGCCCAGTCGAGGCGGCCCAGCCCGAGGGAGGAGCGGTGCCCGGTCGGGGCGGCCCAGCCCGAGGGAGGAGCGGCGCCCAGTCGGGGCGGCCTGGCGCGAGGGAGGAGCGGCGGCCTGGCGCGAGGCTGAGACGGTGGCAGTACTCACGTGAGGGCGATCCGGCTCGGGGCTGGAACGATGCTCCGGGGGCTGGGACGGCAGTTCTGGTGGCGGTGGCCTGAGACCGGGGATTCGGCCGCGGGCCAGCGGCTGCGTCAGCAGGTCTGGTGAGCGGCAGCTTCGACTATACAGGGCCGCGGTGTTTGAGCCGCGGGACAGGTTTTAACATCGCCCGGGGGGTATCGCCTCAGCGCAGAAGGAGAAGAGGAGGGAAGAGACTGCAGCCCTAAGACTTTTGCCTCCATCACAGTGAGGAGATGTTGGGTGGACTCACTGTGGTGGATGTTAATATGTGTTTATTGTTGTTTTTTTATTGTATTGTATTGTATGTATGACTGCTTCAATTTCGTTCAGACTTCGGTCTGGATGACAATAAAAGGCTATCTAATCTTATCTTATCTTATCTTATCTCTGATAAAACCCACGCAAGTCACAGGGAGAACGCACAAATGCCGTACAGACAGTACCCGCAGTCAAGATTGAACCCAGGTCTCAATCACAGCGAGGCAGCAACTCTACCACTGTGCCAACGTGCCACGCCGACTTACTCTGCCCACCCATTGACTTACTCCAGCACTTTCTGTCTATTTTGTAAACCTGCATCTGCAGTTCCTTGTTTTTACGTCAGGCTCGCCTTCATGATGCTCCCACATGTCAGTAACAAAGACGTGAAAACACGAAGCAAAGAAAAAGAGGCAGGAATATGCCACACAACACTGGGAAATGAAGGGCTCACCATTCAGTACCAACTAGCGGGCAAATTGATCAATCCCACTCACTTCTTCTCCGGCTGGTCCCAAGTGATCCATGGAGCAAGTTGAGTAACAGACCTTACCCTTCCATATCTCTGTGTCTCCCCCTCCCCTAACTCTCAGTCTGAAGAAGGGTCTCGACCTGAAACGTCGCCCATTCCTTCTATCCAGAGATGCTGCCTGTCCCGCTGAGTTACTCCAGCATCTGCAGTTCCCCCCTGCACAGAGTAATAGCCTTTTCAAAGTAAATGGGCCTGACCATGCTGGAAGAGCCAGCTGCCATCAACAGCGCCTATACATCAAGTTAACTGGTTAACTCCAGGCCAAATCGATAGGAAATCACTCTTGTGTGTTTCAGTTGTTGCTCTCTGGTTACTCAAGTATCCAACACAGAACATTAGCAATTGTCTAAACGACAGGCAGGTGGAGATGTTGAGGCAATTTGCGGGCTTGAGTGAAAATGACCAAATATGTTTAACCAAGTTATGAAGAGTGAGTGGAACTTTCAGGCAGTGAAAATCAATTATGTACACCGTAGGCCTCAAGCAGCTTGGAAGGATAAGAATTAAGATCCAGGGTGCTTTTTCACTGGAGGCAACTCCAATTTGGTGTCCATGTTATGGAGCATGATGCACAGATGTAAAAGATATCCAGCAACCTCTTACTTTATGTTTAAGAAGGAACTGCAGATGCTGGAAAATCGAAGGTAGACAAAAATGCTGGAGAAACTCAGCGGGTGCAGCGAGAGAGAACCTGCCTCCACCGCCCTCTGAGGCAGAGAATTCCACAGACTCACCACTCTCTGTGTGAAAAAGTGTTTCCTCATCTCCATTCTAAATGGCTTACTCCTTATTCTTAAACAGTGGCCCCTGGTTCTGGACTCCCCCAACATCGGGAACATGTTTCCTGCCTCTAGCGTGTCCAAACCCTTAATGACCTTATATGTTTCAATAAGATCCCCCTCATCCTTCTAAACTCCAGAGTATACAAGCCCAGCCGCTCCATTCCCTCAGCATATGACAGTCCCGCCATCCTGGGAATTAACCTTGTAAACCTATGCTGCACTCCCTCAATAGGAATAATGTCCTTCCTCAAATTAGGAGACCAAAACTGCACACAATACTCCAGATGTGGTCTTACTAGTGCCATATACAACATAACAAGCAAAAGCACACGCGCATACATGCACGCCACTCACGCATATGCACACAACATGCATCCACGTGCACACGGAATTAAGACACAGTGAATTTTAGTCTCCATTTTATATAAAGGAGAGAAAGATGCAGGAAGCAACATTCATTGTAATGACAGATGAGCTGAAAGCTGCTGTGAACAGGAAGGACTGAACCTGCAGAGAACGTCATTCTCAAGGGGCTGTCCCACTGTACGAGCTAATTCAAGAGTTCTCCCGAGTTTCCCCTGATTCGAACTCGGAGAATTACGGTAATAGCCGTTCGTAGGTACTCGGGGCTCTCGTGGACATTTTTCACCGTGCTGAAAAAACATCACGAGTTACCGAATTTCCCGAGTACCTGCCGTTAGCGTTACGAGCCGCTACGATACATCCACGAGCTCCGACATACCCGCTACGCACATTCTACGTACTTACCACGAGTTTGATTGTTTTTAAAACTTGGGAGAGCTCTTGAATTACCTCGTACAGTGGGACAGGCCCTTCAGGGAGAGCGGAAGGCCACGAGCTGCCAGGCAGCGGTCTTCAAAATGATGAGACAAGAACACAAGCAGCGGATGTGTAAACACAAGAACGTCACAGATAAATCCAATAAACATCTCCCGAGAAACCTGCTTCCCCAGAGAATGGTGAGGATGTACAATTAGCTCCCATGAGATGCGTTCAAGGGCAAGTACTATCAACAAACTAGGATGAGGGGAAAGAATTAGAATAAGTTGACAGGATTTAGATGTAGAGAGACACAAAATGCTGGATTAACTCAGCGGTTCAGGCAGCGTCTCTGGAGAGATGGAATGGGTGACGTTTCTGGTCGAGACCCTTCCTCAGTCTGAGAGTCTGGGGAGAGGGAAACTAGAGATGTCTCTAACCTAGTTCTAACCTCTTCTAACCTCTAACCTCTTCCCTAGTTTCCCTCTCCAGTCTGAAGAAGGGTCTTGACCCAAAACGTCACCCAATCCTTTTCTCCAGAGATGCTGCCTGACCCACTGAGTTACTCCAGCATTTTGTGTCGATCTTCGGTGTAAACCAGCATCTGCAGTTCCTTCCGACACATTTAGATGAAGAGAGATGGGAGGAGACTCATGAGTATTACAGGCTTCTGAACAGTCCTTCCATTAGCTATGATAGAGGCCAATTCATCTCTATCCTATTGTGATCATTGGACTCTATGTCTATGGAACTGATGTGCTACAATGCTGAGAACTATATTCTGCACTCTGTATCTTCCCCTTTGCATATAATATTATCTGATTCGATTGGATAGCATGCAAAACAAAGCTTTTCACTAAACCTCGGTCTAGGTGACAATTATAAACCTAAATGCTAATCTGGGTGTGTGGCCACTGTTAGTGTTCAAAATATGATGTTTTGTAACATGAGTTTTCAGAGATTTAAGATTACATGAAATCTTCAGTTGGCAATAACTTCACAAGTGGGAAAAATATTACACTATTTATCCTAACGTCAAAACAACCTTCAGGGAAGGGATAT
This sequence comes from Amblyraja radiata, assembly GCF_010909765.2. Lineage (NCBI taxonomy): Eukaryota > Metazoa > Chordata > Chondrichthyes > Rajiformes > Rajidae > Amblyraja > Amblyraja radiata. Next base: position 2,894,125 of record NC_045992.1, read on the forward strand.
ATGTTTGCAAAAATTCTTAAAAATGAAAGCCATAAAGCATTGATAAATATATATGACAAATCCTAAAATATTGTTTTGTTCAACACCTGTACTTGTGGAAGTGTTTGACTTTTCTACTTATAATGGATAGGGATATTAACGACACTGATATCTCTGCTAAATCTACATTGCCAACTTGTCACTAATTCCCCTATTAGGCTTGTAGTAAATTATAGTTGGTCATTCAGTAGACAGTTGAGTCTGATGTGATTTTTTGTGCTTTTGTCTTGAAGAGATGGCATTTGAGTAGTTTGGTTTAGTTTAGTATAGCTTTGTTTTGCATGCTACCCAATTGAATCAGATAATACTATGTGCAAACACAATGAAGTTAAACTTAAGTACAATGGATAGAGCAAAGGGAAGATACAGAGTGCAGAATATAGTTCTCAGCATTGTAGCGCATCAGCTCCATAGACAAAGCCCAATGATCACAATGGGGTAGAGATGAGATGACCTCTGTCATTAGGCCCTTCAACCCACCTAGTCCACACCGACCAGCGAATCCCTACGCACTAACACTACACATGTCTGTGGAATTCTCTGCCTCAGAGGGCGGTGGAGGCCGGTTCTCTGGATGCTTTCAAGAGAGAGCTAGATAGGGCTCTTAAAAATAGCGGAGTCAGGGGATATGGGGAGAAGGCAGGAACGGGGATGATCAGCCGTGATCACATTGAATGGCGGTGCTGGCTCGAGGGGCTGAATGGCCTACTCCTGCACCTATTCTCTATTGTCTATTGTCTAACACTATCCTACACACATTTGGGGTAATATACAAATTTCCCAAGCCAATTAACCTACAAACCTTTAAGAGTCAAGAGTCAAGGGAGTTTTATTGCAGGTAGACAAAAATGCTGGAGAAACTCAGCGGGTGCAGCAGCATCTATGGAGTGAAGGAAATAGGCAACGTTTCGGGCCGAAACCCTTCTTTATTGCCATGTGTCCCAGATAGGACAATGAAATTCTTACTTGCTGCAGCACAACACAATATGTAAACATAGTACAGAACAAAAGATAATAGTTCAGTGTGTCGATAGAGAACCTTTAATTTTGAGGCTGTGACCTCTTGTCCTTGGCTCTCCCACTAGTGGAAACATCCTCTCCACATCCACTCTATCCAGGCCTTTTTTCACACTGCTGTTCACTATTCACTTTATTGTTTAACGTCTGTGAGCTTACCTGTCCTAATCCAATCTCATGTGGGCCGAAGTTTGAAGTACAACATTTGTTAACTCTAATTGTCGCTGGTTGACGGCTGGGGTTAGAATAGGAAATGTCTCTCTGAAGCATGATACAGTGTTCAGGACTTGGGGTTAAGCCCAATGTGAGTATACTTCTCTCTCTTGTCACAAATAACAGAGTCCATGCGCTGGATCGTAACAGTTCCATTATCCCGCAAAGTCTCATCCAATCTGAAGAGGTACAAAAAGATATAATCTCCTGAAGATGGCGAGCATTGTGGTCAGTACCAAAGCTGCCTTGAAAATCCTATTGCGCAGAGAAAATTGCCACTGCTGGGATGTTTTTAATAGACTCAGCCCGGCAACTGAGAATATTAAGGTCAATCATACAATGTGACCTGTAGATTCCAATATTAGTGAGCTCACTGTTTTCAGAGTTCTAGTGTAGGGTAGACAGAAGCCATTATTACTGTTCAATCACTCTGTGAATAGTTTGTTGCTTTTCTTTTCCCGTGGATCGCTCCAGCTTTCAAACATGACCGTTCGCCAACAATGAAACCTTGCCGTTGCTACTGATGTGCTCACCGAGTCAATTAGTTGCTGTCAATCAGATTGGCCATCTTCAGCCTGTCTGCTGCAAGCACGGAGCGGTGATAGATTAGATTTCCTAACAGAAAATGAGGACAATTTTGTGCTTCTGAACGTGAAAGACTTTTCTGCTTGGCCGGAGCAGATAGCGCATAAGCAGATGTCTGGTGGAGGTGTCTACATTTGATTTAATTCCGATCTCTCCTTGCCATTCACTGGTGTGGTGTCAATGCACTTTACACTCCAACTTTCTTCCAAATGGTCACTCTGAGTGAGGTTGCTCAGTTATGGGGCGATCGCAGGATATTTCTCCCCGATAACTATCATCCTCCCTTCCCATCGTTGCTGTCAGCAGAGATTAATTTGCAGCACCAGCCTTCAAACACATCAAATGATTTTTAATTTCACAGTAAATTGGGAATCATATACTTGCAAGTGTAAGCTGGGCAACACATGTAGCTACCTTTATTTTTTAACTGTTCTTCCCATTCCCATGTCAACCTTTCTGTGCCTCCTTGAGAGTCCAGCTTGGCCCGACCTGCCCACACTGCATGTCCCATCTACACTAGTCCCACCTGCCTGCATTTTGCCCATATCCCTCTATGCCTGTCCTATCAGAATCAGAAACAGAATCAGAATCACACTTTGCAACATACGAGGAATTTCATCGGCCAGGTCAGTCATACAATTAAAAGCAACAGATCACTAAAAAAAACCACATTTTAACATGAACATCCACCACAGTGACTCCTACACATTCCTCACTGTGATGGAAGGCGAAATAAAGTTCAAGTCTCTTCCTTTTGTTCTTCCTCGGTCATGGGCCTCGAGCCTCCATTGACGGGATGATCTTGACTCCTGTAGTTGGCGGCGTTCGAGCCCTCCGCGTCGAGGCGATCAGCTCCCGCATTGGGGGATCCATGGATTGTCCAAGTGATTGTTAACCCTTGTGATAGCCCCTGCCTCAACTACTTCCTCCAGCAGGTTGTTCCATACACCCACCACCCTTTGTGTGAAAAAGTTGTGCTACTCCATTGTGCAGCCAGGTTTTTGTATCTTCTGCCCTAGGGGAGTTGGGAGAAGAGGGAATGACCGGGGTGTGAATGGTCCTTGATTATGTTGGCTGCTTTCTGAGGCAGTGTGAAGTGTAGCTGGAGTTGGTGGAAGGAGAGGCTGGTTTGCATGACGGTCTGGGCTGCATACACAACTCTTGTGATAGACACAAAATGCTGGAGGAACTCAGCGGGACAGACAGCATCTCTGGAGAGAAGGAATGGGTCGAGACCCATCTTAATACTGAGAGTCAAGGGAGAGGGAGACACAGAGATACGGAAGGGTAAGGTGTGAACACACAGATCAAAGGGGACGAACGAGTTTGGGTTAAAACATGGTGGTGGTGCTGGGGACCAGGAGGAATCACAGAGGTGAAACAGCAAGGGAGGGTGTGGCAGAACTCTCGTCAGAGAGAGGAGGAGAACCTCTTCAAAGTACCTTGAGGAGAATTTGCAGTGGAGCAGACTAAATGTGTGGGTAGGAACTGCAGAAGCTGGTTCACCTATTCTTGCTCACTAGAGAAGCTGCCTGTCCCGCTGACTTACACCAGCATGTTGTGTCTATCTTCGGTGTAAACCAGCATCTGGAGTTCCTTCTCTGACCTCCGTACCATCGAGGGGATCTATCACAGTCGCTGCCTCAAAAAGGCTGACAGCATCATCAAGGACCCACACCATCCTGGCCACACAATCATCTCCCCGCTCCCTTCAGGTAGAAGGTACAGGAGTCTGAAGACTGCAACGTCCAGATTCAGAAATAGCTACTTCCCCTCAGCCATCAGGCTATTAAACTCAACTGAAACAAAACTCTGAACATTAATAGCCCATTATCTGTATATTTGCACTTTATCTGTTTTATTTATTCATGTGTGTATATATTTATACAATGGTATATGGACACGCTGATCTGTTCTGTATTTATGCCTTCTATTTTCTGTTGTGCTGAAGCAAAGCAAGAATTTCATTGTCCTATCTGGGACACATGACAATAAAGTCTCTTGAATCTTCCCACACGGCCCTTGTGCACTTGGACAGAGTAATTGCGAAAGAAGAATGTGATGCATCCCACTAGGATATTTTTCTCCGCTGCATTTATAGCAATTGGTCTGAGCCGTCAAAGACAAGCTGAATTTTTTTAGTTTATTCCTTCATTGGAGCTTGTTGGCGGCAACAATGTTCTGTAAATTATTGTGGTACAGCGATATTTATTTGGAATGTACTGAAAGGTGGGAAAAAGGCAAGCCTTTTTTAAAGACGGAGCAGTTTGATCTATTCCGATAACTGCCTGTCTCAGATGGATTTTATTCCCATTAGCCACGTTTCCTGCCATATTTCACTTTTATGTTCCTTTCATCGTGCTGTGGGTCTGCAGCACAACTTTCCCATGTACGGTTTTACTCATTCACTCACAGTATGTGGACGTACGACACTGCAAATCACAATGTTCATCACTATCTTTGCGTACAGTTTTGGTCTCCTAATCTGAGGAAAGACATTCTTGCCATAGAGGGAGTACAGAGAAGGTTCACCAGACTGATTCCTGGGATGTCAGGACTTTCATATGAAGAAAGACTGGATAGACTCGGCTTGTACTCGCTAGAATTTAGAAGATTGAGGGGGGATCTTATAGAGACTTACAAAATTCTTAAGGGGTTGGACAGGCTTGATGCAGGAAGGTTGTTCCCGATGTTGGGGAAGTCCAGAACAAGGGGTCATAGTTTAAGGATAAAGGGGAAATCTTTTAGTACTGAGATGAGAAAAACATTTTTTACACACAGAGTGGTGAATCTCTGGAATTCTCTGCCACAGAATGGAGTTGAGGCCAGTTCATTGGCTATATTTAAGAGGGAGTTAGATGTGGCCCTTGTGGCTAAAGGGATCAAGGGGTATGGAGAGAAGGCAGGTACGGGATACTGAGTTGGATGATCAGCCATGATCACATTGAATGGCGGTGCAGGCTCGAAGGGCCGAATGGCCTACTCCTGCACCTATTTTCTATGTTTCTATGTTTCTATCTTCTCTGAGCTGAGGAGGCATTGTTTAGCCTGGAGTCAAGAACAAAGGGCGGCACAGTGGCGCAGTGGTAGACTTCACAACTTCATAGGTTATAGGAGCAGAATTAGGCCCTTCAGCCCATCAGGTCTACTCTGCCATTCAATCATGGCTGATCCATCTTTCCTTCCCAACCCCATTCACCTGCCTTCTCCCCGTAACCTCTGACACCCGGCCAGTGCCAGAGAACCGGGTTAGATCCTGACTACAGGTGATGTCTGTGAGGAGTTTGCATGGTCTCCTTGTAACTGCATGGGCTTTCTCCAGGTGCTCCGATTTCCTTCCACACTCCAAAGACATGAAGGTTTGCAGGATAATTGGGTTCTGTAAGAATTTCTCCTAGAGTGTAGGTTGCAAAACTGGAATTACATAGAACTGGTGCACAGGTGATCAATAGACAATAGACAATAGTTGCAGGAGTAGAGGCCATTCGGCCCTTCGAGCCAGCACCGCCATTCAATGTGATCATGGCTGATCATCCCCAATCAGTACCCCGTTCCTGCCTTCTCCCCATATCCCCTGACTCCGCTATTTTTAAGAGACCTATCTAGCTCTCTCTTGAAAGTATCCAAAGAACCGGCCTCCACCGCCCTCCAAGGCAAAGAATTCCACAGATTCGCAACTCTCTGTGTGAAGAAGTGTTTCCTCATCTCCGTTCCAAATGGCTTACCCCTTATTCTTAAACTGTGGCCCCTGGTTCTGGACTCCCCAACATCGGGAACATGTTGGGGGACTCCCACACTCCAAAGACGTGCAGGTTTGTAGGTTAATTGGCTTCTGCAAATTGTCTCTAATGTGTGGGATCGAGCTAGTGAATGAGGGATTACTGGTCGGCACCGACTCGGTGGGCCGAAGGGACTGTTTCTATGCTGTATCTCTAGAACTAAAACCAAAATACTTTCTAACAACCTGTTCAAATCAACAAAGGTCCAAGTTCAAGCAATGATATTTCTTCAACCACAATGTTCTGTGGAGGATTCGTGCCTGAAAGATATCAGGAACAAATATTCAATATTGCTCTCTAACTGTTGGGGTCACGAAGTATGTATTTTCAACGCTGCTTCTAAAATTCACTTCCCCCGGTTGTCAATGGGGTGACATTTCAGAAGTGGAGAACAAACCATGCTGTTTGCTCTTGGATCAGTAGATGGCACCTTAAGTGAAAACGCATGGTGCCATTTTCCATGAATCCAGGACCGATCTTTCACGCTGTAACACAATCTAGCATGTGTCATTTGCTGACTAAAACCTTGCTCTGCTTTAAAATAACCAGGATTATTAAATAACAACAAAACCAAGCAAGACTAGAACACAGAACATAAAACATAGAAGGGTACAGCACATGAACAGGCCCTTCGGCCCACAATGTCTGTTCCGGACATGAATACCCAGTTATACTAATCTCATCTGCCTTCACATATCCCTCCATTCCCAGCATATCTTTGTGCCTGTATAAAAGTCTCTTTAACTCCACTATTGTATCTACCTGCTCCACCACTCCTGGCAACACGTTCCAGGACTCACACATCTCCTTTAAACGTTGCTCCTCTCATGTAAAACCGATGCGCTCTGGTGCTTTAGAGATACAGCACGGAAACAGGACCTTTGGCCCATCAAGTCCGTGACAACCAGCGATCACCCCCTTCTCTAGCACTATCCCGCGGTTCGAATCCCGCTTGGAGTGCATACTGTCTTTGTGTCCTTGGGCAAGACACTTCACCCACCTTTGCCTGTGTGTGAATGTCTGTGAATGTGTGTGAGTGATTGGTGGTGGTCGGAGGGGCCGTAGGCGCAGATTGGCAGCCACGCTTCCGTCAGTCTGCCCCAGGGCAGCTGTGGCTACAGAAGTAGCTTACCACCACCGAGTGTGACTGAGGAGTGAATGAATAATGCGATGTAAAGCGCCTTGAGTATTAGAAAGGCGCTATATAAATCCCATCCATTATTATTATTATTATCCTGCAACCTCGAGCCAATTTACAATTTACAGATTTCCAAACCTGGACGTCTTTGGAGTGTGGGAGGAAACCGGGGCACCTGGAGAAAACCCACGCAGGTCACGGGGAGAACGTGCAAACTCCGTACAGACAGCACCCGTAGTCAGGATCAGACTCGGGTCCCTGACACTGTAAATATGTGGTGTTAACAAAGGTTAACATATTAGCATGTACAAGAGCAACATCTGGAAGAGCAGACTGCCAAAGGCGCTCTGGCACAACAGAAACCACATCTGTAACGCAACGGAAAAAATAACATCTGAGCAAATTGGACTCATTTTGATTGGACACTTGGACACTTGTCTTTGACACACGGGGCTTATTGTGTAAGTGGCAGCCATCTACTTTTCTCTTTGCCTTTAGCCTCTCCAGTAGTTCTTAGTTCACAGCTGGCTCAGGAGTCACGATACATTTTCCACCAACGTTTACTGTTCAAAACGTGTCATGATTGATGACGTGCAAGTCCCCCTTCTCCCCCCACCCCTCCCCCTCACAATCCCTCCTCCTGACAATTCATACAAGTTCCAGTGAGGAAAGGTTGGGACCAGCTTTAACCTATTTCCCCAGGGTCCTCAGCCCACAGAGCAAGTGACCATAATTCAGAAATAATTGGCTGACCATAGTTAAGGGCGACAAAGCGACTGGGCTGGAAAATGGAAACTTGTGCCTGGCTGATGCCTAATATAATCCTTCTGCAAACATCCCCCTGTGTTGCAAACGGTAATCTATTTGTTCAGCTAAAATGCTGTCAGAAAAGAGGTTGTGAAAGAAGAAGTATTGGTGAAAAGTCAGTTACTCTGTTTATTTTTAATGTTGGGGGAGATTTTTTTTTCAATCGCGATTTATCATGAATAATCCTCAGGGACTACTGAACAAATTGTGCCGTTTAGTTGTTGGAGTCTGTGGGCCTGGTGCTGAGTCTGGAACTCCGATCGCTGGTGGGCTGTGGAGAGGCGAGGTTCGGAGGAGTCGTTGGTGGAGGCTTGTAGAAGGGTCTCCACCCGAAACGTCACCTATTCCTATTCTCCACAGATGCTGCCTGTCCCGCTGAGTTACTCATGCATTTTGGTTTAATCCAGCATCTGCAGTTCCTTCCTGCATTGTGGGGCATGGGGGTGGGGTGCAAAGTCTCCAGAGGTTTCCGTTTAGGTTTCCTATGTGGGACAGGGGCATAACTCCAGCTTTTTGTGACTATCTTCGGTTTAAACCAGCATCTGCAGTTCCTTCTTACATATTAATTAATCGGTGTCTGCTGTTGGTTTTAATGTTGGCTGAGAGCAATTCATAGGTCATTTCCAGAGCTGTAGCTTACTGACGGCACTGAAGGAGAATTGTTGAGTGTAATCGGTGCAGTTTTCTGAATACATTTTCTGGAGAAATCCTTAGTTAAGTTTGACTCAATGTCAAACAGGCTTTCCCTCTGCAGAACCTTTATTAGTCATCTAATTTTAAAATGGCTTCGCACTTCGCGATTTAATTCAGCATCTGCAGTTCTTTCCTACATTGTACTGTTTCCTTGACAGTTGCAATACACCACTGGCTGGATTCCCTCTTTTTGTTTTGCTCTAGACAAGTTTAAAGGGCCTGTTCCACAGCGATTTTTTCGAAGACTGTCGGCATCATTGACAGCACCGGCAGTCAGGATCGAACCCGAGTCTCGGGCGCCACAAGCACTGAAATGCAGCAAGTACCAGCTGCACCAACGTGCCACCCTTTGATAATGCCAGCTGCCTCTTGGTGGCAATGCCTCCAGTAGATCCTTCAGTGGTGAGGAGGTCGGTCCCATTGATGGACCCAGCAGTTTCCACCACTGTCTGAATTCTCTTTCATTCCTGTTGAGACAAATCCCAGTTTATTATTGAAGGAAGCAACAGCAGATGCTGGTTTAAACCGAAGATAGACACAAAATGCTGGAGTAACTCAGCGGGACAGGCAGCATCTCTGGATAGAAGGAATGGGTGACGTTTCAGGTCGAGACCCTTCTTCAGACTTCAGTTTTTGGCTGTGTTGTACTTACAGCTGAGGAGAGACTTTAACTGAGGTACATAAAACGAGGAGTTGCCTGAATGAGTAAATATAAAGGATCTGTTTTCCGCAGCAGAGGAATGGAAAGAAGGAATTAAGACTTTGTGTTTTGCTAAAATTTATAATTGCTTTCTATTCATGGGTAAAATACCAGGGGTAAACAGTTCTGACTAAGCTGCAGAGAAACAAATTATCATTGAAGCCAAAAGCATAATGTAAATGACTTCTCAAACATTACTGCTGTCGGTCGAATGGTATTCACTGCGGGAAAGCATTGCATCAGCTTTAAAAATGCATCTCCTTCACTAGAAATGAATCGGTAAACCACTAAACTGTGAACATGTGCGTATAGTATCCAGCACAGTATCTGAGGATAAACATGACTTAAAATAGGCACAAAATGCTGGAGTAAGTCAGCGGGATGTTTCGTGTCGAGACCCTTCTTCAGACTGAGTCAGGGGAAAGGCTAACGAGAGATAGAGTCGGTGATGTAGAGAGAGATATATGGAACAAATGAATGAAAGTTATGCAAAAAAGTCACAATTATAAAGGACACAGGCCATTGTTAACTGTTTGCTAGGTGTGAACAAGAAGCTGGTGCGACTTGGGTGGGAGAGGGATGGAGAGAGGGGGAATGTAGGGGTTACTTGCATTGAGTTAAATCTGACCTTGTGCTGCATTGTAGCCTGCCCTTGCTAACTCACGTCATTGCACAGCGTTAATATTAATCTGAAGAAGGGTCTCGACCCGAAACATCACTCATCTCACTCCAGAGATGCTGCCTGTCCCGCTGAGTTATGCCCCTGTCCCACTTAGGAAACCTGAACCGAAACCTCTGGAGACTTTGCGCCCCACCCAAGGTTTCCGTGCGGTTCCTGGAGGTTGCAGGTGGTTGCCGGAGGTTGCAGGTAGTGGAAGCAGGTAGGGAGACTGACAAAAACCTCCGGGAACCGCACGGAAACCTTGGTTGGGGCGCAAAGTCTCCAGAGGTTTCCGTTCAGGTTTCCTAAGTGGGACAGGGGCATAACTCCAGCTTTTTGTGACTATCTTCGGTTTAAACCAGCATCTGCAGTTCCTTCTTACACATTAATTAATCGGTGTCTGCTGTTGGTTTTAATGTTGGCTGAGAGCAATTCATAGGTCATTTCAAGAGCTGTAGCTTACTGACGGCACTGAAGGAGAATTGTTGAGTGTAATCGGTGCAGTTTTCTGAATGCATTTTCTGGAGAAATCCTTAGTTAAGTCTGACTCAATGTCAAACAGGCTTTCCCTCTGCAGAACCTTTTCTAGTCATCTAATTTTAAAATGGCTTCTCACTTCTGAGTGGGTTCAGACCTGCTTTCGGATGAGACTTAAAACAGTATAGACTGCGTTCTCAGCCAGAGTTATCGCACAATTTTGAAGAAAAGTGGAGGAATTTTCCCTGATACCCTGGCTGATATCGCCCAATCAATAAGATAAAAGTAGATCACCTCTGGTTATTATCACCCTGCTTTTTATGAGAGCAAAATTGACTCTGTTTCTCTTTCCACAGATGCTGCCTGACCTGCTGAGTTTTTCCATTACTTCAGCAAAGCACAAAATGCTGGAGGAACTCAGCAGGTCAGGCAGCATCTGTGGAGGGAATGGACAGATGATATTTCGCGTCGGGACACTTCTTAAGGGAGCTTGGAGTGTATCCAATGACGCTGCCCTTTCCCCTCAAGTGAATTCTATTACCAGAGGGTGGATGATGCTGCCAGGGCTGATGGTGGAGCCAGATAGGATAGTGGCATTTCGGAGGTTTATTGACAGGCAAATAGATATGCAGGGAATGGAGGGATTTGGACCACGTACTGCACTTGATCCATATCCCTCCATTCCCTGCATATCCATTTGCGCAATAAACAATCCTATCAAAAAATGGGGGGGGGTGGGAGGGGGGGGGGGGGGGGGGGGGGGATCGCCCCCCTGCCCCCCCCCCCCCCCCCCCGGGATTTCCACCCCGAGAAGATTCGTTTAACTTGGCATCAAGTTCAGCACAGACATTGTGGGCCGAAGAGCCTGTGCGTCTGCTGAATGCTACATTCTAAAGGCACCTTCTAAGGCTGCGTTTGGCTTCCATTTCCCCGATAGCTGCTGCCGTTAAAACCCATTCTAACTAACATTATCCACACTGGGACCGACGCTGTGTTGTGTTGGTCTGTGCTCAATTAATTAATTTATTTCTGCTGCAACCGATGATTTCATAAAATAACTGCATGAGCGGTCTTTGTTCCTCCACTGAGCGATATTTTCAGCCGCTCAGATGCTCCCTCTAGTCTCACAGATGACTGGTCATTATCATTCATAATCCAGCAATTCATATTTTTTGTTTTTATTTCGGGCAGCGTAAGGTGCGGAATATTAACAACTGCCGACTTCTACTCCAGAGCCGTGGCTGGCATTTGCAAAAAGCTGCTTAAAAAGAGGTTGATAAAAACGTGATGCGTCCCTTCCCTTCCCTTCCCTTCCCCTCCCTTCCCTTCCCTTCCCCTCCCTTCCCCGCACAAGAAAATTGGATAAATTACTGCAGCAAGGCACACAAGAACGCTCTCAAAGGAAATCTGAAGCCAAATGTACACCTTGCTCGGAGTAATCCTCAGCTCACTCCCAGCAACCATTCATTTCTTAGGATGCTGGAGATGTGTAATATGAAAGTGGATTGGCTGAATTTCCCCAGAGGTTTTTGTATCACTTTATCTTCCTCCCAGGGTAAAAACCAATGCATACGTTTACAATATGAATGTGATTTAATCGACCTCCCTGTCAGCCAGAAATGGCAAGCATATCAAACAAACACAAGGCTTGATGGCAAAGAATTTGAAAGAAAATACGTTCTCGTAATTTATTTTTTCTGCAACACAGTACCTGTGCCTGTGGTGGGGGGATGAGGGGGGTGCAGGTTAAGTGTTGGCGGGGACAGGGGGGAGGGGCGGGGTGGGAGGTGGGGGGGGGGGGGGTGATGCCTCGGTGTGTGGATCAGCTGTTTCCATGCAGTTGTAATTAACCTGATTCTCGAACCATTCTTCTGCCTTCATTACAGGAGGGGGAGCTTCTCCCACCCCAGCACGACCGCACAGACTGACTGCGCGATGAACACACATAAATAGCTGTTACGGTTTAGCATCCCTATGGGCGATGGTGCATTAGCTGCCTGAAAACAGTTTACCCACTGGTGTTTTTTTTGGGGGGGGGGGGTGGGGTTTGAAGCATTCACGTTTTGCTTAGAGACTTCTTCTTTTTGCGTATGGCATGCACAGCCTAAAGTTGTAGGACAACTTGTACTACTTGATCTGATTTGATTGTGCACGCCGGGTTGATTGCATTCGTCGAAACAGGGCGGACCACGTGAAGGTTGCAATCTCCCACCCCATTGCTTAGAATCGTAGGGTGATAGACTGTGGAAACAGGCCCTTCGTCCCAACCTGCCCACACCGGCCAACAATGTCCCAGCTACACTAGTCCCACCTGCCCGGGTTTGGCCATATCCCTCCAAACCTGTCCTATCCATGTAGCCTTTCTTTATTCTTTCAAGGGGCAGGGACTGGGTGGAGCGTAGCTCAACTGTTTATGCACCGTTCACTCTCTCTCTGCCTCACCTTTACTCTACTCATAGAGATGCACAGATTTACATCACATACGCAGACCCTTCGTCACAGCAGTTCTATGCAGGGAGGTTGGTTTGTGTGACGGTCTGGGCTGCGTCCACAATTCGCTGCGATTTCTTGCGGTCTTGGATGGAGCTGTTCCCAAACCAAGCTGAGATGCATCCCGATAAAATGCTTTCTATGGCACATCTGTACAGTGACCAAAACTGTACACAAAATGCCAATACTCCAAATGTAGCCTGATCAATACTTGATTCCTTTAATACCCAGACATCTATTGATCTCTAGTTTGAACGGAATCGATGACTGAGCCTCCGAGGTCCTCTAATGTGATTAACATACAATTGGTCTCCTTGTTTCAGGGGTAGTCGGGATAGACAAATAAAGGTGAGCATTGGCAGCGAAGTCCACATCTTGCAAATATAATATCTAAAATAAAACCAGGCCACAACAGGTATGCTAGCCTTTATAAATCAGAGCATTGAGTATAGAAGCTGGGATGTAATGTTAAAATTGTACAAGGCATGGGTGAGACCAAATCTGGAGTACGGTGTACAATTTTGGTCGCCCAATTATAGGAAGGATGTCAACAAAATAGAGAGAGCACAGAGGTGATTTACTAGAATGTTGCCTGGGTTTCAACAACTAAGTTACAGAGAAAGGTTGAATAAGTTAGGTCTTTATTCTCTGGAGCGCAGAAGGTTAAGGGGGGACTTGATAGAGGTCTTTAAATTGATGAGAGGGATAGACAGAGTTGATGTGGACCAGCTTTTCCCTTTGAGAATAGGGAAGATTCAAACAAGAGGACATGACTTCAGAATTAAGGGACAGAAGTTTAGGGGTAACATGAGGGGGAACTTCTTTACTCAGAGAGTGGTAGCGGTGTGGAATGAGCTTCCAGTGGAAGTGGTGGAGGCAGGTTCGTTGGTATCATTTAAAAATAAATTGGATAGGCATATGGATGAGAAGGGAATGGAGGGTTATGGTATGAGTGCAGGCAGGTGGGACTAAAGGTAAAAAGTTGTTGGGCACGGACTTGTAGGGCCGAGATGGCCTGTTTCCGTGCTGTAATTGTTATATGGTTATAACACTCAAGAGACATGTCTGTACTAGTTCAACTTCTTTGAAAAAAAAAAAAAAACAGGTATTGGAAATCTGAAATAAAAGCGTGGAATGTGGGAAATACTTCATAGGTCAGGCAGCATCCATGGAGAGAGAAAAGCAGCATTAACTTTTCAAGTTGGTGTCTTTTATTGCGACTGGGAAAGATCATGATGAAAGATCTTTCCACAGATGCTGCCTGACCTGCTGAGTTTTTCCATTACTTGAGCAAGGCACAATGTGCTGGAGTAACTCAGTGGGTCAGGCAGCATCTGTGGTGGGAATGGATAGGTGTCGTTTCAGGTCGGGACCCTTCTTTAGACCCTACCGACAGGAAACATCTCCTATCCATTTCCTCCACAGATGCTGCCTGATCTGCCGAGTTCCTCCAGCACTTTGTGTTTTGCTCAAGATTCCAGCAATCTCAGTTATTTGTAACTCTCTCCCTCTCTCCCTCTTTCTCTCTCCATTACTTTATGTCTTCATAAAATTCCTTAAAGTTTGTGTCAGAAGAGCTAAGCAAGGAAATGTAATTTACAAAAATGAGAAGTTATCTGCTGCTTTTTGATCCGATTTAAAGATTTGCAAGCTAATGGGAATTAGAGACAAATATCCGCTACCAGACTCACCTGAGGACATGCACAAGATGTAGACAATAGATGGCAGGACTTTCATATGAAGAAAGACTGGATAGACTCGGCTTGTACTCGCTAGAATTTAGAAGATTGAGGGGGGAATCTTATAGAAACTTACAACATTCTTAAGGGGTTGGACAGGCTAGATGCAGGAAGATTATTCCCGATGTTGGGGAAGTCCAGAACTAGGGGTCACCGTTTAAGGATAAGAGGGAAGTCTTTTAGGACCGAGATGAGAAAATCATTTTTTACACAGAGAGTGGTGAATCTGTGGAATTCTCTGCCACAGAAGGTAGTTGAGGCCAGTTCATTGGCTATATTTAAGAGGGAGTTAGATGTTGCCCTTGTGGCTAAAGGGATCAGGGGGTATGGAGAGAAGGCAGGGATGGGATACTGAGTTGGATGATCAGCCATGATCATATCGAATGGCGGTGCAGGCTCGAAGGGCCGAATGGCCTACTCCTGCATCTATTTTCTATGTTTCTATGTTTCTATGACTCCGCTATTGTACATGGGATGATGCCACAGGATGAGGGACATCTGTAGTAAGGTTCACCCACTTCATGAACAATAAGGGTGCATTATAGTGCCATCACTATTAATAGCACAACTGTTGTACCATCCATACAAATGTATTCCATTGAGGAAGCAGAGTACGGCTCATTGATGAGATGCATGAAAATGAAAGCTGCATCCAAAATCTTAAATATATTGATAACTTTCAATTTGCCCTGTTCACAAGGGAATTCATGGCATCTGTTTTGAAGTACTTGGCATGCGATGTTATCTGTTCACGACAGAGACTGCAGCAAACTATGTGTTTGATATTTTGCCTTGCTGCTGTGCTGAGAAGGCACGGGTTACAAATAGGAACATTGCAGGCAATTAGTCGTCTTTCAGTTCAAAATGGGTCTACTCAGATTCAGGTCTACTCAAAATGGCTCTTAAAAATAGCGGAGTCAGAATATATGGGGAGAAGGCAGGAACGGGGATGATCAGCCATGATCACATTGAATGGCGGTGCTGGCTCGAAGGGCCGAATGGCCTACTCCTGCACCTATTGTCTATTGTCTATTATCACATCAACAGACCCTTCGGCCCACAATGTCAGGGCCAAAACTGACGCCAAATGAAACTAACCTCCACTGCCCACACATACAGTACATAGAACAGTGAGAAAAACATTTTTCACACAGTGAGTGGTGAATCTCTGGAATTCTCTGCCACAGAAGGTCGTTGAGGCCACAGCTCATTGGCTATATTTAAGAGGGAGTTAGATGTGGTCCTTGTGGCTAAAGGGATCAGGGGGTATGGAGAGAAGGCAGGTACAGGATGCTGAGTTGGATGATCAGCCATTCGGATGATCGTCTGAATTTCCCTGAGGGGATCAATAAAGTATTTATTATATTGAATGGCGGTGCAGGCTCGAAGGGCCGAATGGCCTACTCCTGCACCTATTTTCTATGTTTCTATGTTTCTAACACAGAACATAACAGCACAGGAATAGGCCCTTCGGCCCACCATATCTGTGCCCAACATGATGTCAAGTTAGAGTAATCTCCTCTTCCTATAGATGATCCATATCCCTCCATTCCCTGTATATCCATGTGGCCATCTAAAAAAACCTTCTAAAACATCACTATCATATCTGCCTTCACCACCACCACCCCAGGCAACACATTTCAGGCATCCACCACTCTCAGTGTAAAAGATTTGTCCCACATGTCTCCTTTAACATCTCCCCTCTGATCATAAGCCTGTGTCATCTATTATTTGACAGTTTCACCTTGGGAAAAAGATTCTGACTGCTTACCCGACCCATGCCTTTCACAATGTTAGATACACCTGTCAGGTCTCCCTTCAACCTTTGGCGTTCCAGAGAAAACAAGTCAAGTGTACTGTGTATCATTTATGTTTTTGTGAGTTGTCTGCAGCGGTAGAGTTGCTGCCTCACGGTGCCAGAGACCCTGGTTCGATCCTGACTAAGGGTGCTGTCTGTACGGAGTTTGTACGTTCTCCCAGTGACCTCGTGGGTTTTCTCCAGGCGCTCCGGTATCCTCCCACAGTGTGTAGTATAGTGCTAGTGTACAGGGTGATCGCAGGTCTGCACAAGCTCGGTGGGCCGAAGGGCCTGTTTCTGCGCTGCATCTCTGAAATCTAAAGTCTAAAGTAAAAGTAAAAATACTCAGTAAACTGAGCATGCACAAAACTCGGGGGTAGAGAATTCCAAAGGCTGACACCCCCTTTGTTCTCCTCATCTCAGCTTGAAATGGACCATCCCTTATTTGAGATTCTGCTCCCTACTCTCACACAAATGTATCTTCTCAACAACATTTATATCATCAAGATGTAGATACAAGGAATTGCCGATGCTAGAATCTTGTGTAGAAGGGCCTCGACCTGAAACGTCACCTATCCATGTTCTCCACAGATGCTGCCTGACCCGCTGAGTTACTCCAGCACTCTGTGAAACGTCACCTATCCATGTTCTCCACAAATGCTGCCTGACCCACTGAGTTACTCCAGCACTCTGTGAAACGGCACCTATCCATGTTCTCCACAGATGCTGCCTGACCCGCTGAGTTACTCCAGTACTCTGTGAAACGTCACCTATCCATGTTCTCCACAGATGCTGCCTGACCCACTGAGTTACTCCAGCACTCTGTGAAATGTCACCTATCCATGTTCTCCACAGATGCTGCCTGACCCGCTGAGTTACTCCAACACTCTGTGAAACGTCACCTATCCATGTTCTCCACAGATGCTGCCTGACCCGCTGAGTTACTCCAGCACTCTGTGAAATGTCACCTATCCATGTTCTCCACAGATGCTGCCTGACCCGCTGAGTTACTCCAACACTCTGTGAAATGTCACCTATCCATGTTCTCCACAGATGCTGCCTGACCCGCTGAGTTACTCCAACACTGTGCACTATTTACTCTGAGCTCTGACCTGCAAAAGACTGTAAAGACAGCCAGACATAAAAACTGTTTTTATCCACGAGTAGTTGCTCTACTCAACAGCCAAAAATCTGTAGCCTCCCTTTGATCTGGTATTTTGTTGGTTCACATGCTTGATCAATGGTGTTTTATCATTAATGTTTTATTATTATTAATGTTTAGTGTTTCCTGAGTCATTTGTAACTGTCACTGTATGTCATGTTGTTACTTGTGGGCGGAGCACCAAGGCAAATTCCTTGTATGTGAATACTTGGCCAACGTACCTACTTACTCACTATATTATTATTGCACTGTATTTGTTATTTATTGAATTTTTTCTTTTTTTTCTCTTCCCCCGCTATGTACAATGTCTACATATTCACATATTCTGTTGTGCTGCAGCAAGTGAGAATTTCATTGTCCCATCCGGGACATATGATAGTAAAACACTCTTGACTCTTGATATCTCCAAGCTTTCTCAGCCGACCACCGCTTTCAATGAGACCATTTTCAGGAAGCACGGGCTTAATGTCTCCTTGGAGAGTAACCTCCTTAACCCAGTCGTTAGCGCTGATTGAGAGCTATTTAACGTGGCCACTTCATCCCACCCGCAGCTGAACAACCCTAGCACCAATCCCCAATTTACAGATACAACATAAATGATTGTTTCTGACAGCACGGCAAATTAGGAATTCTTTACACGTATTGGCCCGGTCTCCGGTTTCGGCGGAGTTCACAGTCTGATCCTGATTTTCGGATTAAATGCCAAGTTTTAATCACAGGGTAAACATTGGCAACGCCGCGGAGTTTTGACAATGTGTTTGTAATTTGCTGGGAAAAGTGAATGTCTAATCAAGGTCGTGCCGCCATTGTGATTGCTGCAGCTCGAATGCAAAGATGTCCAAATGACAATATTTGTATTGAATCCAACTTGAGGACCCTCTTGGATCCGACAATCAAGTTCTTTCCATGAATTTCAGCGTTGCAGATAGCAATTAAGGAGATAACAAATCTGCGAAGATAGGGAGAGAGAGAAGAGACTTCATGGAGAGATTGTGCAAGGAAGAACTGTAGATGCTGGTAAAATCGAAGGTAGGCACAAAATGCTGGAGTAACTCAGCAGGTGAGGCAGCATCTATGGAGAGAAGGAATGGGTGGCGTTTTGGGTCGGGTCCCTGGCAACAAGGGGTCTTTCTCATAAGATAGACACAAAATGCTGGAGTAACTCAGTGGGTGAGGCAGCATCTATGGGGAGAAGGAATGGGTGACATTTCGGGTGACCCGAAATGTCACCCATTCCTTCTCTCCATAGATGCTGCCTCGCCCACTGTGTTACTGGTCTCGACCCGAAATGTCACCAATTCCTTCTCTCCATAGATGCTGCCTCACCCGCTGAGTTACTCCAGCATTTTGTGTCTATCTTATGAGGAAGACCCCTTGTTGTCAGGGCAAGATGGTCTGAGCTATAGGGAGAGGTTGAGCTGGCTAGGATTCTATTCCCTGGAGCGCAGGAGGATGACTGGTGATCTTATAGAGGTGTATATAATCTTGAGAGGCATAGATCAGATAGATGCACAGAGTCTTTTACCCAGAGTAGGTGAGTCGAGGACCAGAGGACATACGTTTAAGGTGGAATCTGAGGGGTAACTTTTTCACATAAGGAGTGGTGGGTGTATGGAACAAGTTGCCAGAGGAGGTAGTTGAGGCTGGGACTGTCCCAACATTTAAGAAACAGTTAGACAGGTGCATGCATAGGACAGGTTTGGAGGGATATGGACCAAACATGGGCATGTAGGACTACTGTAGCTGGGACATGTTGGCCGGTGTGGGTAAGTTGGGCCAAAGGGTCTGTTTGCACACTGTATCGCTCTATGACTCCTGCTGGTACCAGTGAATGGAGACAAATGGAGGAATAGGCATCACATGAAAGCAGAGGCGGTTAGAATAAATAGCATTATGCTTGGCTCAGATGTTGTGCGCTGAAGGGTCTGTTCCTGTGCTGTAATATTTTACATTCCAGCCCAAACTCTCCATACAGCTCAGGTCCTGAAGTCCTAGCAACAATCTTGTAAATCTTCTCTGCACACTTCCCAGCTTAACGACATCCTTCCTGTAACAGGAAGAACAAAACTGAACATAATACTGCAAATGTGGCCTCAGTAACATGTTGTACAGCTGTAAGTTCAGTTTAGTTTAGAGACCCAGCGCGGAAACAGGCCCTTCGGCCCACCGAGTCCGCACAGACCAGCGATCCCAACACACTAACACTATCCTACGCACACCGGATACAATTTACAATTTACACCAAGCCAATTTACCTACAAACCTGTACGTCTTTGGAGTGTGGGAGGAAATCGAAGGTCTCGGAGAAAACCCTTGTGGTCACGGGGAGATCGTACAAACTCCGTACAGAATTTAATGAACATCCACCCGTAACATAACATCCAAAATTCTCTACTCAATCCTGACAACATCCTCGTACTAGAATGGTGGGAATGAAAGCTAACCAGTGGAATCCAGTCTTTTGGACATTTAAACTCAGATCACTATCTTCCTTAATTGCGTTTCAATTTGTACAATCAAATTAGAATTTTCAGATGCTCAAGGATCAATTGAATCCACTCAGCACTTTTCAAGCAATGTTGGCCCTCAGGTACCTACTACATCCTTCATTTTCCACCTTTAAGGGCCTATCCCACTTTTTTTCGGCGACTGCCGGCCTTACATCAGTGTCACCAAAGGACTTTGAACATTTCAAAATCTAGCCGCGACAAACAAAAATTCTGCGACACTTGAAAAAAAAACGCACGTCATACGTCATCACGCCGCGGTTTTTTCTGTGACCTGATATGTCAGTCAATAATGCTGGCAGTCGCCGAAAAAAATCGGCAAGTGGGACAGGCCCTTTAATCTCAGGTTCTCGATTCCCCTACTCTGGGGAAAAAAACAATGCCTTATTCACACCGTATCTATTGCAGTATTTTTTCAAGCGATGTTGGATTGCATACGCCTGCCCTGTTGTTGCGTCAACCAAGTAGTAAATGTTAATACGATTAACTAAGGACACACTTCATAAAGGGTTCTGATTAGGGAGTATGACTTGTGCTTAAAAATCCTGTAACTGTTAAATGTGTATACATTTGCATTGTGTCAACGTGGAGAACAAGCGAGGATCAGGCATCAAGCATCATCTCACTTTATTATCATGTGCTTTAAACAAACCAGCCTCACATTTAATTAACCGGTGATGGGCTCGTTCACAGGGGCCATCTGACTGGAGGTTTGTGCCACAGTGGTAAGTGCATGAAAATTAGTCAGTGCATTGACTAATTGGTCATGTATCATCATTTTTCTGGGGGGAAAAAAACATAATGCCATGTAGTTTAAAATTACGTTCATATTAACAAAAATTTGCACACATTACAGGCGTTTACATCAGATATTTTTGGTCTTTCTGGTGCTAAATCTGTTGCATCCTGGTTGGGCAGGCTGGGAGTTGATTCCTTGGAGTGCAGGAGGCTGAGGGGTGACCTCACAGAGGTGTACAACATCTTGAGGGGAATAGTCAGAATGAATGCACACTATTACCCCAGGGAATGGCAATCATGAACCAGCAGACATAGTGTTAAGGAGAGTGACAATCAACAATAGGCAATAGACAATAGGCCATTCTGCCCTTCGAGCCTGCACCTCCATTCAAAGTGATCATGGCTGATCACCCACAATTCCTGCCTTTTCACCATATCCTCTGACTCCACTATCTTTAAGAGCTCTATCTAACTCTCTCTTGAAAGCATCCAGAGAACTGGCCTCCACTGCCATCTGAGGCAGCGAATTCCACAGATTCACAAATCTCCAGGTGAAAAGATTTTTCCTCATCTCCGTTCTAAAAGGCCTACCCTTTATTCTTAAACTGTGGCCCCTGGTTCTGGACTCCCCCAACATCGGCAACCTGTTTCCTGCCTCTAGCGTGTCCAATTCCTTAATAATCTTACATGTTTCAATAAGATCCTCTCTCATCCTTCTAAATTCCAGAGTGTACAAGCCCAGCCGCTTCATACTGTCCACATATGACTGTCCCGCCATCCCGGGAATTAACCTGGTGAACCTACGCTGAGGGTAAGAGCCTGCTAACTCTGTGTACTTTAGCATCCTGGTTGGGCAAGCTAGGAGTTTATTTTGGATAATCAAACATGATCATATTGAATGGTGGTGCTGGCTCAAAGGCCTAGTCCGGCACCTATTTTCTATGTTTCCGTGAAATTCATGCAGATGTGCAAGGTTATTGCCATACATAAGTACAATTCCCTGTTCAGTGCAGAATGCAGAGAAACAGCCCACTGAGTCCATGTGCGAGTTTCATGCCAGGTTTAAAATGCCAATATGGGTGGCATGTTGGCACAGCAGTAGAGTTGGTGTGTGTGTGTGTGTGTGTGTGTGTGTGTGTGTGTGTGTGTGTGTGTGTGTGTGTGTGTGTGTGGGTGTGTGAGTGAGTGTGTGTGTGGCTGTGTGTGTGTGTGTGTGTGTGTGTGTGTGTGTGTGTGTGTGTGTGTGTGTGTGTGTGTGTGCGTGTGGCTGTGTGCGTGTGGCTGTGTGTGTGTGGCTGTGTGTGTGTGTGTGGGTGGCTGTGGCTGTGTGTGTGTGTGTGTGTGTGTGTGTGTGTGTGTGTGTGTGTGTGTGTGTGTGTGTGTGTGTGTGTGTGTGTGTGTGTGTGTGTAAGGATGATCAGCCATGATCACTTTGAACACAAACGGTTACCACAAACCAGTGCTTTCTTGTCCATGTTGTGTTTGACTCGCAGCAGTCATTTGCTCAGCAAACAAGGAGCAGATGATTGTATGAGTAGAACTACAGCAACTTCTCCTAATAAAAGTAAGATCATTTCGCCAGAAAAAAAATGCAGATGCACAGATTCTGGGCCGAAATCCAATCACAGCCACTTACAGCAGTGCAGTCACTCAGACAAAGATACCACTCAATACTCAATAATATAGGGTCTGAAGAAGTCTCGACCCGATACATCACCCATTCCTTCTCTCCAGAGATGCTGCCTGTCCCGCTGAGTTACTCCAGCGTTAATACATTAAAACATAGTTACCTGAGTCACAAATTATAAAAATGCTATGAGTTGTAATTTTGTTTACACAAGATAAAATACAGATTTTTAAATCCAACAGTGGGATTCAAACTGGCCGATTATTAGCAAAAACACAAAGAGCTTTGCACTTTGTAAAGGAGGAACTCAGCGGGTCAGGCAGCATCTTTGGAGGGAATGGGCAGGTGCTGTTTCAGCTCGGGATCCTTCTTCAGTCTGAAGAAGGCCCTGAACAGTCTGGGGAAGAGTCCCAACCCCAACCATTGCCTGTCCCTCCCCCCCCCCCCACTGATGCTGCCTGACCCACTGCGTTCCTCCAGTACTTTGTGTTTTTGCTGACAATTCCTGCATCTGCAGTTCCTTGTGTGGACAATTGTTAGTGCAGGTCTATGAGTTACTAACCCACCCACCTAAGCACTGAATAACCAGAGCCAAGTTTACAGCACACTCATTCCTAGTCCAGAGCAGCTGAATCTGTTCAACCAGTTGCCAGTGTTGCAAGGCAGTGACCTCATGTCCCCGGACTCTCAGCTTGAAGAAGGGTCTCGACTTGAAACGTCACCCATTCCTTCTTTCCAGAGATGCTGCCTGTCCGGCTGTTACTCCAGCACTCTCCTTCTATCTTCAAAGACCTCGTGATTCTGCTCAAAAACATGTCACAAACCAACCAAATCCATCATAACAACTTGAGGAGATGTACTTAGATATGTAAGTAGTCCTTCATAAGACAGCTTGATGCAATATTTTTATGTATTGGATGTTTACTGAGAAATAGATGCTATAACTCTGTGACTTAGACAGAAAATGCTGGAGTAACTCAGCGGGACAGGCAGCATCTCCGGAGAGAGGAAATGGGTGACGTTTTGGGGTCGAGACCCTTCTTCACACCGTGGTGGCACTGGCCACCGAGCTGCCCAAAGACATCCTCAGTCTGAACAGAAGATAGTAAATGTGAATATGGAGAAAAAATTTCGATTATTTTCCAATTCCATTTCTGCGCATGGGTTCTGCAGGAGTGCAGGGCTTGAATGCAGAATAAAGGGCCTGTCCCACTTTCATGACCTAATTCACCACCTCTGCCGAGTTTGCCCTTGACTCATACTCGCATCATGGTCGTCACGAGGTCGTAGGATGTCGTAGATAGGTCGTAGCAAGCCGTGATGCTCGTTATAGGTACTCGGACATCAAGTAGGTCGGAGGTACACAAAAAAGCTGGAGAAACTCAGCGGGTGCAGCAGCATCTATGGAGCGAAGGAAAAAGGCAACGTTTCGGGCCAAAACCCTTCTTCAGACTGATTGGGGGTGGGGGGGGGCGGGGTGAAGAAAGGAAAAAGGAGGAGGAGCCCGAAGACTGGGGGATGGGAGGAGACAGCAGGAGGGCTGAGGAAGGGGAGGAGACAGCAAGGACTAACAAAATTGGGAGAATTCGATGTTCATAGTCGGGGCGTTTTTCTAGCCTGATGAAAAATGTCCACGAGAAAAAAAGGTCATGAATTAGGTCATGAAAGTGGGTTTTGATTTAAAACTATGCAGAAGATTTAGAAACAAAATTAATTCTTTAAGCTGCACACAAATCACGTATCATTTACATACAGGTATCAAACACCATCAGTTACAAGACACAGTGGCAGCAAAGAATTAGGAAAATAAGACTACGCCAAAATAGGATTTATTTTGAGAAATCTTCAATTAACACACAGGCTTTTTCATCAAGTAACATGTGGCATGGTGGCACAGTGGTAGAGTTGTTGCCTTAAGGGGCTGTCCCACTGCGGTAACCTAATTGGAATGTTTAGGAGAGTTTGAAAAAAATGTCATGTTGAAGACCTCCTTCGACCTCCTTCAACTATGTTGAAGACTAGCTTCAACTAGCTACGACTAGCTTCGGGAAAATTGGACACCGAATAGTGCTTCAATCTCCTTCGACTATGATGAAGACTATCTACGACTACCTTCGACTATGTTGAAGACTATCTACGACTACCTTCGACTACCCTCGATTACCTACGACTAACATGCCGACCTACCACGACCTACTTCGACTAAACCTACGAGTAAAAAAAGTATCGATTTTTCCATGGCGACCTTTCTTTACTCGCGGGCATTTTTCAACACGTTGAAAAATACGCCGGGACCTAGCTGAGGCCTCGAGTACGTGGGGACCACCCTCGAGCATGAAGGAGAGTTACAAAGACCTCCTAGGACCTCGTGTCGACCATGCTGTGAGTATGAGTCGAGGGCAAACTCGCCAGAATTCGGGGATTAAGTCGCCGCAGTGGGACAGTGCCAGAGACCCGGGTTCGATCCCGATTACAGCTGCTGTCTGTACGGAGTTTATACGTTCTCCCCGTGACCGTGTGGGTTTTCTCCGAGATTTTCGGTCACCTCCCACACTCCAAAGACATACAGGTTTGTAGGTTGGTATAAATGTAAAACTGTCCCTAGTGTGTGTGTGTGTGTGTAGGGTGCGGGGATAATGTGCGGGGATCGCTGGTCGGCATGGACTCGGTGGGCCGAAGGGCCTGTTTCCGTCCACGCTGTATCTCTAAACTAAAGACATGAAATATTTATTCGACTGCTTGAATAACCAAATAAAGGGAAAAAAGTATGTGGACACACACACATACACGCACACACACACGCGTAAACATCTTCAAACAACCGCAGATGAATTCACCACAGATGAATAATCTCCATATGATAGTTTTCCAACCATGATCTTTGGACTTGAGCGTGCCTAGCTGCTGCTGTCTGAAAGGAGGGTTTTATTGCGTTTAAGTGAGCCAGTAATGACTGCTTCACTCTGACTGCAAACAAACAGCTCAGCTGCTCTCACGAGATCAGTCACAAGGTCGTTTCATAGACCCAGGAGAAACATCGCCTATTGTTGAACAAAGTAAAGCTACCATTTGACACCAATTGTCGCGTAACCCTTGGAAGGACCAGCAGCTTCGCCGGGACAAATAAAATTAAATAAAGGATTAATTTAGTCTGAGAGCGCCAAGTCACAAGTCCTGTTTATGTCTGGACTGAGGCAGTAGCTGGAAGGCCAACATGTTGCACCACAGTGTGGCCAGACAGGGACTTGCATCCAATACTCACTGGTGGTAAGAAGATCCCCCCACCCTAGTCATTGTAGTAACCCTTGCATCCCCTCTCTCTCCGTCTCTCCCCCACCCGAGTTGCTGCTCTACATCGGTGAGACCAAGCGTAGGCTTGGCGATCGCTTCGCCCAACACCTCCGCTCAGTTCACAACAGCCAACCTGATCTCCCGGTGGCTCAGCACTTCAACTCCCCCTCCCATTCCGAATCTGACCTTTCTGTCCTGGGCCTCCTCCATGGCCAGAGTGAGATCCACCGTAAATTGGAGGAGCAGCACCTCATATTTTGCTTGGGTAGTTTACACCCCAGTGGTAGGAACATTGACTTCTCCAATTTCAGGTAGTCCCTGCTTTCTCCCTCTTTCCCCTCCCCTTCCCAGCTCTCCCACAGCCCACTGCCTCTGCATCTTCCTTTCTTCTTCCCACCCCCCCACCCCCACATCAGTCTGAAGAAGGATCTCGACCCAAAACGTCACCTATTCCTTCGCTCCATAATAGCTGCCTCACCTGTTGAGTTTCTCCATCTTTTTAATCTACCTTTGTTCTATTTTCAATGTCGTCCTGGTGAGTTTCATTGTCTGTAACTCATTTTCATCTAGCACACACTCTATATTTCTTTATACATCACCATCTATATCTCTCGTTTCCCTTTCAACTGATTCTCAGTCTGAAGAAGGGTCTCGACCATAGACTTCTCCAGAGATGCTGCCTGACACACTGAGTTACTCCAGCTTTTTGCGTGTATGCCTTCACACATTCTTTCTCTCTGAGATATTCAGCAGCCTTGGCTCTTAACAGAGAGTGAAAAGTAATTCACACCAGTGGTATACATGGCATTGTAGAATAGTACTGATGTCCATGAGGACAACGCCAGAACTTGATGTGAGTGTTAATCACAGTTCAAGAGGCAACTCTCAATGACCTGTACCCCAATTAATCCCAGCATCCCATCCTTAGACGTTCTCAGCAACTCCATACAGACTCAAGACTAAACAAGCCCCTAATGGCAGCATCCAACTTCTTCTTCAGGTGAGTGTGTGCCTCGCATCTGTCTGAACAAGGAACTGAGAAGGGTCTCGACCTGAAACATCACTCTTTGTCATTTCTCCAAAGATGCTGCCTGACCTGCTGAGTTACTCCAGCGTTTTGTGTCTATTTTGGATGTGCGGCAATGCTGAGAACTATATTCTGCACTCTGTTCCTTTGCTCTATCTCTTGTGTTTGAGTTTGACTTGTGGGAATCCCTGGAGAAGAGCTCCGACCTCCAACCGCCGGCCTGCGGCCTAAATCATCTTCAAGCCCCGGTCTCTGGTAGGGAAGCACCGATTCGGGACTTACCTTGCCTGTACATCTGGCCGCCCGCAGAGGAACTGCGAAGGGTTATGGTCCCGACCACGGGGAAAAATGGAGGAGGACTGACTAAACTTTGTGCCTTCCACCAAAGTGATGAATGCTGTGGTGGATGTTTTGTGGTTACATTTTTTATTTTGTATTGGGTGTTCTTTTTTACTGTACCGCTGCTGGCAAATTCATTTCACTGCATTTCATTGTGTATGTGACGAATAAATCTGACTATTGAATCTTGATTGTATTTTTGGATAGTGTTATCGGATCTGATTAGAAAGCATGCGAAGCAAAACTTTTCGCGATCCAATTTTGGACCCCATATCTGAGGAAGAATGTGCTGGCTGTGGAAAGAGTCCAGAAGAGGTTTACGAGAATGATCCCGAGGATGATTGAGTTAACCTAGGAGAAGAGTTTGATGTTTCTAGGCCTGTGCTTGCTGGGGTTAAGAGGGTGAGGGGGTTTTTTCATCGAAGCCTACTGGATAATGAGAAAGGATCGCATTGAAAGCTACCAGATAATAAAAAGTCTGGAGAGAGTGGATGTGGAAATGATACTTCCACTAATGGATGTGTCTAGAACCAGAGGGCACGAGCTCAAGAATAAAAGGACGTATCTTTAGAATGGAGATGAGGAGGAATTTCTGTGGCCAGAAGATGGTAAATCTGTGGAATTCATGGCCACAGATGGCGGTGGAGGCAAAGACATTGAGTATTTTTAAAACGGAGATTGATTGGTTCTTAATCGGTTTGGACGTCAAAGAAGACAGGGAAATGGAGTTGGGAGGAAAAAATAGGTCAGCCATGAATGAAAGCTGGAATAGACCTGATGGGCCGAATGGCCTAATTCCGCTCCCATATCTTATGATCTCTGATTTGCCAATTTTCCATTGTTGTCAAATCCATGATCTTTCAAAAATGAATCTGTATCCTCCTGAAACACCTCCATCAGTACAACCTCCACAACCTACAGGGTGGAGAATTACAGTTTCAACTTCCTAATGTTCCCTTTTGTAATCCGGTGTCACAGTTAATCTTGCAACACCCCTGAACTGGCTTGGGACTTTTTATTCCATTAGAGTATTATGTAAACACTATTTGTTCTTGTTAGGACTGCAAGCTGCAACATCGTAAGTGCATTGGAAAGTGCATTGGACGTGCTTTGCATTGGTATACACTTCCTTGTAAAAACAAACTTAACTAACAAGTCCTCACTTTCAACTTATCATTACTGTTTCTGACAGCTGAATGTTTTGGCAACACAGGAAACCAAATTAGTTTTAGCAGCTATTCTACAAGTTCCCTGTGGACACCTGGGCTGTTAAGAATAAGAAGATCTAGACTGAAGTAGTTCAGTTTAGTTTAGTTTATTGTCACGTGTACTGAGGTACAGTGAAAAGCTTTTGTTGCGTGCTAACCCTTCAGCGGAAAGACAATACATGATTACAATCGAGCCGTTTGCAGTGTATAGATACATGATAAGGAAATAACGTTTAGTGCAAGGTAAAGCTAGCAAAGTCCAATCAAAGACAGTGCAAGGGTACGTTCTCCCTGTGACTGCATGGTCCAGTTTCCTCCCACATTCCAAAGACATGCAGTTTTGCAGGTGCTACTGCACCCGCTGAGTTTCTCCAGCATTTTTGTGTACCTTCGATCTTCCAGCATCTGCAGTTCCTTCTTGAACAGTTTTGTAGGTTAATTGGCTTCTGTAATTATCCCCAGTGTGTAGGATAGAACTAGTATACGGGGCAATCGTTGGTCAGCATGGACTCTGTGGGCCGAAGGGCCTGTTTCCATGGTACCTAAACTAAACTAACCTCAATTAAACAGTATAGCAGAGGAACAGGCCCTTCAGCCAACAGTGTCTGTACCGAATATTGTGCCAAGATCAATTCTTATCTATCTGCACATAATCCATTGCCTGCATATCCATGTGTCTATCTAAAAACCTCTGAAACACCATTATCATATCTTCCTTTACCACCACCACTGGCAGCAGTTTCCAGGCACCCAGCACCCTCTGTTTAAAAAAACTCCCCCCCGCACATCTCCTCTAAACTCTGCCCCACTCACCTTAATGCCATGCCATGCCCTCCAGTATTTGACATATTCATCCTGGGGAAAAGGTTTTGACTGTCTACCCTATCTATGCCTCACACCAGTTTATATACTTACATCAGGCCTCTCCTCAACCTCTGGTGTTACAGAGAAAACAATTCACATCTGTAGCTAATATCCTCCAATCAGGCATTGTTCTGCTAAATGTCATGGTCCCTGCCCGGCGAGTTTATCGATCAGAAGATTATTATGTGGAAAAAAGGAACTGCAGATGCCAGTTTTCAATAAACAACACAAACAGCTGAAGTAGGATCCAGACTTAAAATGTTTCCCATCCATTTTCTCCAGACACCAGGCACGGTAGTGCAGCAGTAGAGTTGCTGCCTCACAGCACCAGAGACCCGGGTTCAATCCTGACTATGGGTGCTGCCTGTACGGAGTTTCTCCGTGACTGCATGGGCTTTCTCTGGGAGCTCCGGTTCCCTCCCACACTCCAAAGACTTGCAGGTTTGTAGGTTCATTGGCAACAGTTAATTGTAAATTGTCCCTGGTGTGTGTAGGATAGTGCTAGTGTCCTGGTGCGATCGCTGGTCGGCACGGACTCAGTGGGCCGAAGGGCCTCTTTCCGCGCTGTATCTCTAAACTAAAAGCTAAAGCCACTGCCTGTCCTGCTGAGTTACTCCAGCACCCTGTGTGTGTTTGTGTTGATTATTATAACGACTGATTACACATTAAGGGAGGAAATACCAGGTTACATTCCTCGATGTGCACCTCCCTCTCATTCTGTCACCCAGGCTGGTGACAATGTACAGACGACATGAAATTAGATCCGATGAAGGATGCGCTCGCCTTTTCCACGTTATGCTGCATCCATTAACAACCCTCGGCGTGGGTTCAGGGAGAAACAGCGACCAAAGTGACAGAGTAATTCATTTGCTCATTAGGATGTAACTGCTCCTACCAGCACTGAATTACTGCTCATTGTTGATCCCGGCAAGATGTTTAAAGGCGATGCAATTACACATCCGCGCGCGGACACGCGGGGGGAAGAGGGAAACCATGGGAGAGTTGAACAGTGTGTACAATTGTGTGGTCTTTTGTTCTGCAAGGGGGGATCTGAGCACGGACGGGCTCTGCAGAGGTCATGCTGGAAGCTTGACGGGGGGGGGGCATTGACTGCCATCGCAGTTCAGCTCAGCAGCTGCTTCTACCAATGCTGCAAGCACTTTAGTCACCAGATGTCACCTTCTGCAGAGCAGTGAGGCAGAGAGAGAGACATGCAGACATCCCCGGCCACGTTGAACATACAAGGCCTCATTTCACATCTGATCAAGGGCTACCATAAGGTGCTTGACCTCAGGCCTCAGTAACACATCTCTGACTCGGAAGGAGGAACAGGGAAATTGATACACGGGGGAATATCAATACAGTAGAACTGGCAACACACAGCATTCACGCCATGGCCGCCTACAAGATACTGTGTATAAAAGACTTACTAATTGATGCATTGAATTCCCTTTGAAAAATGGCTGAATCTGAGCACATATGTTTTACCTTACCATGGAATTAAATTATATCGAAGAAAGATTATCTTAGCTCATCCCAAGTAACTCATTTTAAAGTGAATAGAAGCATTATTTCCTCCTAATTAATATTCTTCCGAAAATGATGCAGAGATTACCCCAGAGTACTGGGGCAATCTATGAAAGAAACAACTTCAGAATTCCCCAAACCATCAATTTAAGGAGGTGTTTAATGCTGAATTCACCAGCCTGCACCGCCCTAGTGCTGATACAATCCCACCTTCCGTTTAGTTTGGTTTAGAGATATAGCGTGGAAACAGGCCCTTCAGCCCACCGAGGTCCGCACCGACCAGCGATCCCCGCACATTAACACTATCCTACACATTATACTGAGCCGAATAACCTACAAACCTGTACGTCTTTGGAGTGTAGGAGGAAACCGAAGATCTCGGAGAAAACTTACATAGGTCACGGGGAGAACGTACAAACACCGTTGCTCTCTATCCTGGTCTCATGTGATCCAGGTGTCAACTTGGTTCCTTGAAAATGGATATTTAAAAAAACTGCAGATACTGGAAACCTGAAATGAAAACATAAATAGCTGAAACCATTCAACAGGTCAGGCAGTGTCTTAGGATTCAGGTTGAAGAGATTGAAAAAGCCTTCTTAATATTTTCTTTATTTTTTGGGGGGGGAATAGATCTTTCAATACTAGACTGTATTTGCAAAATGGTGTCACAACAGGAGAACATTTACTATTCCAATTTATTTAATCTCTGTCGATTCACTTTCTCACCCAGCTAATCAAGTCGAGTTTATTACCATAAGTACAAATGGGGTGAGCTGCAGGTATAATGTAAAGCTTGCTTGCAGCAACATCACAGACACATGTGTTACAGTCAATACATTGCTTGGCTTTCTTGTCTGGGATGATGACAGACAAGCATGATTAAATGCCGGTAACAAATCTATCTTCTTACATTTTGCATTAGAGGACTGAGTTATTCTGTCAACTTGGCAATCTGTCAGTGAGGGCATCGAGGAAGTTGTGTAGAACTTTGATCAGCTTGTAGCTTGGATGCAGAATGCAGACACACACGCACGTCAGAGGGAGGTGAGGGGAAACTGGTATGAAATAAAATTGTAATGTGCGTAGAATTATTTCTTGGCTCCTGTAGAACTTCAAACGCTCCAACCACGGGAGCCTGCGGACTTAACATTGTGGACTACGTAGTTGCAGCGTGGGACCCATACACAAATAAAAACATTTCTTCCATCGAACGTGTCCAAAGACAGGCAGCTCGATTTGTTACTAACACCTACGAGAGAGAAGCGAGTGTCACCAAACTTCTGAATTCTCTGGGGTGGAACCCTCTCCAAGACAGACGTGAAGCTCACCGTTTGACCTGTTTTTACAAAATGTTAAATGGTCAGCTCGACATAGATTACAAGACCCACACCAAACCCAAACCAATTAGGAGCAGACGAGGGCATTCGATCCAATTTGCGATTCCAGCTACCAAGGCAGATGTGTACAGCAATTCGTTCTTCCCCCGCACAATTAAACCAAGAACCAAGAGCTGGCGGTCCCTTGGTTAGGGACCGACTCCAGGAGCTCCAAGCTGCAGAAGCTTCGATCGACCCGAGTGCGGGAGTAAACCAGAGCACCTGGAGAAAACCCACGCAGTCACAGGGAGATAGTACCAACTCCGTACAGTCAGCACCCGTAGTCAGGATGGAACGCGGGTCTCTGGCGCTGTAAGACAACGACTTTACCGCTGCGCCACCTTGTTGCCCTGTGCCTCTGACATTCACTCCGTTAAGGTCAGTTGGATGGATTTTGGACAGAATATCAAGCAACAATGTAGTACATTTCTGTTTCTGGATGAATTCTCAGCATGCAGTTCCTGTGTATTTAGCATAGTGCAGCCATGAGCTCAAAGCCAATAGAGGTGCAATCACTTTACTCAACTCCACGGGCAACGGAGCATTGTGGTTATATTACTCGAGTATTCTCCAGAGACCTCAACTATTGATTTGGAAACACGAGTTCAAATCCCACCATGGCAGCTGAAGACTTTAAATTTAAGTTGCTAAACAGAAAAAAATATAATAAAAGAATATTTATAATCAATAGTATAAAGCTGTAGGATTGTCTCAATGAAAAACGTGGCAAATGTTGGAACTCTAAACTAAAACAGAACTGGTATATAAATGGAGAACATGAATAAGTGACATTTCGGGTTGGGATCTTTCTTGAAGAAGGATCCTGAAATCTATCCGCATTCTCCAAGGATGCTGCCTGACCTGCCGAGTTACTCCAGCAATTTCCCTCTATTTTTGTAAACCTTGTTTCTACATTGGTTTACAAATGCAAAACTGCTGAGACTGCCGCTCGAGGTCTTTCTCACCGTACATGGGTACACATGGCACGGGCTGTGGGCCGAGCATCAAACATGTGTCTAGAAATCAACTTTCGTGACCCATGTCTCAGAACTACATGACATTTTGCACAGATTTAGATAAAATATAATTGAGAAGGAAGTCATCATTCGTCAGTGTCAAAAGTTGCACATTAATTAATTAAACTAATTAGAAAATGAGATCGAAAAAGTAAGCAGCATCTAGTGTCCAATGGCTATATTACACCGTGGGGAGCCTATTTCCGTGTTGCAGTCTATTTAAACTATATATTATTATACCATATATATATATGACGTGAATATGACTGAAATCATATATAATTATGTACCATTATATTAGACAAAAATTATATAATTCATATAATTGTGTGTATTTTGAATGAGACTGCCGCAGAGATCCGATTCTGAACCAGCCTAATTAATGGGTGAGGGCAGTTCTTCTGGGTTCCCCCGTTTACTGAACCCCACTGACTGCCAGTGTGTAGAGTGGGGGTCATGGCCATAGTGGGACTGGGGCAGCGCCAGGCTGGGGGAAGGCTAAGGCATCTTCCACTGACAGGAAAATGTCTAACCTTAACCCTAACCCTAACTCTCCCCCCTTCCAGAGCTGCCCACGGCTGGAACTGGAGCCACTTTGGGACCGGCTGCGGGCTCCGTACGTGTGCCCCCACAGCGGGTCCACCTCAGCCAGCATGCCCTTCTGGATCATCGTGGTGATGATGGTGGGGAACAGCACTGCCCTGCACGCCTCCTGGGCAGCCTTCAGCACCACCATAGCGCCAACTCAGTCAGACCGCCCGCTATCTCGCTGCAACACCGGCCGTCCGACAGCCCGACCGACTCCTCGCAACACCCACCGGCCATCCGACCACTCGCACCACTCTCACGACCCACCAGCAGCCCGTCCACTCTCACGACCCACCAGCAGCCCGACTGATCCTCCACAGCATCCTTCGGCCTACAAACATCCCGACCGACAGACAGACCGACTGACCCTAACCCTGACCCTGACCCTAATCCTATCTCTACATTTGTTATTTATCATTTTTATTTAACAGATCACATCATAACTTGAAAAGATAAATCAATTGAAAAACTAAATTATCAGCAAGGTGAGCAGTACCTTTATTCCTTGGAAACCTCACAATTGCCATTGATGTAATGAGGAGGCAGCCATGATCCCAGGGTCCTCGCTGACTAGCGGCCATAAAACAAAGCGCGGGTTGGTCAATTTGCCTCTGACCTCAATGTCAAACGTGCATCGAATGGACAATTACTACTTGGAAAATTGGAAGTTTTCATCATATTTTTTTTTAAATGTGCAGTTTTTGTTCTTGACGAGTTTCAGGTATGATTTATATAACATGTTTACACAATATGTTAAAAATTCAGGTAGTTCCGTGAGTTGGGTCATGAACTTGAACGAAAAAGCTCCTCGGCCCACAGCCGAGCCATAATAAACCTAAACCTTTAGAGTTGGATGAAGTGTTTAAGAAGGAACTGCAGATGCTGGAAAATCGAAGGTACACAAAAAAGCTGGAGAAACTCAGCGGGTGCAGCAGCATCTATGGAGCGAAGGAAATAGGCAACAAGTTGGATGAAGTGAATGGTTCACAGTGATTGAGAACCAATTCCTGTCAACAAAAATGGTTACAAAAGTCCCTTAAACATGTAACAGAGTCATAGAGAGTCATAGAGCGATACAGTGTGGAAACAGGCCTTTGGGCCCAACTTACCCACACCGCCCAACACTAGTCTCACCCGCCCGCATTTGGTCCACATCCCTCCAAACCAGTCCTATCCATGCGCGACCTAACTATTTCTTAAATGTTGGGATAGTCCCTGCCTCAACTACCTCCTCTGGCAGCTTGTTCCATACACCCACCACACTTTGTGTGAAAAAACAATGTTCCCCCGAGCTTGTTTGATGTGCTAAAGAATCCTAACCAAGCAATAGTTTGGAATTTGTAACTTCAGCCCGAGCTTTGTGTAGAGTGGACAAAAGTACTTGCTGAGCATATCAACTCCGTAGAGATACAGCTTTCTATTCTCCAGAGTTTAGAAATATTCCACATGGATTTAATCCAAATTCTTGAGTAATGTTCCACTGAGGTTCTTCAAATTAATCATTACCACAAAACATGTCGCAACAGCTTTGACCCATTCCTAATGCTACCAAATGTAAATGTGACTACATATGGTAATAACATTATTACCAAGCAAAATAGAGATAGCAATTCCCCTGTTATTGAAGCTTGCTTTAGTTTTTAGTTTTAGTATTAGAGATACAGCGTGGAAACGGGCCCTTCGGCCCACCGAGTCCGTGCCGACCAGCGATCGCCGCACACTGTCCCTATCCTTCATACCCTGGGGACAATTTACATTTATACCAATATACCAAATAGACAATAGGTGCAGGAGTAGGCCATTTGGCCCTTCGAGCCAGCACCGCCATTCAATGTGATCATGGCTGATCATCCCCAATCAGTACCCAATCCTGCCTTCTCCCCATATCCCCTGACTCCGCTATTTTTAAGAGCACTATCTAGCTCTCTCTTGAAAGCATCCAGAGAACCGGCCTCCACCAAGCTAATTAACCTACAAACTTGTACGTCTTTGGAGAGTGGGAGGAAACCGAAGATCTCGGAGAAAACCCACGCAGGTCACGGGGAGAACGTGCAAACTCCGTACAGACAGCACCCGTAGTCGGGATCGAACCCGGGTCTCTGGCGCTGTAAGGCAGCAACTCCCACTGTGCTGCCCCTGTTGACTCGACTGATATAAAGTGACTGAGTTTGACGTAATGCTTGCAATTTATACTTGACTCTCCTCCACTAACTGCAATTTGTCTGGAGAAATTACCGTGCCTAAATTTGGAAATGGTGATGGACTCTGATTTCTCTTCTCTTTAAACAGTCTCTCTTTACTGCTGTTCAATGGATTATTTGTTGTGAGTCATATGCCAAATGACTCACTCACTGACACAGAACTAGCTCTAAAGAGTGTTTTTAAAAGTAGGTTTGACTGGTAGACAACTATGAGTGGGCAATACAATAGAGACACAAAAAGCTACAGATGCTGGTTTACAAAACCAGACACAAAGTCGTGCAGCATCTCTGGAGAACATGGACAGGTGTTGTTTTGGGTCAAGTCCCTTCTTCTGAAGAAGTGTCCAGACCCAAATTGTCATCTGTCCATTTTAATAATAATAATAATGGATGGGATTTATATAGCGCCTTTCTAATGCTCAAGGCGCTTTACATCGCATTATTCATTCACTCCTCAGTCACACTCGGTGGTGGTAAGCTACTTCTGTAGCCACAGCTGCCCTGGGGCAGACTGACGGAAGCGTGGCTGCCAATCTGCGCCTACGGCCCCTCTGACCACCACCAATCACTCACACACATTCACACACATTCACACACAGGCAAAGGTGGGTGAAGTGTCTTGCCCAAGGAGACAACGACAGTATGCACTCCAAGCGGGATTCGAACTGGCTACCTTCCGGTTGCCAGCCGAACATTTAGCCCATTGTGCCATCTGTCGTCCCATTTTCTCCTGAGATGCTGCCTGATCCGCTGAGTTACTCCAGCACTTTGTGTTTTCACCAGTGGGTGTTACTGCTTGCTTTTGATGAGGCTATAAAAGCAAGTGTTGGTCATTTGCTCCTAGTTCCTATTTTTCCATTAAATATTCCAATGCTACTCTTCTAGTGAGAGAACCAGCTGATATTCCTTGATTCCCAACATATATAAATGTCGATAGATACAAAGTACTGGAGTAACTCAGCGGGACAGGCAGCATCTCTGGAGAGGAGGAATAGGTGAAGTTTCGGGTCGAGTCCCATCTCCAGACTTCAGAAGAACCTGAAATGTCACCTTGTAGTGCGTGGGTCTCAGAATGAAGCACGAAGTCGTGTTTTGAGAGGCACCTTTTATTATGTTCCTCCCAGTTGTAGGGAAGACCAAACGAGAGGAAGATGGCACCCAAACCCCTGCCTTTAAACCCTCTGGCTAAGGGCCGCCTCCGGACTGAACCACTCCTGTGCCGAGGGGTTCGACACTATGGTGGCACGACCCTTGGGAGCCGCCACAGGACTCCCCCCCCCCAGAACCAGAGGCACGAAACGCACCGGCGGGAGCACGACCCGGCCGGCCCGCGTGCGGAAGTTAGCCGCTCGTGGGGCTTGCGGAGGAATAGGTGGAGGGACAGGACGAGGGACCAGCGGGAGGACAGGTGGAGTGACAGGCGGAGGGAGCCGTGAAGGGGGGCGCCCTCGAGGCCGAGGTTGGGCAACCAGCACCGGCTGGTCAATGTCCAGGTGTGCCGGCTTCAAACGGTCAATCGACTGCCTCCGGCCGGCCCCCCATCACGTCGGGGTCACCAATGTAGTGCGTGGGTCTCAGAATGAAGCACAAAGTCGTGTTTTGAGAGGCACTTTTTATTATGTTCCTCCCAGTTGTAGGGAAGACCAAACGAGAGGAAGATGGCACCCAAACCCCTGCCTTTAAAGCCTCCGGCTAAGGGCCGCCTCCGGACTGAACCACTCCTGTGCCGAGGGGTTCGACACTATGATGGCACGACCCTTGGGAGCTGCCACAACCCATTCCTTCTCTCCAGAGATGCTGCCTGTCCCGCTGAGTTACTCCAGCATTTTGTGTCCATCTTTGGTTTAAACCAGCATCTCCAGTTCCTTCTTACACAGACTGTCTATAAATGTAGCACATGCTACACCAGTTACATCAACAATTTGTTTTCAATGCAAACTTCCCAGGGTTTGAGAAAGAACTGCAGATGCTGGAGAAATCGACAGTAGACAAAAATATTGGAGAAACTCAGCGGGTGAGGCAGCATCTATGGAGAGAAGGGTCTCGACCCAAAACATCACCTGTTCCTTCGCTCCATAGACGCTGCCTCACCCGCTGAGTTTCTCCAGCATTTTTGTCTACCTACGGGGTCACCATATGTTCAGGGTCCTTGGGGTGCAACTCTGCACTTTAGGAGAAGCTGGGTGCATGGTCCTGCTCTTTAAACAGATTTATGTTACTTGACTACTGAGAACAATTTACATTCGACAAATTCCGATGTTTCTGATTTATCAGCAATATCCTCCTCACCGATTTTAAATATTGCATGCCATACTCATGCAGTGGTAGAAGACCTGCTCATTTAATAATTTTTCTCTGCTGCTTCTGAAAAATATTATTGGACATCATGTCATTTTGAATATAGTATTATGTTATAAAGCCACTGTGCAGTCAAAATATGCTACCGAAACGACAGGGGGTATTAACACCGTGTGAATTGCCAAGAAGTTTATAGCTCATCTTTCATAACCTTTCTGAATAGCAGAAGCATAAAACTAAGTGCTCCTGTATCACTAATGAAATGCAAATTAATACAGACCACACATTTACACAGGGTGGAATATCCACTTAATCAATCCCTCCCTACAGGGTGCAGAGAAGAAAATGGCAAGGATATTGCACTGCAGAAGGCTGGTTTGTTGCACCTTACAGATACTTACTTTGCAAATACCTCTCTGCGGGCCCAGGGGTCTGGGTTAATATACACTTGGCTCTCAGAGCCACTGGTACGGTGGCATGTGCCTGAGAGCCTTGTTCAACCTCGCTTTCTCTCTCTCCCTCACTTTAGGTAGGTGTCTCCGTATCTCTCTGTCTCTTTCTCTGTCTCTCTGTCTCTGTGTCTCTGTCTTTCTTTCTCACTCTGTCTTTCCTTCTCTCCCTTTCTGCCTCTCTCCCCCTCTCTCTGTTCCACCCCTCCCCCCCTTCCTCTATCTATCTTTCTTTTGGTCTCTCTCTCTCTCTCCACCTCTCTCTTTCAACATCTCTCTCTATCTCCATCTCTCTCGTTCTCGGTGTCACTCTATCCCTCACTCTCTCTCTCTCTCTCTCTCTCTTTCTCTCTCTGTCTGGCTCTTAAGGGTCTCGACCCAAAACATTACCCATTCCTTCTCTCCATGACATCCCAAAGCTGTGCTACCCCAGGCACTGGTCAGGAATGTGACGGAATAGTCTCTCCACACACCTGGACTCCAGCAGCTCTTGCTGACAATCCCCTGATACTCATCATTAATATTTTCCTAGGGAACATTTAAGAGAGGTACATGGATAGGACAGGTTTAGGGGGAAGTGGGCTAAACGCAGGCAGGTGGGACTAGTATAGATGGGGCCTGTTGGTTGGCATGGCTAGGTTTGGGCCAAAGGGCTGTATGAGTCTATGATTTCTACATGTTATTAGTGATGTATAATCACATCCATGAATGACTCATCTTGGTCTCCATGGACAATGTGTCTGACATTATGACTCTACTTCCTTCCAAAATGAACAGAAAGAAGTGGGACTGAGATGAGGAAAAACTTTTAAAATATTAAATAAAAATTTTTATGTTTACAGAATTGATTCTTTCAAACACGCACACTCACATTCATCTCAAGTTTCCTGCTGTGATCTGAACATCATCTTTACGAGTTCCATTAATTGCATATTAATCTCAGTAATTGCGATGTTAATTCATATCAATGCTTTTGCAACGGCACAATTTCATTAAAATCAAACA
The DNA here is from genome assembly GCF_010909765.2 of Amblyraja radiata. Taxonomy (NCBI): domain Eukaryota; kingdom Metazoa; phylum Chordata; class Chondrichthyes; order Rajiformes; family Rajidae; genus Amblyraja; species Amblyraja radiata. The sequence goes on from NC_045992.1 coordinate 2,933,484, forward strand.
TATTAGGATCAAAGTATTTTAAACAAATAAAGGCACAGTAAAATCCATGTTACTCCCTTCGTATTAGTCTGCAAATGAAGTATAATAAAATGTATTGTTGACATGAATTATGTAACAAATATGAAAGGAAATGAGATTGCTCGGTTAGTTTAGTGCTTTGTGAGGACAACACAAGTCACACAACCATAATGGATGTAATTACACATCACTAATAATGTGCTGCAGCATTTTAACCATTCACGTCCACATGTGTTAATGGATTTGATTTCCATCACCAATTGCACAATCCTCTCTCCCAAGGCTGCCACAAAATGCTGGTTGGTCTGTTCATGTCGTGGGAACATCGAAGCAACACCAGTTGAATAATGAAAGGCCCCGGATAGAGATGTTTCCAGTAATGGGAGAGTCTCGGACCAGAGGGCACAGCCTCAGGATAAAAGGACGTACCTATAGTATGGAGATGAGGTGGAAGTTCTTTTGCCATACGTGAATCTGTGGAATTAATTGCCACACACGGTGGAGGCCAAGTCATTGGGTATTATTCAAGCGCAGATTGATAGGTTCTTGATTAGTAAGGGTGTCAAAGGTTAGGTGGAGAATGGGGTTGAGAGGGAAAGATAGATTAGCCATGATCGAATGGCAGAGCAGGCCTGACCTAATTCTGCTCTTGTTTCTTATGATTTAACTTCTGAGTTTGAAGAAGGGATTCAACCTGAAGCTTTGCTTATCCATGTCCTCCACAGATGCTGCTTGGCCACTGAGTTACTTCAGCACTTTGTGTTTGAAGTCCTGATCCTGTTCTCTCATCCATTGTTGAATTGGGGTGGGAGATTGCAACCTTCACGTGGTCCGCCCTGTTTCGACGAATGCAATCAACCAGGCGTGCACAATCAAATAAGTGCAATTAGAACAAGTTGTCCTACAGCTTTAGGCTGTGCACGCCATACGCAAGAAGAAGAAGAAGAAGATTGTTGAATTGTGACCATATCTGGCCCACAAAAAGCCTCCAAACACTGAGAAGATGCAAGCAAGCAATCTTCCAATTTGATTACCACAAGGCTTTCTTCAAAGCCCTGAGTTCCTCACCATATTCAGATTTTTTTAGTCTTCTCTCTTTGTTGTTCAGCTGAGACTTGAGCACGACTATCGGGTATTAGGTTCTTATTGTAAGTATAACTTACAAATCACTAATAAGTTTCTCACAATAACTTATTGTTGTACTGAGATATTGGGAAGACCTTTGTTTCATGCTATCCAGTCAAATCATACCATATATGAGTACAATCTAGCCATACACAAGTACCACATATAAAGGGAATAATACTGGAGTACAGGGCATAGTGTTACAGTGTTATAGCTGTGAACTTCTTACCCGAACCTGGTGACCATTTGCACGTAAGTGATAGTTGACTGAACACCTCCGTTTAGTTACACCATCATGTGGGAATTGAATTCTGATGAGGAAGGGGGATCTTAGGCCAGTTTTTCTCGATTTCTCCAAGTGTTGCACTGGATTTAAAAAAAAATCAACATAGACAAGGATGCACTGTGCACTGATCATTGTCCATGTGAATTAGTGCCAATCTGAAGGGCGTGTTGACATGAGCCCACCAATAAACATTCCCAGGCTCCGTCTGACTGTGATCAATTAGCCGTTCAAATTATATCCGTATTTCTGTGGCACCATCAACATCATGTTTTACTGTATCCAACTAGTGTGGTTAATTGTGTGAATGTAGTGATAAAGGGTTAATGACTGGCATTGTATTTGATACACATTCATTTAATCAGAACGCTGTGTTAGCATGTGGACATTTGGCAACTTTAGTAGTCCCTGGAGCTCCACAATTAGATCTTGGTTGATCACCACTAGATGTAATGGATTGTTCTTCACAACTACACTTGAGAAGCTCGACATCATTCACACGGAACTGCCCTTTCATTATCAGCCCTTCCATCCTGATGGTTCATCCGCTCCTTCACTGACTTATGTCTACCATGCACGACAATTACTCATCCAGGCGACTTCAGCAGCATCTCGCAAACCCGTCACCTCAACACAGGCAGCCTGGGTCTAACCTGGGGCGGGCAAAGCTCAGATCAACTAGATCGCAGAATGGGCAATTGAAAATGGGGCCAAAACATGGTGCCTCTTGCATGCGGGATCAGTGGATTATTTCTGTACACTTGCTAATCGGGGAAGTGTTCGGGTATGGCAATGCTCTACTGGGTTGCATGCAACAAAATAATTTGACTGTGCTTGTGCACTGCCCACATGTCACGATAAAACCACCATTGAACCATCGAACATTTGAATCCCATTCCAAATCCGACCTTTCTGTCCTGGGCCTCCTCCATGGCCAGAGTGAGGACCACTGGAAATTGGAGGAGCAGCACCTCATATTTCGCTTGGGCAGTTTATACCCCAGCGGTATGAACATTGACTTCTCCAATTTCAGGTAGCCCTTGCTGTCTCCTCCCCTTCTCACCTCTCCCTCAGCCCACTCCTCCTCTTCCTTTCTTCTCCCACCCCCCCCTACCCTACATGTTTCGGCCCGAAAACGTTGCCTATTTCCTTCGCTCCATAGATGCTGCCTCACCCGCTGAGTTTCTCCAGCATTTTTGTCTACCTTCGATTTTCCAGCATCTGCAGTTCCTTCTTAAACACTCTACCTTATATACTTCTTTTTGCACTAACCTTTTTGATTCCATTTTATGAATGTCAGTTTTTAATGATCAATAAATGAACTCCAAGTCTTTCTGCCCTTCCTTGATTTTCTACTATTTGGAAAGTATTTTGTTTTCTCTTTCGTGAGGCCATTTATTGTCGATCTCACATTTGGTCATACCATGCTCCATATTCCACTTGCAGCTCATGTATTTAGTTTAGATTAGTTTAGAGATACAGCGCAGAAACTGGCCCTTCAGCCCACCATGTCCGCACCAACCAGCGACCCCCACACACAAACACTCCCCTACGCACACTAGGGACAATTTACATTTATGACAAGCTATTTAACCTACAAATCTGTGTGTCTTTGGAGTGGGGAAGGAAGCCAAAGGTCTCAGAGTAAACCCATGTGGTCACGGGGAGAACGTTTAAACTCCGTACTGACAACACCCGTAGTCGGGATCGAAACCGGGTCTCCGGTGCTGTAAGGCAGCAACCTTACCTCTACCTCACCGTGCCGCACACTGACCAAGTCTCTTTGTAACAGTCCCTGTTTGCTCACTGTCATCTCCAATCCTGGATATAATATTCCACCATGTCAGACAATGATGGTGTTCTAGGAACAAACATAGCCCCGAAAGTCACCTCGTCACACCCTACCAGTCAGGAAGACCATCTTTTGGCCCCACTCTCAAATCCCTAATCTTCCACTCAAGTTCTACTCAAGTCAAGAGCCAACCTCGTGGTCTCAGCATTTTTTTATTTTTTATTATGAAACTACTTTTATTCAAAAAATAAACATAAACATAGAGTATTAACACAATCAAAGACTGCCTATGCTGACAGTTTACAAACAAATGATCGTCAAATTAATAACATCAACGTCAACTGGACCCACGAATGGCCGTTGAAGGTCGAGTGTTCCGTTTATCAACAAAACACTCGACCTTCAACGGCGACCAGTATTCATGGGAAGCCTCCAAAGTCCCCATGGACACCACGTGTTCCCTCTTAACACTTAAACAAAATTATCAAATTAAAATATTAACATTCTTATCGATAATATATTCAACCTCCTGTGGTGACCAGCGTGCACAGAAGGCCTCCACAGTCCCCATGGACACTGCGTGTTCCTTTTCTAGGGACACGCGAGCTCGGACGTAACCCCGGAAAAGGGGCAAGCAAGCAACCGGTGTGCGGCCATCGACTGCCCGCTGCCTGGACCCGCGAATGGCCATCCTGGCCAGGCCCAGGAGCAGACCGACAGGGAGGCCCACTCCTCCCTCCCATCCTTCCCCCCTCTGCACCGGATGCCCATAAATTAATAATGTTGGACTAAAATGTAGCCAAAACTTGAGGAGCAGCCCCTTTCAGATACTCGAACAGTGGCTGCAACCTCTCACACTCTATGTACACATGGAACATGGTCTCTTCCTCACCGCAGAAATGACAAGCAGGGGAGGAGTCCGTGAACCGGCTCAAATACCTATTACAGGCCACGGCTTTGTGCAACACTCTCCACCCCAGGTCCCCGATGTAAAGGGGGAGGACTCCCTTGTAGAGAGACCTCCACTGGGGACCGCTCCCCTCGTCAGGTGGTAACACGGACCGCCAGGGTGTGTCTGTACGAAAGACGAGGGCGAGGAAGTGGAGAGTGTGCAGGAGCAGCCTGTACAGTACGCGCCTCTCCGCGTCACAGAACGGTACGCTGGGCATCTCGGAAAGGCGGCTCATGTTGCATGGGGCCGACTCTCGGGGAGGGACTCGGGCCTTGGGCCCTATGAACAATTCCGACTGAACGGGGGCAAGCTCGTCCGGAATCGTTCCATGCACACGCCTCTCCTCAACACCCACCATCACAGCCACGACACCCCCCTCCCCCTGAGGAGTAGGGCCCTGGCTGAAGGTGACCAAATTCCTGGCCTTCAAGAGGTCACGGTAAAAGCCAGGCAACTCCCGCCTAGCGCGTCGACTCATGCCCGCTAATGGGAGCCGTGAGCCCTCCTGAAGGCAGCGCCCCTGGTGTAAAAAATACGTCGCCAACACGTGCCATTTAGGAGGGTAGTCCGAGTAGATGTACCTCCGCAGGGTCCTGAGTCGGAGAGCCGCCACCTGGGTGCGAATACAGACCAGCGCCTGACCACCCTCCTCCAATGGGAGACTCAGAACCCCAGCAGAGACCCAGTGGTTCCTCTCGCCCCAGAAGAAGTTGACCAATCTCCTCTGTAACATGGTTATAAAATAAGAGGACGGGACCATAGTGGCCATCCGGTACCACAGCAGAGAGGCCACCAGCTGGTTTATAACTACAGCCCTGCCCCGGTAAGAGAGCACACCAAGTAGGCCGGACCAACGTCCCAGCCGGGCAATCACCTTCGCCTCCAGCTCCTGCCAGTTCGCCGGCCACCCCCTCTCATCGGGACTCAGGTAGACCCCCAGATAGAGGAGGTGCGTGGTATTCCACGCAAAACCTGCCATCTCCTCCGGCAGGGAGTCCACCTGCCACCCACCCACCAAGAGACCAGAACACCTCCCCCAGTTGATCTTGGCGGAGGAAGCAGCCGAGAAAACCTGCTGGCACTCACGCATCCTCCGCAGGTCAACAGGGTTGGTGAACATCAGAATGACATCATCGGCGTAGGCCGAGAGGACCACCACCATCCCCGGTCCTGATAAAGCCAGGCCTGTCAACCGCCTCCGGAGAAGGCACAGGAAAGGCTCAACACAGATGGAGTACAGCTGGCCGGACATGGGACATCCCTGACGAACACCCCTCTCAAAGGGAAAGGGGGCCAACAAAGAGCCGTTGACCTTAACAAGGCATTCTACAGCAGTGCATAAAAGTCGAACCCAGGCCACAAATTGTGGTCCAAATCCGAACGCCTGCAGAGTCCCCAGAAGGTAGTCGTGCTCCACCCTGTCGAACGCCTTCTCCTGGTCGAGGGAGAGAAAGGCGACCGACAGACCAGCCCCCTGGGTCAGATAGATCAGGTCCCGGACTAGATGAACATTGTCCTGGATGGACCGGCCCGGGACTGTGTACGACTGGTCAGGGTGGATCACCTGGGACAACACGGGACTTCAAAAGGCGGAGATCGCCCTTCTTGGGCAGCAGGACAACAACTGCCCTGCGCCACGAGTAGGGCATCTCCCCAGTCGTCAGGCTCTCCCCCAGGACCTTCATATAGTCATCCCCCAGGACATCCCAGAAGGCTCTAAGGTACTCCACAGTCAGCCCATCCAGCCCTGGAGACTTGCCCCCCTTGAGCTGGTGCAGGGCACCAGTCATCTCCTCCAGAGTTAGGGGATCATCCAGGTGTTCAGCCACATCATTGCACACAGCAGGTAAGCCCTCCCACAGGACCTCTTGTGCCTCCCCACTCGATGTGCCTGCCGAGAACAGAGTCTTGTAGAAAGACCCAACCGAGGCACCAATGCTCTCTGGATCTGTAACAGAGGAGCCATCATCCGCAAGCAGCTCAACAAGCTGCCTGCGGGCTCCTCGCCCCTTCTCCAGAGAAAAGAAAAAGGGGGAGGCGCGGTCCAGATCGTGTAACATCTGGACTCGCGACCTCACATACGCACCCCGGGCTCTCCTAAGCTGCAAGTCCCTCAGTGCTCCCTTCTTCTCCTGGTATTCCTCCCACTCACATGAAGCCCCACCAGTCTGATCCAGACGTGCCCCCGAGTCGAGCAACTCTCTCTCAAGCCGTCCGATCTCAGAGTCTCGCCTCTTAGTCGACCCCCTCGTGTAGTCCTGGCAAAACAGACGAACGTAGGCCTTCCCCACGTCCCACCACTGCCTTAGGGAAAGGAAACGCCCCTGCCTCTCTCTCCACCTCGCCCAGAACTGCCTGAATGAATCCTGGAATCGGCGATCCTCCAACAGCTGGCTATTAAAATGCCAGTACGCGGACCCAGCCCGTGTGCGCATCGGGATAAAATCCACTCGCACCAGGCAATGGTCCGAGCATGGTGCCGGCTGCATGGAGGCCGCCGAAACACAGGAGACATAGGCCTTGGACACGTATAGATGATCAATACGGGAACCACCACCCTCAAACCTGTACGAGAAGGCGTTAGAGTCGGGGTGGAAATTCCGCCAAGCATCTACCAGCTCAAAAGAGTCCACCATCTCCCTTAGAGTCTTTACTGCACCCGGGTCACGCTGAACGCCAGAGCGATCTCTTGCCTCGAGGGTACAATTAAAATCTCCCCCAAGGAAAACACACTCCCCACGGTCGATAGTATTCAACAACGTGGTCACTTCCCTTGTTAAGCGCGTCTGCATTACGCCGATCTTGGGGGCGTACACATTAATGAAGTGTAATGGCACGCCATCCAAGCGCACGACCAGATACAGCAAACGGCCTGGTACAATGCTCTGCACTTTGAGGATCTCTGGCTGGAAAGACGGGGCCAACAGGAAGGCCACTCTACTCGAATTGGAGCTGAGATGACTCATGTAGACCCCCCCCTTCCCACTCCAGGAGCCAGGTGGGTTCATCACTAGCCACAGTGTGTGTTTCCTGCAGGAAGCTCACCGCATACCTCCCATCCCTGAGCACTGAGAGATGGTGAAACCTACGGAGAGACCCCCTGCCCCCATTGATATTCAGGCTGGCTATAGTGAGCTTCATTTTGAGAGTACACTAGATCTTTTACCCGCCCCCGGTGAAGGATTGGAGCCGCCCCTAACCTTCTGCCCTCTCTTTAGGGTCTGAAAAAGCTCTTGGAACTGGCGCCTCTCATTTCTTATTAGCCCCGCCTCATTCCCCTTCTTCTGAAGGATGGCATGAATGGACTGCATGGGCGCCCTCAGATCCGACCAGCGGTCGACAGCCAAATCCAGCTTGTTCCTACTCCCTCTAGTGTCCTTTAAGAACTTCCGAAGTTCCCAGACTTCGACAAGTCGAGACACGGGGCCGCGGGTGGAGCAGTCAGATAACTCACTGTCGATGGACTCCGCGTACCCCTCCTCCTCGCACTCAATGTCCGAGCCCGAGTCTGGAAGGTTACTACTCTCAGCCGCCTCACTCACCCCTCCCTGTGAGGTGAGCATTTCAGCCACATCACACAGTCCCTCCTCTGTCATCATCCCACTTCCAGGATCAGTGACCGGGGCAGGTACCATTGCTTCTGACTGCGGCAAGCTAACTGACAATTGGCCATTCTCCTGCACGCTCCCACCGCCCTCTGTAACCGGATTGGGAACAGTGAAGTCGGACCAAGTCTCCGGGCCTTGCTGCGAGCGGGCCTGCCTGGAGTCCGACCGAAGGACACGATCTGAAACGATCTTACCCTCCTCCTCATCCAAGGTACCCGCCCCTGCACCATCACCCAGAGAGTCCCCGTCCCCCTTCAACAGGTGAATCACCTCACTGTGGCCCTCAGGGGCCGATGTTACTGGAGTCCCCCTTACTCCCTCATCCAGTGGGGCATCACACCCCTCAACTGGGCTTGTAGCCTCAACAGGGAGCTCCTGTTGGGGACCTACCTCCTCACCCAAATTCTCCCCTTCAGGCTGCCCCTGGTCATCCACTAAGCTAGCAGACGCGTTCTCTGGGGGAACAGCCCCCATGAGTAATATATCGCCACTCTCAGGTGGTCCCTGACCTACAGAGGCATCCTCCCCCTCATGGGAAGCGTGCCCTGGGTTCTCTACCTCAACAGGAGGGGAAGGTCCCCCTTCAGGTTGCCCCTGACCTACAGGGCCCTTCTGTGTATCGGAGGATCCATGCCTCCTCCTCTTCCAACCACTGGCGTGCGGTGGTACGGTGAGCTCCATTGCAGAAGCCTCTATCTCCGCGCTACCATCTATCTCAGAGGCGTGCACAAAATTCTCTGCTGCCAGGGGTCCCGCTTGGAGGTGGTCATCTCCTAGGGGACCCGCCTGGAGATGTTTCTTCTTTTTCTTGACTTTCTTCCCCCGCTGTTGCTCCCAAACCTTCCCATCCACCCCACGCACTTCTCCGGCATCCACCGCCACAGGTACTGGACATGGGGGTGGTGGGGGGATAGGGGTTAGGGGTAGGGGAGTACTGCCTTCACAGGCCACCTTGGTAAAACCAGCAGCCCCAGATGGGCCAGCAGTGCTTTCCCGGGCCATCGTGGTGGAACTGGCAGCCCGGGTCCTGGGACAATTCCTGCGAAAATGCCCCACCTTTTTGCAAGCGTGACAACGCACTTGGCCCGCGTTCCAGAACACGCGATAGGAGAAATCATCCACCTCCACCTCAAAACTCCCCTCCGTGTCCGTCCCCTGTGCCAACTGTATATACACGCGACGCTTGAACGTATATATATGTTGCATCTCAGGATCGTCAAACCTGTACAACAGTTTGGTGAGCCCTGACCGCACCTCCCCCAGCTTCCTTACATGTGGGATCAGGAGCGCATCTGGAACAAAAGTGGGAACGTTGGACAGAATGACCGGCAAAGCAGGACCCCCCCATGGGTCCACCGCCGTGAAATTCCCGCCTGCTGTTACCCCCCTTTCCAGAGCCAGAGCCACTGCCTGTTCTGTCTTTAATAGAACAACAACCTTCCCACTGACCACCGCACCCGAGACTATGGCTTTCTTGCCAACAGTCTCACCCAGCGCATCTAGAAAGGCCTTGAAGGGCAGGTTGCTCTGCATGTACATTTTTATACCATATGTGCGCCCCATCAACTCGTGACCCTCAGTCTCCGAGACTGCCGACCGTGCGACAGCTGCATAACTCTGAGGAGCTGTCATCTTTAGGGCGTGGCACAACACACAAAATATCAGTACTTTATAATCCAAGCAGTCTTTCTGCTGTTGCTGCACCTCCACTCCCTTCCAGAAGTCAAGTAGTCTTGTGAAGTCTTTCTTGGCAAGTAACAGAAGCAGTCTCCTGATAAGATGGGAAGTGTCCGTGCCAACCCTTCCCGTCGTCTCAGCATGGCGTTCCTCGTTAATACCATCCCTTCCTTTGTAATCATATTTGCTTTCCTCTAATTAATCTTCTTATTAATATTGAACAAGGTAGCAATTTATAAATTATTAATATTGAATCAGTGCTAACAATAACAGCAACTCATTTGTTATTACATTTGTCTGTCTGCAACTATTAATGAATGTAATATTTGCCATCATTTCCCAAGTGACAAATCCATGAAGCAACTTCCATATACCGAAACAAGTCAAGAATTTATTATTATGCGCACAAGGTGCAGATACAATGAAAATCTTGTTTGTAAGTCCTGCAGTGATTGCCTTTTACTTCACTGGGTAAAAAACACTTTGAATGGGAGATGGTCTTGGAGGGGAGGATGCTCCTCAAACTGCGGAGCATCTTGGACAATACAGCTCACCCCCTCTATGACACACTGGTCAACCTGAGGAGCACCTTCAGCAACAGACTGGTTCCACCAAGATGCAGCACAGAACGAGCCGGAGATCCTTCTTCCCTGTGGCTATCAAACTGTACAACTCCTCCCCCTTCTGACGTGGGGTAGACTGACTCCCCTTCCCACCCCCCTATCCCTAAATCTTTGCACAAACCCAATCCTTTCCACTCATCACTTCCATTTCATGTTTCATGCACGTTGTGTTTTGTGAGTGTTGGCAGATCCTGGGATAAATAAAGTTGTACCGTATCAAAACATCTAGAGACAGTGAAAGTGGCTATGCAAATGCACAACTTTCCTTTCTGGGGAAACTCTTGCTTCATAGTTCAAAGGAGGTAAACCTTTTTATGGAATTCCCTGTCTTTGTCATCGTCAATTTGCAGATTTCCTCTCCGGAAATCTCTGCAAATCTCTTTCAATGTCCCATGCAATAACGTGCATTATTCCTTTCGAAGGTAGCCACTAACAACACAACAAGATCTCCTTCGGAGATTCATACCATCAGACAACGTGAAAACAGGCTCTTCGGCCCAACTTATCCATGCTGATCCCGTTTGCCTGTGTTTGGCACACGTCCCTCTCAACCTTTCCTCTTTATGTATCTGTTGTAAGGCAAGTTGTTCTATTTGATCTTCCGTTTGTGCACGTCGAGTTGATTGCATAGGTCGAAACAGGGCGGACCACGTGAAGGTTGCAATCTTCCACCCCATGTATCTGTCCAAATGTTGTTTTAACATTGTTAATGTATCTACCTCTGGCAGCTCATTCCATGTACCCACCACTCTCTGTGAGAAAAACTGTCTTTCATGTCCCCTTTAAATCTTTTCCCTCTCATCTTAAACATATGCCCACTTGCTTTAGACTTTGGGAAAAGGACTGTGATCATCTAACTTTAATAAATGTCTATTAGATCACCTCCCAGCCTTCTTTGCTCCAGGGAAAGCAGTCCTAGCCTGATAACTCTGGGAGTTATAACTCAAGCCCAGTCCTAGCAACATTCCTGTAATTCTTTTCTGCACCCTCTCCAGCCTCATCACCCATATCAATAAAGAATTTTAAAAAAGTTTAGTGCAAATACAAAATATCTGATTTAAAGAGAATCCCACGGCAAAACGGGATGGAAATGGGAATTATGGAAATCAATGATGCTCTTTAATTATTAAGGAAACATATAAAAGGTAGGAAGGAACTTCAGATGCTGGTTTACACCATTGATGGACACAAATTGCTGGAGTAACTCAGCAGGACAGGCAGCATCTCTGGAGAGAAGGAATGGGTGACGTTTCGGGCCGAAACCCTTCTTCAGACTGAGAGTCAGGGGAGAGGGAGTCTAGAGATATGGAAGAGTAAGGTGTGAAAAGAAGACATAAAAAGAAATGAGGTTGAAGAAAAATGTAGTATAGTTCATTGTTAGCACGGAGAAGGTGACGTCAAAGCAAACAAAGATATAACACAGGTAGACAAAAGTGCTGGGGAAACTCAGCAGGTGCAGCAGCATCTCTGGAGCAAAGGAAATAGGCAACATTTTGGGCCGAAACACTTCTTCAGACTGATGGAGGGTGGGGCGGGAAGAAGAAAGGAAGAGGGGCAGCCAGAGGGCTGAGGGAGAGCTGGGAAGGGGAGGAGACAGAAAGGGCTACCGGAAATTGGAGAAGTCAATGTTTATGCCACTAGGGTGCAGACTGCCCAAGCGGAATATGAGGTGCTGCTCCTCCAATTTGCGTTGGGCTTCACTCTGACAATGGAGGAGGCCCAGGACAAAAAGGTTAGTGTGGGAATGGGAGGGGGAGTTAAAGTGTTTAGCAATGAGGAGATCAGGTAGGTTTAGGTGGAGGAGTTCAGCGATTATATGTAATATGAAGATGAAATAAATCAGTTTCATTTTGCAGTTACAAAACGGTGTAAATAACAGGAATACAGCAAGACAATGACAAATGGAGTATAATTACATAGAGAGTTGTAATGCGTTCTAAGCTGCCGAGACTGTGGTGACAACAGCAATATAAATGGAGTGTTGGGCAGGTTATGTGACCCACAGAAAGCAAGCTCCTGTAAAGCAAATAATGTCGACATGCACAAAACCGTCTATTTAAAGAACAGATGATTTGAAACAACAACAAATTCTCTCAATGAAATCTGTAAATCTGTGCCCCTGAATGAGTGGGAACGCAGTGGAGGCCAATTCACTGGATGTTTTCAAGAGAGCGTTAGATTTAGTTCTTGGGGTTAAGGGAATCAAGGGATATGGGGAAAAGGCCGGAATGGGGTATTGATTTTGGATGATCAGCCATGATCATGTTGAATGGTGGTGCTGGCTTGAAGGGCCGAATGGCCTACTCCTGCACATATTTTCTATGTTTCTATGTTTCTACACCGCAGACACCGAAGATGGACACAAAGTTCTGGAGTAACTCAACGGATCGGGCAGCATCCCTAGAGAGAAGATTTGGGTGACGTTTCGGGGGTCGAGACACTTCATCAGATTGAAAGTCACGGGAAAGGAAAACTAGAGATATAGACGATGATGTAGAGAGATATAGAACAATGGATGAAAGAAATGCAAACAAAGTAATGATGATAAAGGAACCAGTCCATTGTCAGCTGATTGTTGGATGAGAACGAGAAGCTGGTGCGACTTGGGTGGGGGAGGGATGGAGAGAGAGGGAATGCAGGGGTTACTTGAAGTTAGAGAAATCAAAATATACCACTGGGCTGTAAGCTGCCCAAGCGAAATATGAGATGCTGTTCCTCCAATTTGCGTTTAGTCAGAATGTTTAGTTTAGCTTGGTTTAGAGATACAGCACGGAAACAGACTCTTTGGCCCACTGAGTCCACGCTGACCAACACTAGTTCTACCCTGTGCAATAGGGACAATTTTACAATTTTACCGGAGCCAATTAACCTACAAACCTGTACGTCTTTGGAGGAAACCGGAGCACCCAGAGAAAACCCACGCGGGTCACGGGGAGAAGGTACAAACTCTGTACAGACAACACCCGTAGTCAGGATCGGACCTGGGTCTCTGGCGCTGTGAGGCAGCAACTCTACCGCTGCAGAACCGTGTAAGTGACATCAATTCCCTGAGCCATTGGCTCAGCTTTAAGATCTCACTGCGCTTCCTATAATAATAATAATAATAATAAATTTTATTTATGGGCGCCTTTCAAGAGTCTCAAGGACACCTTGCAAAAATTGGGCATGTAGAGGAAAAACATGTAAGGGGAATGAAATAAATAGTAGAGACATGACTAGTACACAAAGTAAAGACAGAATTCAATACAAAACACAGTATGAGGCAATTCATGCACAGATGAAAAGGGAGGGGGACGTGGGGCTAAGGATAGGCAGAGGTGAAGAGATGGGCCTTGAGGCGGGACTGGAAGATGGTGAGGGACACGGAATTGCAGATCAGTTGGGGGAGGGAGTTCCAGAGCCTGGGAGCTGCCCTGGAGAAGGCTCTGTCCCCAAAACTGCGGAGGTTGGACTTGTGGATGGAGAGGAGACCGGCTGATGTGGATCTGAGGGACCGTGAGGGTTGGTAGGGGGAGAGGAGGCCAGTGAGATATGGGGGGGCCAGATGGTGGAGGGCTTTGTAGGTGAGGACCAGGATTTTGTAGGTGATCCGGTGGGAGATGGGAAGCCAGTGAAGTTTTTTGAGGACTGGAGTGATGTGATGCCAGGATTTGGTGTGGGTGATGAGTCAGGCGGCTGCGTTCTGGACCAGTTGGAGTCGGTTGATGTAGGTGGAGCTGATGCCAAGGAGAAGTGAGTTGCAATAGTCCAGTCGGGAGGAGATGAAGGCATGGATGAGTCTTTCAGCAGCGGGCGGTGTGAGAGAGGGTCTGAGTTTGGCGATGTTGCGGAGATGAAAGAAGGAGGTTTTAATGACATGGCAGATGTGAGGCTCAAGGGAGAGGGTGGAATCAAAGATCACGCCAAGGTTGGGGGCCTGGGGAGATGGGGAGACAGTGGTGCCGTCGATGGTGAGAGTGGGGTTATTGATTTTGCTGAGTGTGGCTTTGGAGCCTATGAGGAGGAATTCTGTCTTATTGCTGTTGAGCTATCAGGCCATGCGTCTCCCACTGGTGTTCACGAGGATATTCTCTGTTTAATGGACAATTCACGGTGGCCAATGAAACAGCCAACCTGCATGTCATTACGGTGTGGGCCGGAAATGGACACGGGTGAAATCATAGTCGTCCTGGGCGAGTTGGGCCGAAAGTCCTGTTTCTGTACTGTGTGACTGTAGCTCTGTGGGTGGTATGCATTGCAGCCTGGAGCACCATTGGTGAATAAAATGCCCGATGAAGGGTCCCAACACAGCTGATGCAGATATGATGCAGTTCCAGTAGTTGCTGGAAGAACGTGCAAACTCCACACAGACAGCGCCTGGAGGTCAGGACTGATCCTGGGTCAGTGGAACATCAAGGCAGCAGCTCAAGCAGCGTTGCTTGCTAATTGCTAATCACCGCTAACTATTGAATCAAATTCTATAAAATAAATGGAAAAGTTACACACAATTACTGAAGCGATTCAAGATTTCCTTGTGTTAAGTGCTGCAATTAATTAAAAAATCTCATTGATTTGCATTCCTGATCATCCAGGTAATGAGAGGGACCAGCAGTGTTTATGCACAGGTTCTTATGCAGGTACAGCTTTGCAAACTGTACTTGTAATGTTGACACTAAATGATGCAGAAATTATGCTCTTTAATTATTAAGGAAACATATAAAAGGCTGTGAGTAAATGTAATATTCTGCTGCAAATAAGAAGTTAGTTAACAAATTCACGTTAAAGGAGCAGAATTAGGTAATTTGGCCCATTGAGTCTACTCCGCCATTCAATCATGGCTGATCTCTGCATCCCAATCCCATTTTCCTGCCTTCTCCGACTTGTGAAATGGCAACAGACCAGATTTTGTGATTAGTGGGCAAGTTTACACATTTTACCTGTACCGTTAGCGACATGGAAGATAGACACAAAATGCTGGAGTAACTCAGCGGGACAGACAGCATCTCTGGAGAGAAGGAATGGGTGACGTTTCGGGCCGAGACCCTTCCATATCTCGTTTCCCTCTCCCCTGAATCTCAGTCTGAAGAAGGGCCACAACTTGAAACAACACTCCTTCTCTCCAGAGATGCTGCCTGTCCCGCTGAGTTACTCCAGCTTTTTGTGTCGACAAATAGTGACATGCCTGACCTCCACACAGACCAGAGAATCCCTGCACACTGAATCTGACATTACCCTAAATACATCAGATTTATGGAGATTTCTGAAATCCGATCAACTACATTGAAGAATGTGGACGGACAACAAACTGGGAAGGGAAAACCACTGGAGACAGAAGGAACTGCAGATGCTGGAATCTTGAGTAAAGCACAAAGTGCTGGAGTAACTCAAGGTGTCATAGAAACATAGAAACATAGAAATTAGGTGCAGGAGTAGGCCATTCGGTCCTTCGAGCCTGCACCGCCATTCAATACGATCATGGCTGATCATCCAACTCAGTATCCCGTACCTGCCTTCTCTCCATACCCTCTGATCCCCTTAGCCACAAGGGCCACATCTAACTCCCTCTTAAATATAGCCAATGAACTGGCCTCAACTACCCTCTGTGGCAGAGAGTTCCAGAGATTCACCACTCTCTGTGTGAAAAAAGTTTTTCTCATCTCGGTTTTAAAGGATTTCCCCCTTATCCTTAAGCTGTGACCCCTTGTCCTGGACTTCCCCAACATCGGGAACAATCTTCCTGCATCTAGCCTGTCCAACCCCTTAAGAATTTTGTACGTTTCTATAAGACCCCCTCTCAATCTCCTAAATTCTAGAGAGTATAAACCAAGTCTATCCAGTCTTTCTTCATAAGACAGTCCTGACATCCCAGGAATCAGTCTGTTGAACCTTCTCTGCACTCCCTCTATGGCAATAATGTCCTTCCTCAGATTTGGAGACCAAAACTGTACGCAATACTCCAGGTGTGGTCTCACCAAGACCCTGTACAACTGCAGTAGAACCTCCCTGCTCCTATACTCAAATCCTGCAGCATATGTGGAGGTGTATGGTTAGATGACAATAAAATAAACTCAGCTCTGCTCCCTGGTCCATTCCTGAGTTTGCTGGTTTCAGCTGCCTGGGTGTTTGGAGACTTCAAATTTTAAACAATTCTCCATTCATCGTTTAAAAGCAAAGTGCACCAATGATTGCCACCCGCTGGCTTTACGAGCGCATTACAGATTAAACCACAGGTTCAGATAAATAAAAAGTGAATGTCCATGTAGGTTCAAACTGTCATTAGAAACATTAGTCCTTGGGACCACTTGCATCATAACATACAAATGGCAAGGCAGTCCATTAAATAATGTACTTTGTATTTAACATGAGTACTAATGTAATCTATTCATACATAATGCACTGCCATGTAATTCCCCTTTCATTTCTGTTTGGATAAGAGGATGCCATTGCTTTCTGTTTAAATAAATGATAAAAGATCCATCAAATATACTTTATGGTGAAAGAGCAAACTGTTGTTGTGCCAAAAGCAAAGGATAGGAGTTCCGTCAGTATGTTTGCAAAATATTTCATATCAGCAGTGCCAACAGCCATTGTAAACATGGTGGCTTTGAAAATGAATTCACTTATTTTCAACTCACTAAATGGTTGATATATTCTGCTCTAAAATTGATAGACTTGCGATATTTCCCTTTAAAAATATCTTTATCCACAAGCTTGCTGTTCTACCTCGATGCACGCGGCAATCAACTCGACTAAACTAAACTAAAATGTGTTGATAATTTGTAAGGGGAAGTAACCAGTCCAATATCTTTCATTCATTTGTTCGATATCTCTCTTCATCACCATCTATATCTCATTTCCCTTTCCCCTGTCTCACAGTCTGAAGAAGGGTCTCGACCCGAAACATCACCCATTCCTTCTCTCTAAAAATGCTGTCTGACCCGCTGAGTTACTGCAGCTTTTTGTGTCTATCTGTAGTTTAAACCAGCATCTGCAGTTTAAATTGGCATCATGTCTAGCATGGACATTGTGGACCAAACAACCTTTTCTTGTAGCTGTACTTTTCTATAAACATAGAACATAGAACAATGTAGCACAGGAATGATGACAAGTAAAACCTCGGTTGGCATGGACATGTTGGGTTGAAGGACATGTTGGGCTGAAGGACATGTTGGGTTGAAGGACATGTTGGGTTGAAGGACGTGTTGGGTTGAAGGACATGTTGGGTTGAAGGACCTGTCTCTGTGTTATATCACTCTCTGACTCTAATGACATAGAAAATAGAAAATAGAAAATAGGAGGCCATTCGGTCCTTCGAGCCAGCACCGCCATTCATTGTGATCATGGCTGATCGGCCCCAATCAATAACCCGCGAATTACATAACATCCACGAGAATTACAAAGATGTCCATAATGTTGCATTGTAACATCAGGCTTTTCCATAAAAATAATAGTCCCATAACTCAATTTCTTTGCTTTGATATTCTCCTTTGGTGGGCATGGAGCTCAGTAAAATAAATAGCAGAATGTTTCAAAATGCTGGTGTCAATTACTCTGGAGGCTGAGGCTTAAGACTGGGGTTATTGGTCAGATTTGGCACTGGTTTAAGTAACGGATGGATGAGCACATCTGGAGTTGCATCTTCTCAAGCCTGTCCTGGCCGTACATGGATCATGGCTGATTTGAACTTTGGCATCAGCTCCTAATACAAGCATCTTTCTGGTAAACCTCTTCCACACCTGCTCCAAAAACCACCACATCCTTCCTGTAATGGGCTGACCAAAACTGCATTCAGAACTCCAAAAGTTGAATGTTTAAGAAGGAACTGCAGATGCTGGAAAATCGAAGGTAGACAAAAATGCCGGAGAAACTCAGCGGGTGAGGCAGCATCTATGGAGCAAAGGAAATAGGCAACGTTTCGGGACGAAACGTTGCCTATTTCCTTCGCTCCATAGATGCTGCCTCACCCGCTGAGTTTCTCCAGCATTTTTGTCTACCTCCAAAAGTTGAATGAAGGGAAGGAACAACTTTGTCCTCCTTCCGTTCCTTGAGTCCCATTACATCATCAGGTCTGGGTCTAGTTTTAATCGGGATGAATTGTGGACTTTCTCTGATTCACTGATTTACTGACCCTGTTTCGGCAATGTGCGATCACACTCTCAGATTGGGCCGATTCTGTTGACTCTTTTCATTCCTTGAATCAGCGAGGCACTTCTTTGAAACACTTTGAACAAAATGTGTCCATTTCCAACAAATACCAGACTCCGTTATCTGTACCAGAGGAACATCCTGAAGCGACGGATCCCTGCAGGAAGTAATTACAGGCATTTACATTAGTTACAATATTAATTTAGTCAAATTTAGCAACTAATAATCATAATTAACACTAGACTCTTTATAGATTCCAGTTCTACAAGCAAACAATAAATAATTTAACAGATCACATTATAAATATGCTCTTCATGATTAATTTCTAATCCTAGTTAGTTTTTAATGACCAAAACACATAGTCAGAATATTGAATTGAATTGAATTTATTTGTCATTCAGACCTTTTGGTCTGAACGAAATTTCGTTGCCTTGCAGTCATACGTATAATAAAAAATGACAAAAACACAAAAACGGCCTCCAACCGGAACGACCTGGGGCTCCAGTTGTGGACTTACCCACCATCGCGGAGCTGGCCGAGTTCGGAGCGGGAGGAGCGGTGGTGGCGCGCTGCTGCGACCCGACCCCGGAGATTCGGAGGCTCCAGCCGCAGGTCTGGGGGACGGTGACACCGGGAGCCCGCGGGTCCCTGCTGGGAGACCGCTTTTCGGGGCTTCCGCAACGGCGACTTCTCCCGCCCGAGTTGCGGGGTTGAAAATTACCTGGAGCGGGGCCTTACATCATCGCCCGGCGCGGCTTTAACGGCCGCGGGACTTGCTAGCACCCACCGGGGGCTCCAACACCAAGACCCGGAGCGCGGCCTTGCATCACCCGGCGCGGCGTTAATGGCCGCGGGACACTTACCATCGCCCGCCGGGGACTTTGACTCTGACATCGGGAGGAGAACGAGGAGTGCAGGGGAGAGATAAGACTTTGCCTCCATCACAGTGAGGAGGAGATTCACTGTGATGGATGTTTGTGTAAATTGTGTTGTGTCTCGGTTCTTTTTCTTGTGTGTATGACTGCAGAAACCAAATTTCGTTTGAACCTCAATGAGGTTCAAATGACACAAATAAATTGTATTGTATTTGATTGTATTAACATCCACCACAGTGAGTTCACCAGGCCCCTCCTCACTGTGATGGAAGGCAAAAATCTTAAAGTCTTTGTCTCTTCCCTCCTTGTTCTCCCTCTGCGCCGAGACGATCCAAGCTTCGGATGTTGTGACCACGCCGGGCGATGGTAAGTAATGTCAGTCCCGCGGCCAAAACCGAGCGCCGCGAACGGGCCGGTTCAGACTCCGCGGCCCGGGGTGGTCGAAGCTGCCGAAGCTGCCGCCCTCCAGTCCAGCGGACGCAGCTGTTGTTGAGGGATATGATCATGATTTAAGAAATTGATCTGGTCTTAAGACATGGACACCCTTTACCGAATTCTTACAACAATAGCATGCATGGTGCAACACAAATTTAAATTTAAATCCGATGCTGGGTAGGGTGAGGTGGGCGGGGGGGGGGGGGGGGGGGGGGGGGGGGGGGGATGAGGGGCAAGGTATATCTCCACCTTTCTCTTTCTTTTTTCTTATTTCTATATCTTTCTGCCACGCTACTTTGTTAGTTTATGGGACTTATTTTTGTTCTTTTTCGATCTATCTTTTCACTTTCTACTTTTTTTCTTTCTTGTTCCTTTCTTCTTCTTTTTTCATTTAGGTTATAAGGTTAAAAATGAAGCTTTGGCTTCACCATTACATCGATGACCCCATGGACGTCCCTGGCCAGGACCTGCCCCAAATGCAGTGGACAACCCTCAACCGCTTGAGGACGCTATTGGAGTAGCGATGAAGAGGTGGGACCTCGTGGACAGTGAGCGTCTCCTACGAGTGTGTGGGGACCCAACACAGACAGTGGAGCACATCGTCACCAGTTGCCCCAAACACCGGCCACCGAATGGTGAACGAGGTCTGATTGACCTGGGCGATGACACGTTGGCTTGGCTCGCCTCAACGGAGCTGCAGGTCTAAAAGACATACGACAGAAGAAGAAGAAGCTGTACCATAATTGTATAATATTAGATGCCGAATGCTTTATCTCTGTACAATTGCTTCTAATTAAAAAAAAGGAAATTAAAAAAAAGAATATGATTGTGATTATTATGTTTCTACCACACCCTTCAAAAACCTCCGACGATCTATCACATTTTTGGACCTTGCAGACCATGAGAATAGAAGGATTCTGCACAGCCTTTCACTTTTGTCTGCCATTTAATATGGTCATAATTGACCCTGCTTCCTATTCAATATTTCATTGTATGCTAATATCTGCGATATCACATGGGCAAAATGTGTTCGTCGTAACCTGCAAAATGTTCGATTTCTGGGCATCCGGGCCCTCTGAAGTGGAAAATTGCAAAGATTTTAATCTTTAGGCCAAATGCAAACAAACGACACCAGCATTATACACCAACTTGGTCGGCATGAACTGCGCGGAACCAAAGGCGTGTTTCCCTGCTGTACATCGCTATGTAAAGATCTTTCTGCTCATCTCCATCCTAAATCCTTCATAGAAACATAGAAACATAGAAAATAGATGCAGGAGTAGGCCATTCGGCCCTTCGAGCCTGCACCGCCATTCAATATGATCATGGCTGATCATCCAACTCAGTATCCCGTACCTGCCTTCTATCCATACCCCCTGATCCCTTTAGCCACAAGGGCCACATCTAACTCCCTCTTAAATATAGCCAATGAACTGGCCTCAACTACCTTCTGTGGCAGAGAATTCCAGAGATTCACCACTCTCTGTGGAGTATGGATCATGGAGCAAATCAACTCCTACCTCGACAAAAACCTGGACCCACTGCAGTTCGCATACCGCCACAACAGATCAACGGTGGATGCGATCTCGCTGGCCCTCCACTCCGCACTGGACCACTTGGACAACAAAAACTCATATGTCAGGCTGTTATTCATCGATTACAGCTCGGCATTCAACACAATCATCCCCTCCAAACTGGTTACCAAACTCGCAGAACTGGGTCTCTGCGCATCCCTCTGCAACTGGATCCTCGACTTCCTCATCCACAGACCACAGTCTGTTCGTATTGGTGGAAATGTGTCAGCCTCGATAGCAATCAGCACGGGAGCACCTCAAGGCTGCGTGCTCAGCCCCCTGCTGTACTCACTCTATACCCATGACTGCGTAGCCAACCACAGTGCGAACTCCATCATCAAGTTCGCTGACGACACCACTGTTGTGGGACGTATCACTGATGGGGATGAGTCAGAATACAGAAGAGAGATCGAGCAACTGTCCATATGGTGCCAGCGCAATAACCTGGCCCTCAACACCAGCAAAACCAAGGAACTGATTGTGGACTTTGGAAGGAGTAGGAGGGGGACCCACAGCCCCATTTATATCAACGGGTCGATGGTTGAAAGGGTCAAGAACTTCAAATTCCTGGGCGTGCACATCTCTGAAGATCTTTCCTGGTCCGAGAATACTAACGCAATTATCAAAAAAGCTCATCAGCGCCTCTACTTCCTGAGAAGATTACGGAGAGTCGGTTTGTCAAGGAAGACTCTCTCTAACTTCTACAGGTGCACAGTAGAGAGCATGCTGACCGGTTGCATCGTGGCTTGGTTCGGCAATTTGAGCGCCCTGGAGAGGAAAAGACTACAAAAATTAGTAAACACTGCCCAGTCCATCATCGGCTCAGACCTTCCTTCCATCGAGGGGATTTATCGCAGTCGCTGCCTCAAAAAGGCTTGCAGTATCATCAAAGACCCACACCATCCTGGCCACACACTCATCTCCCTGCTACCTTCAGGTAGAAGGTACAGGTGCCTGAAGACTGCAACAACCAGGTTCAGGAATAGCTACTTCCCCACAGCCATCAGGCTATTAAACCTGGCTCGGACAAAACTCTGATTATTAATAACCACTTTCTGCTATTTGCACTTTATCAGTTTATTTATTCATGTGTGTATATATTTATATCATGGTATATGGACACATTTATCTGTTTTGTAGTAAATGCCTACTATTTTCTGTGTGCTTAAGCAAAGCAAGAATTTCATTGTCCTATACAGGGACACATGACAATAAACTCACTTGAACTTGAACTTGAACTCTCTGTGTGAAAAATGTTTTTCTCATCTCGGTCCTAAAAGATTTACCTCATCCTGAGGTAAAAACATAAATTGTTGCAATTTCACAGCAGGTCAGGCAGCATCTGTGGAGAAAGAAATATTTAAAGTTAATATTTCAGAACAATATTCCCAAATCATAGCTGTAAAAGTGGTACTTTCCAGAACCAGGGGCCACAGTTTTAGAATAAAGGGGAGGCCATTTAGGACTGAGGTGAGAAAAAACGTTTTCGCCCAGAGAGTTGTGAATTTGTGGAATTCCCTGCCACAAAGGGCAGTGGAGGCCAAATCACTGGATGGATTTAAGAGAGAGTTAGATAGAGCTCTAGGGGCCAGTGGAATCAAGGGATATGGGGAGAAGGCAGGCACGGGTTATTGATTGGGGATGATCAGCCATGATCACAATGAATGGCGGTGCTGGCTCGAAGGTCCGAATGGCCTCCTCCTGCACCTATTTTCTATGTTTCTATGAAAATAGGCGGGTGTGAGGTTGCAGGGAGGAAGTGAGGTAGAGATGACAGAGGGAATAAATGTGACAGGTTTACCAGGTACTGAGTGTCGATGGAAGTGTCCAGTTCCTAGGATCAGAACAGTTCCTATTTGTGCCATTAATTCACTTCCTTTGCTGTGAATGGCGTGTACATAGAAACATAGAAACATAGAAATTAGGTGCAGGAGTAGGCCATTCAGCCCTTCGAGCCTGCACCGCCATTCAATATGATCATGGCTGATCATCCAACTCAGTATCCCGTACCTGCCTTCTCTCCATACCCTCTGATCCCCTTAGCCACAAGGGCCACATCTAACTCCCTCTTAAATATAGCCAATGAACTGGCCTCGACTACCCTCTGTGGCAGAGAGTTCCAGAGATTCACCACTCTCTGTGTGAAAAAAGTTCTTCTCATCTCGGTTTTAAAGGATTTCCCCCTTATCTTTAAGCTGTGACCCCTTGTCCTGGACTTCCCCAACATCGGGAGCAATCTTCCTGCATCTAGCCTGTCCAACCCCTTAAGAATTTTGTAAGTTTCTATAAGATCCCCTCTCAATCTCCTAAAGAGCCACTATTTTTGTGTTGTATTTTTCCTCCACTTGTTCCGGCAGGAGGTTTTCTTGTATGTTGGTGTTCCCTGTCCCTTCCTTATCACCTTCATTTCACCACCCTCCACCATCCCATCAGAACCCTCCACTCTCTACCCCACAAAGACACCCCACCATTTGATCTGATTTGCTAGGATATATACTAGCCCCAACTTGATTCAAGTTAAATCCATCCCAAGTAACCAACTCCCTCTTTCCCAAGCATCAGTCATTCATGAATTAAAATCCATGTCTCCAGCACCAGTCTTTAAGCCATGGACTCAGCCCCCTTATCTCGTTGACCCCATTCCAATTTAAACCCGGCTGGGGAAGATCTAGAGAGATTATTGCCTCTCTGGCCCTGCTTTTCATCCCTTCAAAATAACCTTTTTTTAACACCTATCTACATAACAAAACTAATCCAACAGGAACAAAGAAGGGTCTCGACCCGAAACATCACCTATTCCTTCGCACCATAGATACTGCCTCACCCGCTGAGTTTCTCCAGCATTTTTGTCTACTAACAGAGACAAGTTCAATGATTAGGAAGGAACTGCGGATGCTGGTTTAAACTGAAGATAGACACAAGCTGGAGTAACTCAGCGGGACAGCATCTGAAGAAGGGTCCTGACCCGAAACGTCACCCATTCCTTCTCTCCAAGATGCTGCCTGTCCCGCTTTTTGTGTCTATCTTCAAGTTCAATGAGTGGCAGATAGCCAGTTTCACCCACTCTGTTGGTATTCAAGCATTGCTTTGTTTTAGCTGAGGGGCTAATCCAGGGAGGCTCTGTGTTAGCTTGGCTGATCTTCTTGTTTTACCCATTTGCTGATCAGAGCTCTCTCTGTAAACAGTGCTCTCTGGAACGCTGAGAGCCCCGCCGTGATTTTTTAGTTCCAGGATACGGAACTGTTTCGAATGAGGAGTTCAAATGGTTGAGTGCTTGACTCACTGCCAAATGAATCACGGGCTTAAGCCCACCAGGCTAGCTGTCACTTGGGCTTGCCTTCCGCACTTCACTGAGTCCTGAAAGTCATTTGGTTCTCACATGAAAGCACCACCAAGAGACTTCATCTTCCCCGTGCTCTAAAGTCGCCTGTGGCCAACTGAACTGTTCCCGCTGTTGTAAAGAGGTTCCTGACCTCTAAGTGTTTGCACTAAAGTTTGACGTCTTTTCTTGCTTGGCGAAAGTTTAGTTGCTCAAACACTTACGGCACCGAAAGTTATTTGTGAGCGTATGTACATCCTGGTCCCAGATATATTGTGTAGGAAGGAACTGCAGATGCTGGTTTACACCAAAGATACTTTTTCCCATATCCTTCATCTCCAGAGATGCTGCCTGACCCACTGAGTTACTGCAGCACTTGTGTCTATCTCCCCTCTAAATCCATCCTATCCATGTACCTGTCTAAATGTTTCTTAAGGTAGACAAAGGTGCTGGAGAAACTCAGCGGGTGCAGCAGCATCTACGGAGCGAAGGAAATAGGCAACGTTTCGTCCCGAAACGTTGCCTATTTCCTTCGCTCCATAGATGCTGCTGCACCCGCTGAGTTTCTCCAGCACCTTTGTCTACCTTCGATTTTCCAGCATCTGCACAGTTCCTTCTTAAAAACTAAAAGTTTCTTAAACATTGTGATAGTAAAAACAATGGTGATAACTACTCTTATCTCAAATGGATTTTGTGTGAGTCAGACTCAAAAAGCTGGAGTAACTCAGCGGGACAGGCAGCATCTCTGGAGAGAAGGAATGGATGATGTTTCGGGTCGAGACCCTTCTTCGGACCTTCTTCAGATATACTGTATGTGTTTGTGTCTGCACCGTTTCAGGAGAATCGGCACCAATAGTGGGGGATTATCAATGACAACAGCTACTGATAGCAAACCTCTTGCATCCAAACAAATGTAGCTCCTGTTTGAGGGAAAGGAAAATGAGCGAAAGGGATGGATTGAAAGTAACCACAGTAACTATCCCTCAGATGACAGAGAGAGTTCTGTTTATTGGCTTTCTCTTGAACATTTGACAGGCTTGAAGCCTCTGATGCACACTTAAATTGGTCCAGCTTAACACTGGGTGGGAACCACGCACAAGACGGGACAGTTGTACGCCAATTTCTGTCCATCAGTATTAATGCGTTGAAAACCCCACAGGAGTTCTGGCCTCTGTGCCTGATCTATCCCCGTGTGCACGCCTCAGCCACAAGCTTCCATCCTGTGCGTGTCACTTCCAAACATCTGCCCTGTAATCCTATTTGAACTGAAGAGTTACGGGAAATAAAGTCATCTTCATCTCACTGCCGTGCACGCTGAGATTTACACTGGCATTAACAACCAGGGGAGAAGCCTGCCCCTACTGCAGAAATAAAACGTGGGCAGCACGGCGGCTCAGCGCTAGATTTGCTGCCTTACAGCGCCTGAGACCTGGGTTCAATCCTGACTACTGGTGCTGTTTTGTACGGAGTTTGTACGTTTTCTCCGTGACCGCGTGGGTTTTCTCCGGGATCTCTGGTTTCCTCCCGCACTCCAAGTTTGTAGGTTAATTGGCTTGGTTTAATTGCAAATTGTCCCTAGAGCGTTTAGTATAGTGTGCGGTGATCGCTGGTCGGTGCGGACTCGGTGGGCTGGCGGGCGTGTTTACGCACTGTATCTCTAAACTAAATTAAACCAAATAATCTCATTTTAGAAGGTAGACAAAAGTGCTGGAGAAACTCAGCGAGTGCAGCAGCATCTATGGAGCGAAGGAAATAGGCAACGTTTCGGGACGAAACGTTGCCTATTTCCTTCGCTCCATAGATGCTGCTGCACCCGCTGAGTTTCTCCAGCACTTTTGTCTACCTTCAATTTTCCAGCTCCTGCAGTTCCTTCTTAAACACTTTATCTCAGGCTTTCTGACATGGGTTTTACCCAATTCCATTGGAATTCATTGCCACAGAAGGCTGTGGAGGACGTCAATGGCTATATATAAGGTGGTGATTGTTACTTTCTTGATTAGTACGGGTGTCAGGGGTTATGGGGAGAAGGCAGGAGAATGGGGTTAGGAGGAAGAGATAGATCAGCCATGATTGAATGGCAGAATAGACTTGATGGGCCGAATGGCCTAATTCTACTCCTATGACTTATGAACGTTTGACCCCCACCTCTCCCTTCAACATCTGAGACCCTGGATGAGGAGAAGAGTCTTGAGATTGTACATTCTGGTCTATTTCTTTTTATTATATGAGATATCACTGACATCGGGAGGAGAACGAGGAGTGCAGGGGAGAGACAAGACTTTGCCTTCCATCACAGTGAGGAGGAGATTCACTGTGATGGATGTTTGTGTCAATGTGTTGTGTCTTGGTTCTTCTTTTTGTTTGTATGACTGCAGAAACCAAATTTTGTTTGAACCTCTGGGTTCAAATGATAACAAATAAATTGTATTGTATTGTATTGTAAAATAAGGTAGGCAAATAATACTCACGAGTGAACAAAGATTGCCTAAGCTCATGCCGCGAAGAATAATTTCTGGGCTCAGATGTTCAAAGTCATTTTAATACTCACAAATGCATGCCACTCCACATCGAGTAGACCTGTCAGATATTGGCAGGCTGTAGTGCAGAACAGATGAGCTTCATCATGGAAGGGACTGGAGAGGTGCCAGATAATTAAACCAGTCCATTCTGTTGACTTGGATACTGTTTTGGATGGACCATAACATTTAACTAAATAGCTGAATACAACTGGACTCAATATGTGACTCACACACTTCCATAAGGGAAGAGAAAGTAGCCATTCGATTACATACTCGATCCAAAGCCAGATCTCAGTTATTCTGAACTTGGATTGGTAAATATTTCATTGCCTGGCAAATGTTTATCCTGTTCCATCGGAAAGAATGGCTCCGATTATTTTCCTCTCCACTGAAAACTAAAGGCAAACTGAAAATAGTCTCCCTGCTGCATAAGTGAAGTTTGAAACAATAGACGTCACCCTTGTGGCATTGTAGCAAAACTAAGCAAGCAGCGGCAAGCAGCAGATAGATCGACACGGTAGTGCAATGGTAAAATTGCTGCCTATGCCCCTGTCCCACTTAGGAAACCTGAACGGAAACCTCTGGAGACTTTGCGCCCGGAGGTTCCCGGAGGTTTTTGTCAGTCTCCCTACCTGCTTCCACTACCTGCAACCTCCGGCAACCACCTGCAACCTCCGGGAACCGCACGGAAACCTTGGGTGGGGCGCAACGTCTACAGCGCCAGAGAACCGGGTTCAACCCTGACAATGGGTGCTGCCCGCACAGAGTTTGAACGTTCTCCCTGTGACTGCGTGGGGGAGCTCCGGATTCCTCACACACTCCAAAGACGTACAGGGTTGTAGGTTAATTGGCTTGGTTTAATTATAAATTGTCCCTAGTGTGTGTAGTATAGTGCAGGGATTGCTGGCCGGTGTGGACTCGGTGGGCTAAAGAGCCTGTTTCTGCCTGTCCCTAAACTAAATATCTCTAAACTCCACACTCCAAAGATGTACAGGTTTGTAGATTCATTGGCTTTGGTAAAAATTGTAAATTGTCCCTGGAGTGTAGGATAGTGCCAGTTCATGGGGGGATCGGTGCTCAGTACCGACTCGGTGGGTTGAAGGGCCTGTTCCATGCTGTATCTCTAAAATTTAACGTCTAAAGTTTAAAGGTCGATGCTTTCATGTGTTTGACATCAAACATAGAGGTGTGATGATAACACAGAATAGTTACGTATGACAGTGGCTTCCTGTATGTGCCAGAGATACATAGGACACAGAACATCGAACAGTCCAGCACAGGAACAGGCCATTCGGCCCACAATGTCCATGCCGAACATGATGGCAAATTAAACTAATCTCCTCTGCTGCATACGATCCATGTCCATCCATTTACATGTGCCTAACCAAAAGCATCTTAAATACCACATATCTCTGGCAGTGTGTTCCATGCACACAACCCTCTGGGCGAAAAACTTGCTCCATACATCTCCTTTAAACATTGCTCCCTCTCACCTTAAGCTATGCCCTCTAGTCTTTGATATTTCTATCCTGGGAAAAGGTTCTGACTGCCAATCTTACTTACGTCTCTCAACACTCAACGTCCAACGCATTGTACACTTATCCTAGATCCCCTGGACATTACTGATTGTTAGTAGAGAAGAGAGAGCTGGAAAAGAAGTGTGGGTTGGAATGTTTGGCAAGTGATAGGTGGATACAGGTGAGGGGGGTTGTTGATAGGCAGATGGGTGGTCAAAGGCTACAGATGAACAGGGGACAAAGGGTGACCGGAAGGTGACACAAATGGAGACTAAAGGGCCTGTCCCACTGGGCTGTCATTTGCTACCGGCCTGTCGTGTAAATGACGGTCCAAGTTGGACAGGCCCTTAAAGGAGACAAAAACGAGACAAGGAGACAAAAGGATGCTGATAAGGATAGGAATTAAATATAAAGTCAGTGGGCATAGTCAGTCTGGAGAAGGATCCCGACCCAAAACATTGCCTATCCATATCCTTCAGAGATGCTGTCTGACCCGTTGAGTTACTCCAGCACTTTGTGTTCTATGCAAGATTCCAGCATCTGCAGTTCCTTGAGTCCGCACACCTTTGGCATTTTGACAATGCTGCTCCTTTTTAATGTTTACTGGCCTTGTGTTAAAATAGACTTTTCCAGCATTTTATACTTAAGATTTCCTTTACAATGTTGCCACACAATAGGGTGTCGCCCTGACAAGTATTGTGTTTAGGCATTCCTGGAATAAAACAGAGTGATATCTAACACGAGCACCGCATGCAAAGGGAGAAGCCACTGAATAGATATCCTATCCTTTAATTTTCTTTGATTCATCAGTCTGGAGGGGGTGTCAAAAGGGGGTGAGTAGATCGCAAGGCCTGCATTCATCTACAAAACAGCGCGATGAGTTGTTAATTCGTAGAAACACCTTATCAAACAAAAAGGCTTCAGTGTGATTTATCTGCAGTGCGAGCTGCTTCGAGCAAAGCGTGCATTTGGAAGACAGCAACACACACCACACGTAGACCTCTGGGAATCTGCTTTAATAGAGAGAGAATTGTGTGGTCATAGTTAAATGAGGATTTATGAATATCGGTGGGGATTTGTATTTACTCTAGCTCACGGATTGCTACAAAGCCACCTCATTAAACCGCTCATAAGAAAATGCTTTTACTTTGCCCACTTCGTGGAGGCTTCGAGAACAAGCCCCGCTCTCGACTCAACACGTCACGCAGTTTGCTGACACCTGATTAATGATAACAAATCTGGGAACTGAAGGTTGACTAACCACAGCCGGAAAATTCAATCTTATTCTAAAATGGAAAAGGGATGAAAAATAAAGCAATTAATAAAATCCACTCAAATCACTGCATTATCACGTAGTGTTCCCCATCACGTTGACAGCGACAACAGAAGGAAATTGTAGGTAGGGGCTGCAGTAATCATTCAGCACACACTAGCACCCAGTCTCTGCCCACACAGTCCACATGACACTGCTCCTTACAGCCTTGCACATGTGAAGGAGAAGCGGTTCTTTGTTTTTTAGTGTAGTTTAGAGTTACAGCGCGGAAACAGGCCCTTCGGTCCACCGAGTCTGCGCCACATTAACTACCCTACACGCACTAGGCACAATTTACACATACACCAAGCAATTTAATCTACATCCCTGTACATCTTTGGAGTTTGGGAGAAAACTGAAGATCTCGGAGAAAACCCACGCGGTCACGGGGAGAACGTATAAAATTTCATAGGTAGACAAAAATGCTGGAGAAACTCAGCGGCTGCAGCAGCATCTATGGAGCAAAGGAAATAGGCAACGTTTCAGGCCGAAACCCTTCTTCAGACCATCAAAACTTCATACAGACAGCACCCGTAGTCGGGATCGAACCCGGGTCTCTGGTGCTGCAAGCGCTGTAAGGCAGCAACTCTACCGCTGCGCCACCGTGCTGCCCTTCCATTCATTGGAGTTGAGAGTATGAATATTACAAAAGGTGGTGTTCATCTACCAAGCCTTGGAGAACTCTCTCTAATCTGAAAAACAAATTGTGACTACCACACTCCATTTCCTTTTAGTTAATTAATTTTCTATCTTTCCAGTTTGAGAAAGAATGACTTGAACACTGCAGTGGCAGTTGCTGGCAGTTACAGCTATGACATCACCATGAGATCCATTTACATAAACTGCCCTTGAACTGTGCTCCACCCGACAATGACATCACAATGGGATCTCGTTTACATAAATTGCCCATCGACAGTGTTCCACCCAGTGTAATGAGAGATGTGTTACATTGTTGTAAGGAGAGGGAGGAAGTGGCGAGGTAAGTTGGAGAAATGTTATTTAAACATTGTGTTTAGTGGGTGAGTGCGATAGGGGAGAGGAGTGGGGGAGCAGGGAGAGGGGGAGCGGGGAGAGGAGAGAGAAGAGGGAAGAGTGAGGGTGAGGAGGAGGGGGAGGGAGTGTTGGGGATGAGGGTAAATGAGCCGTAACTATGCAGTTGGGGGCTATGGGTTGGAAGAACAGGTTGCATTGGGGGAACGGGTGAGTGGTGGAAGCAGGTTGCGTTGGGCAAAGGTGAGTGGTGGAATATTGCGCTAGAGGAACGAGGCCAAGGGTCCCACTTGGTCTAGTATATATTACTAAAACTCTCATCTTGTTTGTTTGTTTGTATGCATGTGTACGCGTGAGAGCCCAAAACCCTGCCAAAACGGTACAGGATAGCGCTACAATTTTTGGCCCACCTTACTCACCATGGTCCTGCGATGTAAATGAAACAAGTTTCGATCAGATTGATGCTGTTTTTTTACAAGTTATTGACATTTTAAACTTTACAAAAATCACTTTTCAAACCACTTTTCCACTTGCCCTGCCCGTCACAATGACGTCACAATGGGATCCCAAATTTCATTTATTTTATATAGCCATGTTTTTTTTGCGTGTACTTACCTGGCCTCACAATGGGGACCCAACGGCTCCACAGATAAGTTTCCTTCTACTGTACAAACGCCTCCAGGGGTCCTCTATTCACTTTATTAACTTTAACTTAATTTCAGCCGACAGAGGCACAACTTTGAAGGCAGCGGCCGCGCATGCACAGTTTGATGGAACGTTGCGTTGGGGGAGCAGGCCCAACGGGTCCGCACTTGGTCTAGTGACCTTTAAAGTGAGCACTGTGAAGGACACAGTGATGGAAGTCCTAGGATTAACATTGATAGCTTTGATAGAAACATAGAAAATAGGTGCAGGAGTAGGCCATTCGGCCCTTCGAGCCAGCACCGCCATTCAATATGATCATGGCTGATCATCCAACTCAGTATCCCATCCCTGCCTTCTCTCCATACCCCGAGATCCCTTTAGCCACAAGGGCCACATCTAACTCCCTCTTAAATGTAGCCAATGAACTGTGGCCTCAACTACCTTCTGTGGCAGAGAATTCCAGAGATTCACCACTCTCTGTGTGAATTTTTTTTTCTCATCTAGGTCCTAAAAGATTTCCCCCTTATCCTTAAACTGTGACCCCTTGTTCTGGACTTCCCCAACATCGGGAACAATCTTCCTGCATCTAGCCTGTCCAACCCCTTAAGAATTTTGTAAGTCTCTATAAGATCCCCCCTCAATTGTCTAAATTCTAGCGAGTACAAGCCGAGTCTATCCAGTCTGTCTTCATATGAAAGTCCTGACATCCCAGGAATCAGTCTGGTGAACCTTCTCTGTACTCCCTCTATGGCAAGAATGTCTTTCCTCAGATTAGGAGACCAAAACTGTACGGGGTTTAAAACTGATGTGGGGTTTGGACTTGCAGTAACATAGGAGACCTCTCACTACGCTATAGTTTCCAGGGTTCTGCATCCTTCGTCAGTGCTGGGAGCATGTGTAATACAGATGTTGGAGGCTGGGGGTCACCTTCACAGCTTCTGGTAAAGAACTAGTCTGTAATGTGGTCAACAGCTCCTCGCACTGACCAGCAGCCAACTTGCTGGATCAGCAGAAACGCTCTGCTGGAGCTGTCTGGTAGTAAGATCAGACTGTGTTAACCTTGACCGGTGAGTTCACATCCTGCCTCCTGCACGCTTTTTCGTGCTGCTGATTCATCAGTGCTGTCAACAGAACCGTTTCTGCAGAGACGTGAGTGTGTTTCTGTGAACATCTTTATCACGGTG
Organism: Amblyraja radiata; assembly: GCF_010909765.2. Taxonomy (NCBI): domain Eukaryota; kingdom Metazoa; phylum Chordata; class Chondrichthyes; order Rajiformes; family Rajidae; genus Amblyraja; species Amblyraja radiata. Next base: position 2,966,056 of record NC_045992.1, read on the forward strand.
CAGTCTCTGGGATCCGTTTAAACTAATAATTCTTTGCGCTGATTTGTTAACTGCAGGAGTCTCCATTTCCCCTTCCCAAGATGTTACCCTCTGTTAGTTTTGAAGCCGGAAAGTCTTTATCAAAAGGCCATGCATAAGCCACGAGAGCAGGCACCAGAGAAACAGGTTCCTGCCACTCGACTTGTACATAGACTGTTGGGAGGAGGGGTTACAGGCCTCATCAGAAATAAGGGCATCAATATAGATTAACACAATGATCGGAAGCCCTCTTGATCGATGAAACGGGTGGAGTCTGAAGTGTTAACCATCCATTTAGGATTCTGCAGTGCACGGAAGTGAACAGGTAGTTAGTGGGTACACAAAAATGCTGGAGAAACTCAGCGGGTGCAGCAGCATCTATGGAGCGAAGGAAATAGGCGACGTTTCGGGCCGAAACCCTTCAGTCCTTCAGTCTGAAGAAGGGTTTCGGCCCGAAACGTTGCCTATTTCCTTCGCTCCATGGATGCTGCTGCACCCGCTGAGTTTCTCCAGCATTTTTGTGTACCTTCGATCTTCCAGCATCTGCAGTTCCTTCTTGAACAGGTAGTTAGGGGGGATGGGAGTTGAAGATCTTTGGAAAGATACTGAAGGTCGGGAATGAATAGTAACGCCTTGAATTTCAATTCCCAGAAGGATTATGGAAGAGGACATGTCAGAGCCATACCATATTAGGCATTGTTTTTGTTACAACAGTAACAAGGAAATAATATATATGCAAGGACATTTAAAGAGGCTACACCTAGAAATTGCATGGAGTCATAACGTCATGTCATAAGTGATAGTAGATTTAAGCCATTAAGCCATTACGTCTACTCCATTCAATCATGGCTGATCTATCTCTCCCTCCTAACCCCATTCTCCTGCCTTCTCCCCATAACCTCTGACACCACGCTAATCAAGAATCTATCTATCCCTGCCTTAAAAATATCCACTGACTTGGCCTCCACAGCCTTCTGTGACCAAGAATTCCACAGATTCACCACCCTCTGACTAAAGAAATTTCTCCTCATCTTCTTCCTAAAAGAACGTCCTTTAGTTCTGAGGCTGTGACCTCTAGTCCTAGACTCTCCCACCACTGGAAACATCCTCTCCACATCCACTCTATCCAAGCCTTTCACTATTCTGTATGTTTCAATGAGGTCCCCCCTCATTCTTCTAAACTCCAGCGAGCACAGGCCCAGTGTCGACAAACGCTCATAATAGGTTAACCTACTCATTCCTGGGATCATTCTTATAAGCCTCCTCTGGACCCACTCCAGAGCCAGCACATCCTTCCTCAGATATGGTGCCCAAAACTGCTCAATGGAGTATTGCTCATGCTATTATAGAAAGGGCAGTGAAGGCATAGAAGGTATGCCCCAAATGTTCACTGGGCCACTGTCAGATTGTGGATGTGAGGTGAAATGCAAGATGTTAATAGCTATACAGACATGGGAAGATAGAGTACCATTCACAGTCACAGGGCCATGGTGTCATAGAATCACAGAGCCCCTAGGCCCAACTTGCCCACGCTGACCAACATGCCCCATCTACACTAGTGCCACCTACCTACATTTGGCCCATATCGCACTAAGCCTTTCCCATCCATGTACCTGTCCAAATGTTTCTTAAATGGTGTGATAGTCCCTGGACACCATCCTCCCTTCACCCATTTTTTATATTCTACACACATTCTCATCAAATGCCTGTAATTTCACCACTTCCTATACATGAGGGGCAATTTACAGAGGGCTAATTAACCTCCCAACCCACATGTCTTTGGCATGTGGGAAAGAACTGGAGCACCCACGGGAACTCCACACAGTGACAGGGAGAACATACAAACCACACACACACACACACAGCACCTGGGTCACTCTTGATGCCTAATTACCCAAGCAGAATTCTGAGAGGAAATTCTTTATTTGCACCTAACTTTTGGAAATGGGCTGAGCTGGTTCTGATGGAATCCCTGGTCCAGAACTGGCATGTCAGTGGCGCAGCTGGTAGAGCTGCTGCCTTACAGTGCCAGAGATCCAGGTTTGATCCAGAATTTGTGCAATCTCTCTGCAACTGCATGGGTTCCCTATGGATGCTCCAGTTTCCTAAAACATCGCAGAGTTGTGTGGGTTGTAAGGTTAATTGGCCTCTGTAAATCGCACCTAGTGTGTAGGTGAGTGATAAAATCATTGGAATTTAATAAGAATGTGGGGAGAATGCTGGGCGGCACGGTGGCGCAGCGGTAGAGTTGCTGCCTCACAGCGCCAGAGGCCCAGGTTCGATCCTGACTATGGATGCTGCCTGTATGGAGTTTGTACATTCTCCCTGTGACTGTGTGGGTTTTCTCCAGGTGCTCCGGTTTCCTCCCACACACCAAAGATGCACAGGTTTGTACGTTAAAAAAAAATTGTCAACTTAAATTAAATAAAAAATTGATGCTGGGCCAGACGCATTAGATGTTAATGTGCCAAAAATCAGAAACTGGTCCAAGCCAATAAATAAAGAGGAACATTTCAGCCAGGCTAATTACAATCTCCAATCTTGATGGACCTCCAGCATAATACAAGATGATCAATGTAACCTGATATCATAACACACAAAGACATTTCACATCAATTAACACCAAATATTGTTGCTGTGATATGAACATTTCACTACATATTTTAATAATTTAAGCGTATCTTGCTGACGTGCATATAAAAACAACAAATTATTATTCCAAAATAGGTTCCGGATAAATGGTTATCTGATAAGTAAGTACAATATTTTGCAACAATGCTATCTAATTAAAAGAATAATTAATGATCTCTCAGATGCCAAAATTGTTCTTCTTTGGGAAATGTTTGCACCTGTTTGTCTCCTGTTGAGGGTAAAGAGAATGTGCTTCGAAAGCCGTGAGATCCAGCATGGAATCTATAGAGTAGCTGCTGCAAGAACATGAATGAAACTTCATCCTTTAACATTTACAAAGGAAAAAGTCGGACATGCATTTGAACGGCGCCTTTTAGTATCCCTTTCAAGGGATTGGAGGGGAGGATGCTCCTCAAACTCCGGAGCATCTTGGACAATACAGCTCACCCCCTCCGTGACACACTGGTCAACCTGAGGAGCACCTTCAGCAACAGACTGGTTCCACCAAGAACGTCACAGGAGATCCTTTCCTCCTATCCAGAGATGCTGCCTGTCCCGCTGAGTTACTCCAGCTTTTTGTGTCTATCTTTGGTTTCAACCAGCATCTGCAGTTCCTTCCTACACAGGTCCTTTTTCACTGTGGCTATGAAACTGTACAACTCCTCTCCCCCTTCTGTCGCCCAATGCGTTCCACTCGTCACTTCAATTTCATGTATCTTGTGTTTTATGACTGTTGGCAGATCAATTTCCCTCCTGGGATAAATAAAGTTCGATTGTGTTGTATTGTGTCGTAGCGCAAGACATCCTTAGCACTTCACAGCTTATGAAGTACTTACAAAGGTACACAAAAAAGCTGGAGAAACTGAGCGGGTGCAGCAGCATCTATGGAGCGAAGGAAATAGGCAACGTTTCAGCCCGAAACGTTGCCTATTTCCTTCGCTCCATAGATGCTGCTGCACCCGCTGAGTTTCTCCAGCTTTTTTGTGTACCTTCGATTTTCCAGCATCTGCAGTTCCTTCTTGAAGTACTTATACAAAGTCACTGTTGCAATGAAGCAAATGTAGCCATCAATTTGCTCACAGCCAGCTCCCACGTGATCGGAAACCATATTTAAAAAATGTTAATTGTACGTCTTTGGAGTGTGGGATGAAACCCACGCACAGGTCACAGGGAGAACGTGCAATCTCCGTACAGACAGCACCCGTAGTCAGGATCGAACCTGGGTCTCTGGCGCTGTGAGGCAGCAACTCTACCGCTGCGCCACCGTGCTGCCCATCCTCAAGGGTTTTACATCCACTTGCGATGGCAAATGAAGCATTTGAAATGCAACATCTTTAACTTCACACTACAGAGTCTCAACATCTTTTTTTTTTTGTGTGTCTGGACTTAAAACCTGAAGCTTCTAACACAACGTTGAGGTTATCACATTCTGATTTACTCATCTTGTAAACAGTCACAGAAATTATCTTCCACAGTTTACACAACCTTTCCCTATCAGTTATCAAAAGTGACAAATGCTCCTTTATTTCATAATTATGGATCCCCAACTGATCCGCAATTCCGTGTCCCTCACCATCTTCCAGTCCCGCCTCAAGACCCATCTCTTCACCTCTGCCTATCCTTAGCCCCACGTCCCCCTCCCTTTTCATCTGTGCATTAATTGCCTCATACTGTGTTTTGTATTGAATTCTGTCTTTACTTTGTGTACTAGTCATGTCTCTACTATTTATTTCATTCCCCTTACAAGTTTTTCCTCTACATGCTCAATTTTTGTAAGGTGTCCTTGAGACTTTTGAAAGGCGCCCATAAATAAAATTTATTATTATTATTATTATATGGTGGTTTCAAAGCTCTGATTACAGACATTAATGGTAAATCCAATAGTCTCACCTTACTGAGCCCAAGTCTGGTCCACACTCCAATCAGATGACATGGTTTCTTGGCTGAATCTGTCAGCTTCAATTAGGATCAGCAATGTTATTAGTTAACACCAGCCTCTCTCTTCTACGCTATGATTCTTAGTTCAGTTTAGTTTAGAGATACAGCACAAAAACAGGCCCTTCAGCCCACTGGGTCCGCGCCGACCAGCGATCACCGCAAACTAGCACTATCCTACACACAGTAGGGCCGATTTACAATTGCTCCAAGCCAATTAGCCTACTAATCTGTACGTCGTTGGAGTGTGGGAGGAACCCGGAGATCCCGGAGAAAAGTCACGCAGGTCATGGGGAGAACGTACAAACTCCGTGCACACAAGCACCTGTAGTCAGGATCGAACCTGGGTCTCTGATGCTGTAAGGCAGCAACACTACCTCTGTGCCACCGTGCTGCCTCTATTCTTCTCAAGCATTGAGCTACAATCCTACAGCATTCGACAAAGATGTAAAACATAAAAGGGTGTCACGGTGGTGCAGCGCCAGAGACCCGGGTTCCATCCTGACTACGGGTGTTCTCTGTGTGGAGTCTGCACGTTCTACCCGCGACCTGCGCGGGTTTTCTCCGGGTGCTCCGTTTTCCACCCACACTCCAAAAACGTACAGATTTGTAGGTTATTTGGCTTCTGTAAATTGGCCCCAGTGTACAGGATAGTGCTAGTGTATGGGGCGATCGCTGGTCAGCACGGATTCAGTGGGCCGATGGGCCTGTTTCCACGCTGGGTCTCTGAAATCTAAAGTGTAAAGTGAAGCAAAGTCTAAAACTGCGAACATTATCACAATTGCCCAGATTTGACGGCATTGTTCTGTGAAGAACTGCTACTGAGGATGTCTTTGTCTCTCTCTGTCTGTCTCTCCATCTCTCTTTCTTTTTCTTTCTGCCTCTTTCTGTCTATCTGTCTCTCTCTGTCCCTCTCCCTCTCTCTCCGTCTGTCTGTGAATGTTCGGTGATGGTGCAATTGTAGACACTGTGCCACTGTTAATGTCGGGCAGGAAATATTGATGCTACTAGGTTGATCATTGTTGCTGTTCTCCAAGAACACCCAAGCTCCGGCTCAGGGATACAAGCAACCAGCTTCTCATTAAAGATTCTTCTCACATCCAGGCAGACGCAGCGCTTTCCCTGTTCATTTGCCTCTCCCCGTCCTGCAATCAGATTCTAACTAACATGCCAGTCACATCCCGACATCCTAGTGCCGCAGTGGGCTGAATCATGCTCGAGTAGAGAGCAGGAGAGAAAAAGAGTGAGAGAGAGAGACAGAGAGAGAAAGAAAAAAGAGGGAGACAGGGAGAAAGAGAGCAAGACAGAGAGGGGACAGACAGAGAGAGAGATAGAGAGGGAGGGGGAGATATACACAGAAAGAGGCAGAGAGAGAGAGAGAGAGAGATAGACAGGCAGAGAGAGAGGGAGCGAGAGAAACAGACTGACAGAGAGAGACAGAGATAAAGTGAGAGAGATAGACAGAGAGAGAAAATGACAGAGAGATAGACAGACACAGACTGAGAGAGACAGAGATAAGCTGTGAGAGAGAGAGAGAGACAGACAGAATGATAGAAACAGAGAGAGAGAAATAATGATCTAATCCCCTGACATCGATGCCATTTCTGAGTTGGATCGTTTGCCAGCGTTCCACATGTTGCCCTCATCTCTGTGTCAGGCAGCAGACTTCCTTTGAACGCTGTCGTATGTACAAGTAATGGGTGTTATAAACAGCCCACCCTCAGCACAGAGGCAATGCATCCATTTCATTAGCATCTACTGATTTAACGTAATCCTTAATCACCCATTCTTACTCATTGCTGACCACTGCAAACCGAGCTCACATGCATCAGTGTCTTTCTCTGAAAGTCAATTTAATTTCCTCTCGCCTTAAGCCTCCCAATAATCGAAAGAGAATTGAGGACTAGTCCAAACGTTACATTCTCTATATATACGCCAGCACAGTGGCGCAGCGGGTAGAGCTGCTGCCTCACAGCACCAGAGATGCGAGTTCGATCCTGACATCTGTGTGGAGTCTGCACGTTCCCCCTCCGGGTGCTCCGGTTTCCTCCCACATCCCAAAGAAGCGTGGGCTTGGAGGTTTTGTTTAAGAAAGAACTGCAGATGCCGGTAAAATCGAAGGTAGAGACAAAATGCTGGAGTAACTCAGCGGGTGAGGCAGCATCTATGGAGAGAAGGGATTGGCGACGTGTCGGGTCGAGACCCTTCTTCCCTGGGTTTGGAGGTTAATTGTCCTCTTGGAAATTGGCCCTTATGTGCAGGGAGTAGATGTGAAAGTGGGGGAGTCATGAGTGTTTTATTGTCGTGTGTCCCAGATAGGACAATGAAATTCTTACTTGCAGCAGCACAACACAATATGTAAACATAGTACACTGTAAACAGTATAATAAAGGAGAAAGACACTGATGCATGGAACTAGTGGACTTGGTGTGCTGAAGGACATGTTTCCATGCTTTTTCTCTAAACTATTATTCATTCATTCATTCATTCATATGGATGATCAGCCATGATCATATCGAATGGCGGTGCAGGCTCGAAGGGCCAAATGGCCTACTCCTGCACCTATTTTCTATGTCTATTCCTGGGAGCTAAAATTCTGATATGAAATTATTTCAAAGCACCATTTTTCTTTTCCATGTCCTCAACATCATAGAAGCAAACCTATTATTTTACCCTGTGTGTTAATTGTAACAGATTGTAAATGTTTACAGGCAACATGTTTATTAACTCATTAAGACCGACAGAGAGAAAACTACCAGAGCTCATGCGAGGAGTAAACATGCTTCTGACTGTTATATTCTTGTAGCAACAAGGAAAAAATATGGCCTTTGTGTTCAGTACCAGAGGCTAATGGGAGCCTCTGGGACCAGGGTCAGAGGCAGGGTCCTGAAGGAGCTGGGAAAGCAGAAACAGAAATCAACACACTGTCAGGAGTCAAATGTCACAACACGGCGCTGAAAGAACATCTATATAGAGTGAAGCCTCTGTTCTCTTGCTTCCAATGGGGGGCGGGGTGGTGAAGCACGGCCGTTAGTCAAACACATCGCCATGACAAACGTTAGCAGTGATTACACATAATGAATAATATTGCAGGTGTTATTGGGGGATGATGAGGGATGATTAACTACAGAATTCTGCAGCATCTGCATTGCCCAGCAGGTGAGACTAAAGGCAGACCTACAAGATGCTCACATCGTCACGCATTTGCTTCAGTGTGAAGCAAGGTGCCAAAGATCTCAGAGAAAACCCGCGCGGTCACGGGGAGAACGTACAAACTCCATACAGACAGCGCCCGTTGTCGGGATCGAACCCGGGTCTACGGCGCTGCAAGCGCTGTAAGGCAGCAACTCTGCCACTGCGGCACCATGGCTGTGTGTTTTGTACGTTCTCCCTGTGACCTGCGTGGGTTTCCTCCGGGATTTCCCGTTTCCCCAAACACGTACAGGTTTTGTTGCTTAAATGGGTTGGTATCATTGTAAATTGTCCCCAGTGTGTGTAGGATAGTGTTAGAGTGCGAGGATCGCTGGACAGTGTGGACTCAGTGGGCCGAAGGGCCTGTTTCCACGCTCCATACTAAACTAGACTACATTTACAATTTACAATTTTAACGAAGCCAATTAATCTACAAACCTCTTTGCACGTCTTTGGCGTGTGGGAGGAAACCGGAGATCTCGGAGAAGTCCCACGTGGTCACAGAGGGGACGTAGAAACTCCTTACAGGCAGCACCCGTAGTTAGGATCGAACCTGGGTCTCTGGCACTGTGAGGCAGCAACTCTAGCACTGTGCCACTGTGCCGCCCTGTCATTGACAGCAGTAAGCACTCCTTGCAAGGCAAGGGTCAGGTGGAGGGGAAGCTCCCCCGACAATGCCCTCTCTGAGTGCAATTACCCAATTAGTGTTGGAGATGAGCTGTGCCGGCTTACCCCGCTAGTATTTAGATTGACTAAATTCGCTAAATTAATTTCAGTTAAGAGTCTCAAAAGCCGTTGGAGAGAGAGGGGATAAACCTCCCACTGGAGTGAGCGAGATTTGAACCTGGTCACTTCCTCAGGTCCCTCATTAATCTCCGTGATATAATCAGCCACGTTGTTTCCAATAAAAAATGATATCCGTGATAATTTTACAACACCAGTATATCTCTCAGGTACAAAAATAACAGAGTCTCTGAAAAAACAACTGAATTTCAGAATTCATTTTCTGACATTGCTTTCATAGCTTGTAGAGGTTGATGTAATTCCTCAAGTACCTCACCTGGCATCAAGTACCATCTCCTGATTAAGAAGGAACTGCAGATGCTGGAGAATCGAAGGTATCTATGGAGCGAAGGAAATAGGCAACGTTTCGGGCCGAAACCAACGTTGCCTATTTCCTTCGCTCCATAGATGCTGCTGCACCTGCTGAGTTTCTCCAGCACTTTTGTCTACCTACCATCTCCTGATTCCTCAGCTAGCAGGAAGGGAGCACAGTGGCGCAGTATAGCTGGGACATGTTGGTGGGTGTGGGCAAGTTGGGCCGAAGGGCAGTTTCCACACTGTATTTATTGCCTTCCTTCACATTGAGGAATGTGGATTCCACTGTGGTGGATGATTATGTTAAATGTATTTTAAATGTGTATTGGGGCGGAGCACCAAGGCAAATTCCTTGTATGTGAATACTTGGCCAATAAACTTATTCATTCATTCATTGTATTGTGTTCTTCTCACTTGGTATGGATGTATGGTAACTCAAATTTCACTGTACGTTAGTTGATTAAGTGACAATAGACAATAGACAATAAACAATAGACAATAGGTGCAGGAGTAGGCCATTCGGCCCTTCGAGCTAGCACCGCCATTCAATGTGATCATGGCTGATCATCCCCAATCAGTACCCCGTTCCTGCCTTCTCCCCATATCCCCTGACCGCTATTTTTAAGAGCCCTATCTAGCTCTCTCTTGAAAGCATCCAGAGAACCGGCCTCCACCACTTTCCGAGGCAGAGAATTCCACAGACTCACCACTCTCGGTGAGAAAAAGTGTTTCCTCGCCTCCGTTCTAAATGGCTTACCCCTAATTCTTAAACTGTGGCCCCTGGTTCTGGACTCCCCCAACATCGGGAACATGTTTCCTGCCTCTAGCGTGTCCAAGCCCTTAATAATTTTAACACAATAAACACAAACTCGAACTTGAACTTGAACATGACTCTATGACCCTCTCAGTGTGCGATTCCACTGCCCTTTGCTTTAGAACGGAGCTACTTGGATTCACACAGCTCTGCCACAACACTATAAGCCTGAGACTGGATCCAAAGTTGCACATTAGTTTCCATGGTTACAATAGCATGCGTCATCAGACTTGACTTCCACTTTAAAAAAATAAACAAGGCGCAGTGCCAAACTGGTAGATAATCCGGTGATAGAAATCAATACCTTAATCAATTTCATGAGGGGAATAGTCGGGTGAGGAACAACGATGAGACGTGTCATGTCTTTTGATTGATAGTGGTCCTGCAATGATTCATATATTTGTGGTCTATACAGGATAATGACCACCTTATAGATGTCTTTCAATCTAACACTGTGATAAGCATAGCTTTATCAACCACTGACAATTCAACCCGAGGCCACTGACATTCCCTCAAAGTGTTTTTCACAGTTAAAAGAAACATGTTGACATGCGTTGGAGAACATTCTTCGTCAAAATTAGTTGACACTGTTGGCAGCACAGTGGCGCAGCGGGTGGGGCTACTGCCTCACAGCGCCAGAGATCTGGGTTCATTCCTGACCACGGGTGCTGCCTGTGTGGAGTTTGCACGCCCTCCCTGGGACTGCGTATGTTTCCGTCCACTCCCCAAAGACGTGCATGTTTGTAGGTTAACTGGCCTCTGTAAATTGCCCCTCGTGTGTGTGTGTGGGGAGTGGATGAGAAAGTGGGATAGCATGGGGCTAGTGTGAATGGGTGATCGATGTTCAGAGTGGACTTGGTGGGCTGAAGGGCATGCTGCATCTCTAAGCTTCATTAAACTGGTCAAATTCTGCCATATATACATACAGTGGAACAAAAAGCAATGCAGATGCTGGTTTATCAACAAGAAACACAAAATGCTGGAGTAACTCAGCGGGTCAGGTAGCATCTCTGGAGAACATGGATAGGTGATGTTTTGGGTCAGGACTCACTGAAGAAGAGTCCCAACCCGAAACGTCAGCGATCCATGTTCTCCAGGGATGGTGGGTTGAAGTTTAGTTTAGTTTAGTTATTGTTTTCACGTGTACTGAGGTACGGTGAAAAGCTGTTTGTTACGTCCTATCCATCCAGAAAAGACTACACAAGATTAAAATTGAGCGGTGTACAAATACAGGATAAAGGGAATAACATTTAGTGTAAGATAAAGTCCAATAAAGTCCGATTAAAGATATTTGTTTAAGAAGGAACTGCAGATGCTGGAAAATCGAAGGTACACAAAAATGCTGGAGAAACTCAGCGGGTGCAGCAGCATCTATGGAGCGAAGGAAATAGGCAACGTTTCGGGCCGAAACCCTTGAAGGAAATAGGCAACGTTTCGGGCCGAAACCCGGAAGGGTTTCGTCCCGAAACGTTGCCTATTTCCTTCGCTCCATAGATGCTGCTGCACCCGCTGAGTTTCTCCGATTAAAGGTAGTTGGAAGGTCTCCAATAAGGTAGATGGGAGGTCAGGACTGCTCCTCTAGCTGGTGAGAGGACAGTTCAGTTGCCTGATAACAAGTGGGAAGAAATTGTATCTGAATCTGAATCTGGTGGTGTGTGTTTTCAAGCTCCTGTACCTCTTCCCTGATGGGAGAGGGGCCTGTTTCCATGCCGTATCTTCCAACCTAAGAATGAATCATGGAATAAGTATCTAAAATAGGTCCACAGCACCAAACAAACGTTGGAATCCTTCAGCAGTGTCAACCTTGGATGACAATGAGAATGTGGACATACAGCTTAATTGTGGTGTTATATAATGGCTTGTCACTGGTATTTCTTCAGCTTAGTTGCCCAGCAGTTAATTAATTCTGTATTGAGTTCGAATCTTCCTGTTCCTGCTTAAAATCTGCAGACTCTTTATTAATCTGTGCCATAATCCACATCAATTTCTTCCCTCTGTCAATGTCATATTTTAAGTTATGGAAGTATAGATGCCAAGAATTCATTAACACCCCGGTGTTAAATCATGACTTCATGTCTAATTAAGGCTGAAACACACTTCTAGATGATACTTTAACAGTATTAACAGGCATGTGTTGTACTTCCATAGACCTTGCCAAAAACACAAGGTCAAGTTTACAATAGAAACACTTTGCTCCATCTTTCTGAGAAGAGTCGGAGCCCGAGTACAAATGAAGACATGTTGAGCCATCAAAGCATCCCGAAATCCAATGTGCAACTGTACAAAAGCGAATAATGAATTTGTACGGAGACCCTGGTTCGATCCCGGCTACGGGTGCTGTCTGTATGAAGTTTGTACTTTCTCCCCGTGACCAGGCGGGTTTTCTCCGAGATCTTCAGTTTCCTCCTACAGTCCAAAGACTTACAGGTTTGTAGGTTAATTGGCTTGGAACAAATGTGACAATTGTCCTTAGTGTGTGTAGGATGGTGTTGATGTGCGGGGATCGCTGGTCAGTATCGACTCGGTGGGCCGAGGGGCCTGTTTCCGTGCTGTATCTCTAAACTAAACTAAATATCATAAGAGTACAGTGCGGCTCCTGGACACAACGCCTCCAGGACAACAGACCTACATGGTCAGGTCAAGATCCCTGCACTTACAACAACTGGGACTTGAAAATGGCACCAAATTGGCGACTCTGTATACTGTCTCAGTGTACTACTGCTAAACACTTGTACTGTATCTGAGATGCCTATCTAAGATGTATCTAAGTGTTTATGCATTGTGATACTTGTACCGAACTGTATACAAAGATGAATCTCACTGTACCTCAGTGCATGCGGCAAATAATGTACCCATACCATTCCAAGACATTATGAAAGATGAGAAAAGATATTTCATAATGTGAGTACCAAGCTTCACTTAACTATAAGCACAGCAATGGACTGGTGTTAATCCTCTAGCACTAGTCTTGGGCTTGTATTAAACATTGGAACCATCAAACATTCTACCATTCAAAGACGCCCCGTTGATCAGCATTCCAACTCCATATAATTCTAAGCCATTAACTCTATTGCCTGAGTTTCCCTTTAAGATTCAGAACATAAACTTAGGCACCCATGTCAGGTGGGAGATAATTGACCTGAAACATAAACACTATGTGTTTTTTTACAGATGCTGCCAGATCTACTGAGGATTTTCATCCATTTTAATTATTATTTCATACATTCCTAGGGCTAATATGTCCTTTTCCTTGAATCTAAGTATTTACCACAGAAGAAATAGAAAGATCCCATGGTTAAGATATCAATGGTATTGCAGAAATTGCAAAGGCTAATGTCATTCGCTCAATCTGAAGATGGTTCTCGACCTGAAGCATCATCTCCAGAGGTTCTGCCTGTCCCACTGAGTTACTCCAGCATTTTGTTTCTATCTTCGGTGTCAACCAGCATCTGCAGTTGCTTCCTACACAGGTTCTAGCCAGCCGTGCACCATCCCGGCCCCAAGTATCACCCACTCTAGAAATGTCACATCAAGAGCGAGTTAAATACAGCTCTTAAAGCCCTGTCCCACTGTACGAGTTAATTCAAAGAGTTCTCCTGAGTTTGGCCTGATTCGAACTCGGAGGTTTACGGTAATGGCCGCTCGTCGGTACTCGGGGCTCTCGTGGACATTTTTCAACATGTTGATAAATCTTCACGAGTCTTCCCGAGCTTACTACGTTTCCCGAGTACCTGCCGTTAGCGTTACGAGCCGCTAAGAGACGTCCCCGAGCTCCGACGTACCCGCTACGTTTATTCTACATGCTTACCATGGGTTTGACTCGGGAGAGCTCTTGGAATGAACTCGTACAGTGGGACAGGGCCCTTAGTGATAACGGAATCAAGGGATATGGGGGAAAAAGCAGGAACGGGGTACTGATTTAGGATGATCAGCCATGATCATATTGAACGGCGGTGCTGGCTCGAAGGGCCGAATGGCCTTCTCCTGCACCTATTTTCTATGTTTCTATGTCTCTATCTTCCGCAGCAGACTGAGTGACAGGCCGGCAAAATGCAGAGCGCAGCTAATTACTGCGAGCATTCAGCTGGACCCAAACTGCAGCGGGCGCATGCTTGATTCGAAGGAAAGTAGCAGGATCCATGCGGCGTTGGGACTCAACAGACTGTGCAGTTCCTTATTAAAACCGAGGACTGATTATGGTGCAGTTTATACAAGAAGACGATCGTTTTATTTTAAGGTGCTTTGAGAGAATCGGAGCATCGTTGAAGATTAAACACTGAACTGCAGATGTCGACTCATTAATCTGACCAGAAGCCCCCCCCCCCATATTTCCTTATCAGTGGAAACTGAGAAATGAGACTTTTTCATTAGAAATAAGCAGAAATTTAGGTTTCTTCACAAAATGTATGGAGTAACAGTCCAGGGGCTTGCTAAATAGCGTCTAAGTACATCCCAGCCTGAGACACATAAAGCCCATGACCGCGTGGGTTTTCTCCCAGATCTCCGGTTTCCTCCCACATTCCAAAGACATACAGGTCTGTAGGTGTTGCAGGAAAGAACTGCAGATGCTGGTCTAAATCGAAGGCAGACACAAAATGCTGGAGTAACTCAGCGGGACAGGCAGAATCTCTGGAGAGAAGGAATGGGTGACGTTTCGGGTCGGGTCTGAAGGAGGGTCTCGATCCGAAACGTCACCTATTCCTTCTCTCCAGAGATGCTGCCTGTCCCGCTGAGTTACTCCAGCACTTTGTGCCTTTTCTTTTTAAACCAGTATCTGCAGTTCCTTGTGTCTGCAGATCAGGTATACCACACATTAATACAATCAAGTCCGATTCAAGTACAATAGATAAAGCAAAGGGGGAAAAAAGAATGCAGAATATAATTCTCAGCATCGCAGTACATCCGTTCCATTGACAATGACCTGTCATAGACATAGATTAGACAAACTAAACTAAACTGAACAATGTCCAATGTCTGCAATGCAACGAGTTGGCACTGTCCTTAACTCTGGAATGTGGGTCATCACAGGGACACTGAAGTCAACACCTTTGCAGTGGCTCCACGTCCACTCTCATATCGCCCCTCCCAGCATACGCAGGAGGGAGAGGATGTTGAAAAATTGGTGCACCATTGAAGCTAACCCTGACCTTCCCATCCACGCTGACTCGAGCAATCTGCCCAACATGCGCCTGAGGTCCCGCAAACCCTTCTGGTCTTCAGTCAAATCCCTGGAAGACTTTGACTCCAAGACTGAGTGGAGCGGAGCCTGGAAAGATGCCAACACCAACAACGGGGGAGGTCCCACACAGTGAAACCACCGGGTTTTGACCCCCATCGCAAGCAATGGCTAACCCTGAACAGAATCCCCACCCTCCATGCAAGAACAGCCCTTCACCTGCACAAGTGGGGGATGACAGATAGCCCTGCTTGCGACTGCGGACATCCAGACGATACCAGACCATCCACACATCGTGAATGACCGCCCACTGAGGCTTTTCCCTGGTGGCATCAAAGCCACCCACCCAGTAACTGATGCTGTTCTGGCCTGGATGTCTACCCTTGATAGAAACATAGAAACATAGAAAATAGGTGCAGGAGTAGGCCATTCGGCCCTTCGAGCCTGCACCGCCATTCGATATGATCATGGCTGATCATCCAACTCAGTATCCCATCCCTGCCTTCTCTCCATACCCCCTGATCCCTTTAGCCACAAGGGCCACATCTAACTCCCTCTTAAATATAGCCAATGAACTGGCCTCAACTATCTTCTGTGGCAGAGAATTCCACAGATTCACCACTCTCTGTGTGAAAAATGATTTTCTCATCTCGGTCCTAAAAGACTTCCCTCTTATCCTTAAACGGTGACCCCTAGTTCTGGACTTCCCCAACATCGGGAATATTCTTCCTGCATCTAGCCTGTCCAACCCCTTAAGAATTTTGTAAGTTTCTATAAGATCCCCCCTCAATATTCTGAATTCTAAATTTGATCTACAACTTTAGGCTGTGCATGCCATACGCAAGAAGAAGAGGCATTACAGTGCAATGTTATAGAATCTGGAGTCTGTCCCTTTAAAAATGGTCAGATTTAAATCTCTGCTTCTGTTCCTATTAATGATGTCAAAGAGCTCTGGGAGTGCTGACAATTTCAGCAGCTGTAATATATTCATGGCTGGAGATTCAGCTTGATGTCATTGCTGAGACCGTCCCATGAGGCATCATTAAATCTGTTCAGACTGAGTAATGGCGGTGAATGAATGGCCACAGAACGAGCTTCCTTCTTCAAAAAAAAAAACCCACACTAGGCCTTGGGCAGTGGAAGATTCTCCCCAATCCCCCTCTTAAAATAATCTTGACATTAAATACGGTAGAAATTGCAGACTCCTTTCGAAGAGAAAGGCAGCCAGGAATTGTCACCCTAGGCGTTTCATAAAACGAAGATTGCCGATATATTTCTTAAACTATTTTACTCTTGTGTTCTGCAACTTTCAGGAACAGATTCTTCCCCATATCAGGCTTCTGAATGGTCCTTCCATAAGCTAGGATATTGTCTGGTTCCCCTCTACTCGGGCAGCACGGTGGCACAGTGGCTGCCTTACAGCGCTTGCAGCGCCAGAGACCCGGGTTCAATCCCAACTACGGGTGCTGTCTGTACGGACTTTGTACATTCTCCCCGTGACCACATGCGTTTTCTCCGAGAACTTCAGTTTCCTCCCACACTCCAAAGACGTACAGGTTTGTACATTAATTGGCTTGTTGTATGTGTAAATTGTCCCTAGTGTGTGTAAGATAGTGTTAGTGTGCGGGGATCGCTGGTCAGCGCAGACTCGATGGGCCGAAGGGCCTGTTTCCGCGCTGTATCTCTAAACTAAACTAAACCACCCCATTGCGGACATTGGACTTTGTCTCTGGAACTGGTGCACTGCAATGCTGAGACTGGACTTGAGTCTGTTGTCAATTAGAAGATGAACGTTTGCAAGTCTCTGGTAATTTTCAAGGAAGAACTGCAGATGCTGGAAAAATCGAAGGTAGACAAAAATGCTGGAGAAACTCAGCGGGTGAGGCAGCATCTATGGAGCGAGGAATAGGTGACGTTTCGGCTCTGAAAAAGGGTCTCGGCCCGAAACGTCACCTATTTCCTTTGTTGGAAAGCAGGTCAGACAGCATCTATGGAGAGAGAAACAGAGTTAATGCTCAGGTTGTTAACCTATAGATAGGTACATTAATAGGATTGGTTTGGAGGGATATAGGCCAAATGCAGGCAGGTGGGACTAGTGTAGGTGGGGCATGTTGGTCGGCGTGGGCAAGTTGGGTCAAGGGGCCTGTTTTCACGCTGTATAACTCCATGACTGTATAGACTAGGTAGGTGGGGCATGTTGGTCGGCGTGACTCTATGACTCTATGTATGACTCTATGAGATGCCGTCTGACCCACTGAGATCCTTCGCATCAAATTCTGGCGTCTGCAGTCGCTTGAATTCTCCCCCCTAGATCAGGACTGACCCTGGGACCCTGGAGCTATGCGGAAGTTGAACTAAATGCTGCACCAAGGTCCACATGACAAAACTCAATTATTAAAATAATGAGACTAGTTGAAAAAAATTGAAGGTTTTATTTCACAGAAGAAGAATAAAGTATAGCAGTATGTACAACACAGTTTCCTCCGCTTACACCTATCCATTTGAATAAAATATCAGGGACGTGATCTTAAGCTAACTAGATACCTACATAGCCATGAAAACTAAATATATTTCATTAAACATCACGGCTTGTTTTACTCATCAGTGCAACCTTTATGCAGAGACTGTGAAACATGCTATAAGACATTCACAGTAATTATTATACCCGCAGTAGTTTCCTGACTTAGGTCTCCAGAGGGAGTTTTACCTTATGGAAATTAGAAGGAATTTATTTTCGAATTTTGGAATGAAGTCTACCACTGCCCTCCGGCGTTCTCTAGTTATTGCCCACCTTTTCTGATTATCCCAGGTTCTCAATGTATTTGGTGTCTTCACGGAGAACCAGTGAACTGTGCATTTTACTTTTATCAATTAGAATAATCTTATTTCCCCTGAAAGAAAGTAGACCTCAGCATGTTTCCATTCCGGCTACGTGGTTCCAACAAAGCCATGTTTTATTTCATTTGGTTTCGTTTTTAGTTTCAGAGATACAGCGCAGAAACGGGCCCTTCAGCCCACCAGGTCTGCACCGGCTAGTAACACTAACCCCGCACTGTCCTACACACACTAGGGACAATTTACATTTATACCAAGCCAATTAACCTACAAACCTGCACGTCTTTTGAGTGTGGGAGGAAACCGAAGATCTCGGAGAAAACCCACGCGGTTATGGGGAGAACGTGCAAACTCCGTACAGACAGCACCCGTAGCCGGGATCGAACCCGGGTCTCTGGCGGTGTAAGTGCTGTAAGGCAGCAACTCTACCGCTGCGCCACTGTGCAGCCCATTTAATTCTCTTCCAATGGATTCCAACCCCTTTATACAATGAATTCTGAATGAGGTCATTCCCAATCTTTGGCCTTGAGGCTCTCAGATAACAGTCTAAATTGATTTTATTAATAAAGTTTAATTATCCTTCAAGTGTATGTTTCTGCTGATGCAAATTCATTAAATCAAGCATTCTGTTGAGATGAATTTCTTCAAGTGATCCCTTTAGAATTACATCTTTGCCCTTGTGAGGATATTCCATCTGGTGCTAAATGGAATCTTTCCATAGATGTTTACAGAATATTTCCACAAAATATCATTTAATGCATTAGCAGCTTGTGCAAGTTCATCCCCTATGAAATACACTCTCAAAAATATATTTTATCCTTCACAGCCATTTCAACATTACATTAAAGGATGCTCAACTTTGCAAATGAGTAATGCCGTGCTTTCTCTCCCCACCTTTATTTCAGATATCGTCAAGGGGAATCAAGAAAATCGAGATAATTTTTATATTTGTGACTCAATGGATGGCAGTGTGGTGCAGCAGTAGATTTGCTGCCTGACAGCGCTCGCAGCCATAGAGACCCAGGTTTGATCCTGACTACGGGCGCTACCTGGTCGGAGGGGTTGCCTTCCTCCGAGCAGCGTCTTCGACCTGTCCTCGCGGCCTACCAGCGGGTCCTGGAGCGACGTTTCCCTGAGGGGACCTGGCCAGAACATCGGCTTTGGCGGCGGCGCAGAACGTCGGCGTTGGCGGCGGCGGCACAGAACATCGGCTTTGGCGGCAGTGCAGCGCTGGAGCGCTATTGCGGAGCGGGCGATGCCTTTCCTGGGTCGCCGCGCTGGGACTCCGGTATGCTGGGACCGCCGAGGAAAACATCGTGGAGCCGCGGTTCTGCGGAGCGGCCAGCTGCGACGTTTGAACTTTTTTGAACTAACATCTCGCCGAGATCACCAGTGTGCGGAGCTCCATCTGGCGTGGTCTGGTGGCTTGGAAGCCGCAGGCTCCGGTGGGAAGGCGGTCGTTCCTGGCACCCCAAGCTGCTGGGGGTTCTCCCGACGCCGGAGTACCATCACCCGGCGAGAACATCGGGCGCCGTGGCGGCGACTGTGGAGGCCTCAATAGGCCCAAGGTGGACAAGAGGATGGGGACTGGACTTTGTGCCTTCCCCCACAGTGGGAATCACTGTGGGGGGATGTTTTGGTGTTGAATTCCTTTATGAATACTGTGTTGTATTTTTATTAGTGTGCTGCATGGACATCAGAATTTCCCCTGAATAAGGGGATTAATAAAGTATTTATCTATCTATCTATCTATCTCTGTACGGAGTTTGTACGTTCTCCCCGTTCCGATTGAGCACAACATTATAGAATTGGAGGCCCTACCATCTAGTGACCACACAGTCAAAGGCTTCAACCTCTCAAAGGATGCACTGCAGCTTGGCTCACCTGCTACCTTCAGGTAGAAGGTACAGGAGCCTGAAGACTGCAACAACCAGGTTCAGGAATAGCTACTTCCCCTCAGCCATCAGGCTATTAAACCTGGCTCGGACAAAACTCTGATTATTAGCAACCACTTTCTGTTATTTGCACTACCAGTTTATTTATTCATGTGTGTATATATTTATATCATGGTATATGGACACATTTATCTGTTTTGTAGTAAATGCCTACTATTTTCTGTGTGCTTAAGCAAAGCAAGAATTTCATTGTCCTATACAGGGACACATGACAATAAACTCACTTGAACTTGAACTTATCCATCTATCTCCTCCATGGCCTTTTGTTTGCTTGTCACCACTGGACTTGAGTGTCGGTCCATCAATTAAATAACTTGTGCATCAGTCAACTCGAGGGGAGTGGACGGAGGTGCCAGGGAGATAGCACTAAGGCAGCAACTTCATAAGTTCATAAGTGATAGGAGCAGAATTAGACCATTCGGCCCATCAAGTCTATTCTGCCATTCAATCATGGCTGATCTATCTCTCCCATTCTCCTGCCTTCTCTCCATAAACTCTGACACCCAACCAAGCTCTACTGCTGCGCCCTTGGTGGCTATTCCACATTGGGGGGAAAAGGTTCCAACTTCCTACCCTGTCTGTAGAACAGGCAGACTGATCGGAACTAGATTTCCATAGTAGCACTCGAGCTATAAAAACACCCCGTCTCGAACAGGCTGAGACTTCGTGGTAACAAGGCAGGAACTCGCATTAAAAGTGCTACATTTCACTTGTATCCATATTCCGATCTCTCTCAGTTACCTCTAATTTTGTGCTGCAATAACACTCTCTCTGCATGGTGGGGTTTTTTTTTTCTCTCCTTGTTATTACTGCAAAATGATTAAACACAGGAAATTTATCTAATTAAAGTCTGTGGGCCGAGATTCCCGCTGGTGTCAGTTTCAGAGTCTCCTGACATTACTCAGATTCACTGTGTTAGTCCACAGTCGGTAATCAGAGCATAATCCTGCCCCAACCTTAGAGTCTGGGTTTTTTTTATAGCTGTTAGTTGAAATGCTCCTCGCAAAGCAAATGTATTGCTTCCACTGTGGTAGTTTGCACAAAAGAACGTCATCTATTTTTGCTTTTTAAATAAAATCTTTCAGGTAAATGTTAACAGATTAACAGGCTCTGTGGTGAACATCAGTCGGCGAGGTTGTAAGGGCAGCCTGCAGTCCCAAAGAGCAGTCAGTCAGTCGTTAGTGATTCAGCCATCGTGCTCAGGGAGCTGTTACACATTGTACTGTGAGCTGACAGACAAGCCTTTGTTTCGTTTCGGTTAGTTTAGAGATACAGGGCATAAACAACGCCCTCCCGCCCACCAGGTCCGCGCCAACCAGCGACCACCCCTAACACGAGTACTATCCCACACACCAGGGACAATTTGCCATATCCAATTATCCTACAAACCTGCGCATCTTTGGAATGTGGGAGGAAACGGGAAAGCCCACGCGGTCACGGGGAGAACGTACAAACTGACAGAACCTGTAGTCAGGATCGAACCTGGGTTTCTGGCGCTGCAAGGCAACAAGTCTACCGCTGCGCCACTGTGCCACTCCAAAACATTGAAACATCTTCACAACAACACTCCAAAGTGGGCCATTTCATGGAAACATTATGATTGCACTTTGTAATGGGGTCAATGTACACACTTGGACGGGACCCCCATAATCTAATCATTTTGATTAATCAACCTTGTTGCCCTTTGGAACTTCCTTTGAAGTCAACTCCCCCCCCCCCCCCCACCAACCTGTCCACCCACCCACCAACCTGTCCACCACCAACCTTCCAATACCAAATACCAAAGTCTCACAGTCTGGAGAGAAGGAATGGGTGACGTTTCGGGTCGAGGCCCTTCTTCAGATTCAGGATGGTGTGATGGCTCTCACTCACTGCAAGGCCATGTAGAATACCAGTTAACTTACTTGACTAGCAAATGAAAGCCTTGGAATATTGTGTTTGCCTGAGATAATATGTTTATGTAATGAAAGGATTACAGTGTTTGGGAATGGACTATTGCTGAACCAACACTCCCTGGGTTCCTGCCATTCATTGTGAAGGTCCTATCCTGGTTTGACCTCAAAATGCAACACCTCCCACTGTATTAAAGTTGATTAGCTGTTCTGCAGCCCACTTGCCCAGCTGATCAAGACCCTGCTGTAATTTGTCGATAGCCATCTTCACCGTCAATTATACCATCTACTTTGGCATAATCTGTAAACATACTAATCAATGGGTAGGCTGGTGTCACAGCCGAGGAATGCTGCCTTACAGCGCTAGAGACCTGCGATCGATCCTGACCTCGGGTGCTGTCTATATGGAGTTTGTACGTTCTCCCTGTGACCGCGTGGGATTTCTCCGGGTTACCTCCCACAATCCAAAGACGAGCAGGTTTGTAAACTAATTGGCTTGGTATAAGGATAGCAAAAGGATTTGAGTATAGGAGCAGGGAGGTTCTACTGCAGTTGTACAGGGTCTTGGAGAGACCACACCTGGAGTATTGCGTACAGTTTTGGTCTCCAAATCTGAGGAAGGACATTATTGCCATAGAGGGAGTGCAGAGAAGGTTCACCAGACTGATTCCTGGGATGTCAGGACTGTCTTATGAAGAAAGACTGGATAGACTTGGTTTATACTCTCTAGAATTTAGGAGATTGAGAGGGGATCTTATAGAAACTTACAAAATTCTTAAGGGGTTGGACAGGCTAGATGCAGGAAGATTGCTCCCGATGTTGGGGAAGTCCAGGACAAGGGGTCACAGCTTAAGGATAAGGGGGAAATCCTTTAAAACCGAGATGAGAAGAACTTTTTTCACACAGAGAGTGGTGAATCTCTGGAACTCTCTGCCACAGAGGGTAGTCGAGGCCAGTTCATTGGCTATATTTAAGAGGGAGTTAGATGTGGCCCTTGTGGCTAAGGGGATCAGAGGGTATGGAGAGAAGGCAGGTACGGGATACTGAGTTGGATGATCAGCCATGATCATATTGAATGGCGGTGCAGGCTCGAAGGGCCGAATGGCCTACTCCTGCACCTAATTTCTATGTTTCTATGTTTCTATGTTTCTATGTTTCTATAAATGTGGATTGTCCCTAGTGTGTGTAGGATAGTGCTAGTATATGGGGATCGCTGGTCGGCGCGGACTTTGTGGGCAGAAGGGCCTGTTTCCGCGCTGTATCTCTGAACGAAATAGGCAGCCTTAATGAAACACACTGTACATTTCACTGCCGCCCCAATCTTACAGCAGCTATTGAAATGCAACTCACACCAGCACCCGATCAAATCAGGGCATGTTGACTCACCTGATTTCACATTCAGTCATTCTACATTGGTAAGATAATAGCGTAAAGGCTCCGTCTATGATTTGCTGCGGCTGTTAAACTATTCCCAGAGTCAGAAATCTATGAAATTCTAATTTAAGTATTTATGAGCTTGGAATTCCAGTCAATTTGCAATGTTGCTAAGATCACGTTGTATGACGGGCGAAGCTAACACTATCTCGTAGCGACATGGAAAAAAACAATTTCTATCCATCGCCTGTAATGGGAGTGCTGGATTTTACCAGTGTTTCTTCCCGCAGGAGACAGAAGCAGGTAGAATCCATATGGATGTCCCTCATTAAGCTCGGCCAAAAGATTATTTCTCTCTGCTCCGTTGTGTGTTCCAGTGTACAGTGGCCTTCATGGAGACAGCAGCCATTAAGACGATAGATCATGCATTGTGTCTCACAGACGGATAATGATTCTTGGTTTTTACAAGGGGGAAAGGAAGGGCATTCGGAGTGAGCGCTTACTGTCAGCCTCAAGGAGTCAGCATTAAAATGAAATGGAATAGGGAAACGTGTGATAGATGTGATTATGAAACTGCGGTGGAGGAAATTAAGAGCGGCAGACAATGTAGGAGGAAAGATTAGTAATGACATGAAAGGAAACGCTGTCGTTTTTTTGTAAATTAAATATTGACTCCTAGAATCTCCATCATGTGACACTGCAGTTCCAGCAACACAGAACTGACAACTGTTTATTGCCAGAGTGAAATGCTGTCGCAACTTGGCACGTCAGAGCAAGCAGGGTGACGTCGTTCTGCATGCACGACTGCTGCTGGGACCATTGAATGCGGCATGGGCCACGTTATCAGAAATAATCAGCGCAGGTCATCCCAAGGGCAAGTTGGCACTTGCAACCAGTGCTGATATCAGATCTAATATCTGGTGTCAACTCAGGTCTACTCGGATCCATTCTCAGTCCCAATATCAGGTCTGACACCGCACAGTTCTAATCTCAGGTGAAATATCAGTGCTAAGTCCCTTACTTACCTAAGCCTCTCTTCCTTTAGACCAGTGGTTCCCAACCTTTTTTAGCTCATGGCCCCCTTGGGATCTTTTAATTTTTCTGTGGCCCCCCGTGACATTATTAGCGGAAAAAAGTACTTCAATATTATAATACCTTCCATAAAAATATCAGTGTCTATTAATTGCACATATAGTCTTTTATTCTATTCCACAAACATCAAAAATATTTCAACTACATGATTTAAATTTATTAGAACTGAAATTTAGGAGGTAGCTCTGTGGCCCCCTTCATTGAACCTGTGGCCCCCTAAATCCCAAAATTTTTCTGTGGCCCCCCTGAAATTTGCCATGGCCCTCATATGGCCCCAGGTTTGGAATCATTGCTTTAGACCATAAGACTATAAGACACACAGGCAGAATTGGGCCATTCAGCCCATTGAGTCTACTCTGCCATTCGATCATTGCTGATCTATTTTTCCTGCCTTTTCCCGACCTCTCAAACCCATTCCCCTGCCTTCTCCCCATAACCTGGGGCGGGAGATTGCAACTTTCACATGATCCGCCCTGTTTCGACGAATGCAATCAATCCCCATAACCTTTGATGCCCTTACTAACCAAGAACCTATCAATTTCATGATTGAATGGTGGAGAAGACATGATGGGCCGAATGGCCTAATTCTGCTCCAAGAATTTATGAACTTATGAACTTGTGAAGTTATGATCTAAGATTCATTGGTATGCAGGGTCCTTTACGTTTAAACTTGTATGTTGATGCTGAGCTCCTGTGCAACCCTCTTTCCAGTCAGCTTCTCATTCTGTTGCTTCTGTTGTCAAACTGTGTCGCCCTGCTCCCTTTCCCAAGTGGGACCCAGAGGTTGGTTGCATCGTGTAGGCCTCCGTCTGCCTGCCTCCTCTCTGCAGGCTGTACAACTGGGAGTTCCTGCCTCTGATCAAAGCGTAAGATAGTCACAAAATGCTGGAGTAACTCAGCAGGACAGGCAGCTTCTCTGGAGAGGAGGAATGGGTGACGTTTCAGGTCAAGAACCTTGAAGGGTCTCAACCCGAAACATCACCCATTCCTTCTCTCCACCGATGCTGCCTGTCCCTCTGAGTTACTCCAGCTTTTTGTGCCTATCTTCGGTTTAAACCAGCATCTGCAGTTCCTTCCTACACGTTTCGTCTGATCAAAGCCCTCTCCACGTCTGTGAATGCTGAGCCCCCCAAAAGGATTGGTCTGCTCACTTCTCTTCCATTTCCTTGAATTTATCCGCCTGTGTTCCTCAGCCTTGCGAGGAAACAATCAGCGCTCACACCTGGTTCCTGCCTTGGGCGCTGGGACTCACATCTGTGCATCCGCTCATTCCATTCTGGCTGAGGTTATGCATGGAATATTTCGATGATTTTGTCAGGACTCTCTTTACCCGACTTAGCTTTCCCAGCTGTTATCGAGAGCCCTTCCTTTCTCTCCCATCCACCAAACCTATCCCCTCTGGGGAACTGTTGCAGTCAGATTTCATTTTACGTCAACATTTCCAAAATTGGCTTCCCAATAATCCCTTGTGGATTGAGATGTTGCAACTACCACACACACAATGCAAACACATTCATGTTTGAGTCCAGTTCAACGGCCTCATTTGTTTGTAAACTCCAAATTTTACTCACTAACAGGGTGGCATGCTGCCGTAGCGGTAGAATTGCTGCCTTACAGCACCAGAGACCAGAGTTCGATCCTGACTACGGGTGCTGTCTGTATGGAGTTTCTCCGTTCCCCCCATGACCTGCGTGGGTTTCTCCGAGATCTCCAGTTTCCTCCCACTCTCCAAAAGACGTGCAGGTTTGTAGGTTAATTGGTTTGGTATAATTGTAAATTGTCCCTAGTTTGTGTAGGATAATAATAATAATAATGGATGGGATTTATATAGTGCCTTTCTAATACTCAAGGCGCTTTACATCGCATTATTCATTCACTCCTCAGTCACACTCGGTGGTGGTAAGCTACTTCTGTAGCCACAGCTGCCCTGGGGCAGACTGACGGAAGCGTGGCTGCCAATCTGCGCCTACGGCCCCTCCGACCACCACCAATCACTCACACACATTCACACACATTCACACACCGGCAAAGGTGGGTGAAGTGTCTTGCCCAAGGACACAACGACAGTATGCACTCCAAGCGGGATTCGAACCGGCTACCTTCCGGTTGCCAGCCGAACACTTAGCCCATTGCGCTGGTCGGCGCGGACTCGATGGGTCTGTTTCTGTATTTTTAAACTAAACTAAACCAAAACCAATTAGTCCACTGCCTCCATGTTATGCCCTGCGGTCGCAGGAGATCTCTTTCTTAGTTACACTGCACGATACAAATCTATGGTTCACATCATCTTTATTTTTAGACATAAACTTCTGATACATTGTGTGTTTTCGACATAGAATACTAACCATTGGTGAGTGATGAGTCACAAAAACATGTAAGTGATATGCCTGTGCCTCTAACAACGTAAATCTCTGCTCCTCCTTAAAATAACATGACAGGGCCTAACCATCTCCTGATGCTCACCACCAACTCCCAGCCTCACACCACCTCCGAGACTCAGAACACAGACCTAATTTGAACCTAAACAACACAGAATATGCAACAGTACAGCACAGGAACAGACCCTTCGGCCCACAAGATCTGTGCTGAACATAATAACAATTCCCACTTGTTCCTTCCCCATCTTGGCACAACAAGCCAAACCCCCAACGCTGGCCTCAAACTTGATAGAACAGTATAGCACAGAAACAGGCCCTTCAGCCCACAATGTCTGTGCTGAACATCATGCCAAGGCCAACTCTTAATGCTTGCACATAATCTCCCATCCCCTGCATATCCATGTACCTATCTAAAAGTCTCTTGTTTGCCACCAGTTCAGTTCAGTTTAGTTTATTGTCACGTGTACCGAGGTACAGTAAAAAGCTTTTGATGCATGCAAACCAGTCAGCAGAAAGCAATACAAGATCACAATCAACCCATTTACAGTGTACAGATGCATTAGAAGGGAATAACATTTAGTGCGTGGTAAAGCCAGCAAAGTCTGGTCAACGATTGTCTGAGGGACAACAGAGGTAGATAGTACCATCGTTCAGTACATACTTCAGTACCATCGTATCTGCCTCCACCACCATCTCCGGCAACATGTGCCAGGCACTCACCACCCTCTGTGTAAGACTCTTGCTCCAATTATCTCCTTTCAACTTTGCCCGAGTTGAAGTGCAAACCAGCACATTTTCATGACCAAACACACGCTGCATCCTTTCAGTGCCTCAGCCCAGTCGTCCAAACTCCACACCAATTACAATTGGATTTTATGATTCATTGATTGGCCCCACTGAGGTCACATTAGACACATAATTAACTTAAATTTACATCCACTAGTTAACTCTCCGCCAAGAGAAACAGATCCATTCTGTTTATCTTGTAGCGACATTGCATAATTTTACGCACTGTACTTAAAACTCCTCTCATTTTCATCAATTCCAAAGAAAATAATCGCAGCTCAGCCAAAGTCTCTTTATAACTGGAATTCTCCAGCCCTGACTGCCCCCTGGTAAATCTGCTCCACATCTCCTTCCAGGGTTCCTATGAGTAGTTTGGTACAGCAATGTCTTAGTGGACCAGTTCAGAAGGTAGGCTTTAGTCAATCATTTTGCCATGACATCCCAGTCAGATGTCACATAGAAACATAGAAAATAGGTGCAGGGGGAGGCCATTCGGCCCTTTGAGCCAGCACCGCCATTCAATGTGATCATGGCTGATCGTCCCCTATCAATAACCCGTGCCTGCCTTCTCCCCATATCCCTTGATTCCACTAGCCCCTAGAGCTCTATCTAACTCTCTCTTAAATCCATCCAGTGACTTGGCCTCCACTGCCCTCTGTGGCAGGGAATTCCACAAATACACAACTCTCTGGGTGAAAAAGTTTTTTCTCACCTCAGTCTTAAATGGCCTCCCCTTTATTCTAAAACTGTGGCCCCTGGTTCTGAACTCACCCAACATTGGGAACATTTTTCCTGCATCTAGCTTGTCCAGTCCTTTTATAATTTTATATGTTTCTATAAGATTCCCCCCCTCACCCTTCTAATCCGATTCAAATAACATTTCTTTCCCAAAGCCACAAAAACCACATGAAGAAATTGGGATCCGAAGTGCTAGAGTAACTCAGCAGGTCAGGCAACATCCCTGGAGAACATGGATAGGTGACGTTTCGAATCAGGGCCCTTCATCAGACTGGTTGTAAGAGGGGGGAGAAGCTCTCATTCTAGACTCCCACTAGTGAAAACATCTCAAGATCTGTCTGAAGAAGTTCCCGACCAGAAACAGCATCTGTTCATTCTTTCCACACATGTTGCCTGCGCAGTGTTCCTCCAGCACTTTGTGTTTTGCTCAAGATTCCAGCATCTCTAAACTAAAACACAGTCTGGGCTTGTATTCGCTGAAATTTAGAAGGATGGGAGGGGATCTCTTGAAAGCATCCAGAGAACCGGCCTTTTCTTTTTATTTCATACCAATAGACAATAGATGCAGGAGTAGGCCATTTGGCCCTTCGAGCCAGCACCGCCATTCAATGTGATCATGGCTGATCATCCACAATCAGTACCCAGTGTCTGCCTTCTCCCCATATCCCCTGACTCCGCTATCTTTAAGAGCCCTATCTAGCTCTCTCTTGAAAGCATCCAGAGAACCGGCCTCCACCGAGGCAGAGAATTCCACAGACTCACCACTCTCTGTGAGAAAAAGTGTTTCCTCGTCTCCGTTCTAAATGGCTTACCCCTTATTCTTAAATTTCGGGTCGAGACCCTTCTTCAGACTGGTTAGGGATAAGGGAAACAAGAGATACAGACGGTGATGTGGAGAGATAAAGAACAATGAATGAAATATATGCAACAAAATAAAGTTGGTAAAGGAGCAGGCGATCGTTGGCTGTTTGTAGGGTGAAAATGAGAAGCCAGAACGGATTGGGTGGGAGTATATATTTTGTTCCACCTCCCCATGCTTAAATATTATATTTCCAACAACTTCAGCACTAATATCCGATCTAAATTGTTACAGATTGTCATATGCATCTGGCAACGCATAATTTCACATTAAGTCAACAGATAAAATAGACTTTTCTGTTCAGAAGTGTGATGATATCCTGGCTTGCGATTAACAGTAGCTTTGTGACAGAATGGCTTCTCTTTTCTGTTCATCTATCAATCTGTCACATTTCATTTATGACAGCTAAGATATTGCAGCTGGTCTCTTGCCTTCTGACAGACATTTTAACAACCACACAAGCACACACAGTGCAGTTCATCAGATCATAAGTGATGGGAGCGATAGGTGATCATAAGAATTAGGCCATTCGGCCCATCAAGTCCACTCCGACATTCAATCATGGCTGAACTATCTCTCCCTCCACATCCCATTCTCCTGCCTTCTCCCCATAACCATGAGGTGAGAAAAAAAAATGTCACCCAGAGAGTTGTGAAATTTTGGAATTCCCTGCCACAGAGGGCAGTGGAGGCCAAATCACTGGATGGATTTAAGAGAGAGTTAGATAGAGCTCTAGGGGCTAGTGGAGTCAAGGGATATGAGGAGAAGGCAGGCACGGGTTATTGATAGGGGACGATCAGCCATGATCACAATGAATGGCGGTGCTGGCTCGAAGGACCGAATGGCCTCCTCCTGCACCTATTTTCTATGTTTCTATGTAACCTCTGACACCCTTACTAATCAAGAATCTAAAAATCTAAAAATGTCCACTGACTTGGCCTCCACAGCCGTCTGTGGCAAAGAATTCCCCAGATTCCACAGATTCACCAGTATGAAACAAAACGCCAGTGAGAGGAAGACAATTTTAAGGAGTCATTTATTTTTAAATGATCCTAACAAAATGTTACGACATCCTGAAGTGAAAAACTCCTTGCTGTCAATCCGATGAAATGTTATTCTAAAGATGAAACATAAGTACAGCCTCCGACATGGATTGTATTTAATTAAATTCATTCTGCATGTTGGTTTGGCTTTGTATTTGTGACCCTATTAGGTATAATTGGGTATCAGGGATTGATCGCAGAAAGCTGTTATTGTCATGGCTGAAGCACTGGTAGTAATCAAAGTGCTTCAGATATAGAGCCATTGTCTGGTAAAATGTCCCATTAGTCATTAGCGATAAATCTAGGAACCAGAAAAAATGATCCCGGGAAGTTTGTGTTCTTGGGCGTCGAAGGAGGTTTTCTCCTTGGATTTGGTTTTCCCATTCTAAAATGTGTGTGCAAGAATGATGGACATCACGGTGTAACGCCTATCCCGACACTAGCATGCTGGTGCAATGGTAGAGATGCTGCCTTTCAGCGCCAGAGACCCGGGTTCGATCCTGACTGCGGTTGCTGCCCGTACGGAGTTTGTACGTTCTCCCCGTGACCTTCCTGGGTTTTGTCCGGATTCCTCCCACATTCCACAGACGTCCAGGTTTGTAGGTTAATTGTCTTGGTTAAACTGTAAATTGTCCCTAGTGTGTGTATGATAGTGATCGCTGGTCGGCACAGACTCGGAGGGCAGAAGGGCCTGTTTCCACAGTGTATCTCTAAACTGTTGTCTCTCTCGGGCAGAATCGCTGGAGAACATGGATAGGTGATGTTTCGAGTTGGGATCCTTCCTCAGACTGTTTGTGGTGGGGGTGGGGGAGAAAGCTGGAAGAGAGGAGGGGCAGGGCAAAGCCCAGTGAGTGATAGGTGGATACAGGTGAAGTTTTTTTTATTGGCAGATGGTTGGACAAAGGCCAGAGATGAAGAGATAAGGGGTGTGAGGTAAGGACAGAAGAGGTACGAATCGTGAAGATAAAGGAACGAATATATACGGAAGGGGTGGGAGGAGGGGGAAGGGGAGAATGGGTGCAAATCCAGGTGGGGAACATGGAAGAGAGGGGGCTAACGGGGGCTGCCCAGCCATCTGCTACCAAACGCCGTACTTGTATCCACCTATCACTTGCCAGGCTTTGCTTGGTCCTATCCCATATCTCTTGCAGCTTCCCCCCGCCTTCCCCCACCATAATCAGTCCGTAGAAAAGGGTCTCGACCTGAAATGTCACCTTATCCCTGTTCCCCAGAGATGCTGCCCGACCCGCTGAGTGACTCCAGCACTCTGGATCTTTTTTTGCATCAGACTAAATCTCACCGCATCTGATGGAATGGTTACATTTACTTCATGTCCCACCAGTAAACAAGGGAATGTTGAGGATTTGTTTACACTAAACTGTCCCCCCCCCCCCCCCCCCACACAAAGAAATATAAAGCAAAATGTAAAAATGGCCTCTTGTCATTCTGTACTTTTCACTTGTCTGTCTCAGACTGGTGTCAGTTCCAATTAAACAATTGCATCTAGTGCTTCATGTCTTAACTACATTTACTAGCCTGACATGGCAACGGTCTGTTATGAAGGATAATATTCAAGGGGGAATTCACTTGTTTATTTAAGCATGAGGAAAAATCTCTCTGCAATCAATCCAGTGGTACGGTTCCACCTCAGAATGATGTCAGACTGCTGAGGAAGCAAACTCTTCTACCAGTCAAACGTCTGATCACAGACAAATGGGCGACTATTTGGAGAATGGACTATTTTTTTTAAAATCCTATGCCCCGCCAGTTTTTAGCTGGTTACAATTCTGAAGATTTCAGAAACCCAACAACCATCATTGAATTCCTGAAGGAACATCCAATGCTGTTGCAAAGCCCTGGAGTACAACTAACATGAGATGCCATCTGTTATTTTTCTTCAGAAGACACTGGCTTCCTGTTGCCAAGTGGCTGATATTGCCAGGGTAATGGCAGCTGTCAAACAACAAACTGGCAGCCATCCCCTATCAATGTGTCCCACCCTGCCCCCTGTATAATAAACAATCTGCTAAGAACCCAGTAGCAACGATTAACATATTATAGTCCAATAGGCTTTTCATGAAATTATAGTAAATGGAAATAAGTGTCACAGAGAGTCCTTAGGGAGAACGTTCACAGTACTGCTGAAAGACTGATTTTTCTTCACCATCTGTCGGGAGAACTTTCATCTGAGGCTGGTCCAGGAACCGACCTGAAGATTTCAATTGCTCCGAAGTGGTACTTTACCATTCTATTAATCACCGAGCCTGCCTGCGGTCCCTCCGCGCAGGATATCTGGTACATCATTGGATGCGCGGGACTGCTGATAATGCAGTTTGTCCCGACTTGTGGACCACCCTGATTTTGCAGATCTTAAAAATTGAACAGTTAATTAAATCTGAGTAAATTTGCGCCGTAGTTTTTTGCGCTTTAATGAAATTGGAAAAACTAATTAATCTTAGATACGAATGAATATATTTGGTTTCCAAAGCCTTTGGCAATTGCAGCAACGGCTTTGCATATCGCGAAATGAGTGAAGGTTAATCTGAATTTCTTAAAGAGAATGACAATAAGCTGCAACTTGGTGGCGTATGTTAAACCCTCCAGGCTGAAGTCCCTGCGGATTTCATTTCCTCTTAATATTTCTTGTTAAAAAAGTTCCAGTATTTGTTTTCTTCCGAAATGGTTTACTGATGACTGCATTGCCAGGTCCCTGGTTGTTCAAACATGCCCAGCTCCAAGTGACATCCATTCTGAATCTCCGCCACATTGCTCTCTGATCTCCTTGGTCTTTCTCCAAAACATGTGCAAATAAGTGGGTAGGGAGGAACTGCAGATGCTGCCTTCAAAGTAGACATACCTTGAGTAGATTTTGCACTGGGGCAGACAAAATGTGTAAGAAGGAACAGCAGATGCTGGGCAAATAAGTGGGTAGTCGGTATATGGAACGAGCTGCCAGAGGGGGTCGTTGAGGCAGGTACTAAAACGGCACAAAAGACACTTGGATAGGTACGTGGATAGGAAAGGTTTAGAGGGATATGGATCAAATGGGACTAACTTATCTGGGGCATTTTGGTCAGCGTGGATGATTTGGGCCAAAGGGCTTTTTTTGGTGCTGTACTACACTAAGTGTGGAATAGTTTCCCATCCTGGCTGAAGGAACAGCCAGCATGCAGCGAGGCAGGAGAAGGGGAATGCGGAATGGAATTTTGAATGGTCCTCCCATCAAAATCAAAGGCTCATGAGTTGCATGTCTAAGTTGCCCTAAATGAGGATAAACACAAAATGCTGGAGTAACTCAGCGGGACAGTCAGCATCTCTGAAGAGAAGGATTGGCTGACGTTTCGGGTCGGGACCTTCTTCTTAAATAGGGTCGGTCAACTACATTTGAAAGCTAATGGTTCATGTTCATGGAGCAGAATTATGCCCATCATGTCTACTCCACCATTCAATCATGGCTGATCTATCTTTCCCACTCAACCCCATTCTCCTGCCTTCTAGACCCACCTGCCCGCATTTGGTCCATATCCCTCTAACCCTGTCATATCCTGTTTATCATATCCATATTCATAGCCAGCATTGGTCTCATCATCACCTCACTACCAGTTGAGGTAGAGTGGCTGCAGGTCACCCCTGAACCCTAGGCGGAAGAAACAGCTAGACTTTTGGATTACTAATCCACACTCTTTACTTGGATACCCAATCTTCCATTTAAGAATTGCCAGATACCCAGGTTCGATCCTGACTATGGGTGCTGTCTGTACAGAGTTTGTACGCTCTCCCTGTGACCTGCGTGGGTTTTCTCCGGGTGCTCAGGAATCCTCCCACACTCAAAGACGTGCAGATTTGTCGGCTAATTGACTTCTGTGAATTGTAAATTGTCCCTAGTGTGTAGGATAGTGTTAGTGTACGGGATGATCGCTGGTCGGAGCGGACTCGGTGGGCCGAAGGGCCTGTTTCCGCGCTGTCTCTCTGAACTTAACAATAACTAAACTAAATCAAAATGAAGTAAAAGATGGAACTTTTCCAAAAGTCAAGAGTCTGTACACCAGGCATGGGTCTAAAACCTAGAATGGCATCATCATTTCTGGCAGAGAAGTAGATTCATGATTAAGTTACAACAACCAATGTTCAAACGTAAATACACAATTTCTTGTCCGTAATTGTCTAATTAGCTAATCTGCCAAAATCCAAATTCCCAACTGGCTCAGGCAGATTGAATAGAATCCTAACTTCCCAAACCAAAGTAAATAGGGAGGAACATGTCTCTGAGTCCAGGAGGAAACGTTGGTTCAGGGTAAACAAGGGATCTGGGATCTTGTGCAAACAAAAAACAAACTGCTGAAAGAACTCAACGGGTCAGGCAGCATCTGTGGAGGAAATGGATAGACCACATATCGGGTCAGGTCCTTTCTTCAAAATGAAGAGGAGTCAAAAGAGAGGTTGTTAAGGGTGAGGACAAGTTCCACCAGGCAGAGGCGACTGTTAGTTGAGCGGAACTGACTTGGTCTCTTTTCAACGAAGAACCAAAGAGCTTCGAGCCTTTTTGAGGAATGAGACTGACGGGGAGTTAAGCGACTGGACGGCCTCGGTAAAAAGGAGGAGGTTGGGTCCTAGGAAATGCAAGTTATTGAAGTGGTGAAAAGTGTGCGAGGTGCCTTAGATGTAGGTTGGAAGGGACTGGACAGTCTGAATGAGCGTTCTAACCCGAAATGTCATCCGCCCTTCGAGTTTGGTCGATTGGCAGAAGACCAGACACAACGCAAGGAAATGCACATTTTATTTTATGGTAGAGTAGTGGTTAAGTTACAGGACTAGCCACCCAGGGATATAATCCAATGTTCTAGTGAAATGAGTTCAAAACCCACCATGGCATCTGGTGAATTTAACTTCAAGAGACAAAATAGAATTGAAATGTGAGGGGAAAAAAGCAGGTATCAGAACTGGTCGCTATGAGGCATCTGGATTATTAAGAAAGGGCATCTGCTTCACTCATTCTTTCAAGGGAAGGCATTATCCATGCATGGCCTTAATGTGACTAACCAAGATGGTCTTTGAGGGTAGCTTTGTTTATAGTTAGATCGTTTTAGCACAGTAGCAGGATTGTTGGATAAATGATTAATTGATGCAATTATTACATTGATGCTGGATGAAATTCAATCTTAATAACTATATTCCATGAGCACACACCACAATGATATTTAGGGAATCATATTTATCAGAGATTAGTTGATCTCATTAAAAGAACTGAATACATTTATTTTCTTCTGCAACATATTACACATTCTGTTGTATTTAAATCGAGATTGTTGAGGTATTATATGCATCATCAATAAAACCGCAGCTTTGTATAAAGCTTTGTCCTTATGCAATTACATTATATATTGATTTATGCATGTCAATATGTTCATGGACCTGTTGTGATCGAATAATATGGAAGTTAAAAAAAGAAAGTAATGAACTAAATATGTCAGTGGACTCAACAATAACTTCAAGAATCCATTATTGGGGACAGATTGTCTAGCCAATTAATAGCATAAGATGATTAGAGAATGTCTTTGAGACTTTTGTGAAAAATAGATTGCTGAAGGAGGCATTTTAGGAAGAGGTTCTTCATCCAGAATGCTTCCGTGCTCTCGGGACAAGTTTCCTTTAGATTAGACCGGCCCTTCTGTTCACCGAGTCCGCGACCACCAGCGATCCCCGTACACTAGCATTGTCCGATGCACATGGGAGAAATTACAAATCTTATCGAAGCCAATTAACTTACAAAGCTGTGCATCTTTGGAGTGTGGGAGGAAACCGGAGCACCTGGAGAAAACCCACGTGGTCACAGGGAGAACGTGCAATGAGGAAGAGGTGAATTTATTTTGGACAATATAAGATTCTGAGGGAACTTGATAGGATGGATGGTGTGTGGATGTTTCCTCCAACGAGGGACTCTTTAGCAAAGATGCACACTTTCTGGAGAAGGCATCAGCCTCTTAAAACTGAGAAGTGGAAATTCTTCTCTCAATGGGTTGGGAATTTGTAGAGTCATCGAGTGATACAACGTGGAAACAGGCCCTTCAGCCCAACTCGTCCATGCTGACCAAGGTGTCTAACTGAGCTAGTCCCACATGCCTGCACCTGTCCCATATCTCTCCAAATTTGATAGTCAACGGCAAGTCAAAAAATAATGAACAAGGAGGTCCAGATTTGGGAAGACTGGCCACATGGAGGATGTGTAGAAAATGGTTAGGTGCAATTAAGAAATATATGTTCCTGTTAGGGAGAGTTTTAGAACATTGTAACCAATTTCAAAAGCTTCACCTACATCACAAAAAAAAATCCACAAAAGGATTATTTCTGGAATTAACGAGTGATAAAACATGTAATATTTTTGGAGATTACTAGGTGATAACAGATGACTTGTTTCAAATGAGTCTTCATAGATTAAACACATCATAGCCTGCCAGAGTAGAGATGATTGGGATTATGTTTTTAGGTTTATTATTGTCACAAGTACTGAGGTACAGTGTAATGCTTTGTTTTGCATGCTATCCAAAGAGATCAGATGTATTATGACTTGAGAATGACTTGAGAATTTAGGGACAGAAGTTTAGGGGTAACATGAGAGGGAACTTCTTTACTCAGAGAGTGGTAGCTGTGTGGAATGAGCTTCCAGTGGAATTGGTGGAGGCAGGTTCGATTTTATCATTTAAAAATAAATTGCATAGGTATATGGACGGAAAAGGAATGGAGGGTTATGGTCTGAGTGCAGGTAGATGGGACTAGGGGAGAATAAGTGTTCGGCACGGGCTAGAAGGGCCGAGTTGGCCTGTTTCCGTGCTGTAATTGTTATATGGTTATATGGCTATATTATACATAAATATAATCAAGTCAAACTCAAGTACAATAGATAGAGCAAAGGGAAAGATACAGAGTGCAGAATATAGTTCTCAGCATCCTAGCGCATCAGTTCCATAGACAAAGTCCAATGTCCTCATTGGGTCAGTGGTGAATCGCACAGTGCCCTAGCTTATGGAAGCCTGATAACAGAGAGGAAGAAGCTGTTCCTGAGTCTGGTGGTGTGCGCTTTCAAGCTTCTGTGTCTTCTGCCAGGAGAGAAAAGGGAGAAGAAGGAATGGCCGGGGTGTGACAAGCCTTTGGTGATGTGGCTGCCATTCCATGCAGAATGGGGGAGGGGGGAGTCTTGAATGGTGGCGAGTCTGGTCCGTGTGATGGACTGGACCATATCTACAACTCTCTACAATTGCTGTTGCTCATTTTGCTGACGACTTCATGGACAATAATTTGCATGTCGCTCTTCATTCTCTGCACCTCTCAGGCATAATTACGTGTAATTAATAACGAATAACAATTAAGGAATTATTGGGAGAAGTTGCTGTAATTCATTTTCTCTAAGCAGACCAGATTTACAGCATAAATTGTTTTTTTTTGGCCTGGACCCAAATCCAAATCACTGGTTTACACCCTGTGGTCAATAAAATAGTCTATGAAAATAGTGAAAGGAAATGCTAGTTTAAATTAGGACTTAAGGGGCTGTCCCACTTGGGCGATCTAATTGGCAAGTTTAGAAGAGTTTGAAATAATGACATGTTGAAGACCTCCTTCCACTATGTAGAAGACCTCCTTCGACCTCCTTTGACTATGTTGAAGACCAGCTTCGACTAGCTACGACTGACGTCGGGAAAATTGGACACCAAATAGTGGAGAGTGAAGACGACCTCCTTCAATCTCCTTCGACCTCCCTTCGACTATGATGAAGACTATCTACGACTACCTTCGACTACCCTCGATTACCCACGACTACTATGACCTACTACTATATTCATACCGCAAAATATGATAACCACAATTCTGTTTTTGCTGTGGTACTTCACCTTTCATTACTGATCATATTGCATATTGTCAATGAAACTCTTTAGTAAATAACCACATGACTTAAAGAGATGCATATTAGTATGAATTGAAATTCCAAACATGCCAATATGAGTGAAAGAGTTATGTGACCTGCAGAAGGAGCAGCAAACATAAGCAGTCAAGTCGAAAATACTTTCCGAGTCTTGAATCTTTAAAAGCCTATTCAAAAGCATATTGTTTTCTCACTATTTAAAGCATTTAGCACAATTCAATTTTGGAGAATTTTTCTGTAGACTCTCTTAACCTTTCACAGAATAAAATGCAGTTTCCACGTAAAATCTGTAACAATAGAACAGCGATATTTTCCTTGGCAAATCGGGGATCCCAATGTTTTGACACATTTTCCCAGTCGATGCTTTACTCAGCACACAAGAGGTTTATTTCCACATGAGGTGAAAGATATTGCTTAACTGTTCTCTGCAATGCATTGCCAAATGTCTTGTATTTCTTCTTTGCACTTTTATTCGAGCAATGAAAATGTCAATCTGATATATACAAAAAAAAAAGAAAATTGGTGTTTTAAGTCCTTGCTTAAATAAGATGGAACTGGTTTATCTGCTCGAACTGTTGGGTAAACTTGGAATTGCACCTGGATGTTAATATGTCTGTCCTTATGGGGTTTTTTTTAGCTCTTGGGGATTTGCTATCCTGATCAGATTAAAGTTACTTCTGTATAATCTATTTGAATCATTAGTCAGTCAGAGGCTCCAACTCAGTTTAATATCAGTTATCTGCCTTGCACACATGCATGGTGGAAATTTAAATACTGACATTATTTAATCCATCATTGGCCAGTACATTTTAGAATATAATTTGTATGCTAAATTTTTTTTTTGCCAAGCTGCTGGAGTGTAATTGTGCTGGGAATATCATGTTTTATGGAGTCCTGCGGTATGTATTGACAAAGTGTAGCTGGACTGTAATAATTGTGTTGAAGAAATGTTAGTTTCCTTCGGAATACTTCTGTATAAGATACAATATGAAACAATAAGGGATAACTTTATTTAGGAGGGAAGTTAGTCTGCCAAAAGTCATAAAACACAACATACATGTTACATGAAATTAAAGTGGAAAGGATTGGGGATGTGCAAAGATTGGGGAGGGGGGAGTCAGTCTCAGTCTACCCCACAACAGGAGGGGGAAGAGTTGTACAGTTTGATAGCCACAGGGAAGAAGGATCTCCTGTGGCGTTCTGTGCTGCATCTTGGTGGAACCAGTCTGTTGCTGAAGGTGCTCCTCAGGTTGACCAGTGTGTCATAGGGGGGGTGAGCTGTATTGTCCAGGATGTTCCATAGTTTGAGGAGGATCCTCCCCTCCAAGACCAACCTCCCATGAATCCAACTCCAACTCCGCCCCCAGCCTTCCTGATGAGTTTGTTGACGTCCGCAGCCTTCGCCCTTCTGCCCCAGCACACGGCAGCGAAGAAGTTGGTACTGGCCACCACTGATTGGTAGAACATCTGCAGCATCTTACTGCAGACGTAGAATGAGTGGAGCCTTCCCAAAACGTAGAGTCGGCTCTGTCCCTTCCTGTACAGAGCCTCAGCGTTTCTGGACAAGTCTAGTTTACTGTCCAGGTACACTCCAAGTTATTTGTAATCCAAGGTATCTTACACATAAAACAAAGCTCTCATGATTAGGCTGGAATTGTCACAACAACATGGAACGTGTAAATAGTCCCATGCCATCTTTAAGGGCCTGTCCCACTTGCCGATTTTTTTGGTGACTGTCGGCATAATTGACTGACGTATCGGGTCACCGAAAAAGTCGCGGCGTGATGTGGCGTGATGACATGTTTTTTTTTGTCGGCATCACTATAATACACTAACACTAGCACTATCCAACACACTAGGGACAATTTACAATTTTTTTTAACCTAAGCCAAGGGCAACGGAGCACCTGGAGAAAACCTACGCGGTCACGGGGAGAACGTACCAATTCCGTACAGACAGCACCCGCGGTGAGGATCGAACCCAGGTCTCTGGCGCTGTGAGGCAGCAACTCTACCACAACGCCACCTGGCCAATTTAGGGACGGATGTTGCATCTCCTGCGGTTACAGGGGAAAGTACCTGGGGTGGGGCGGTTTGGGTGGGAAGCGATGGGCAAACCAAGGCGTTGTGGAGGGAATGGCCTCTGGGGAAAGCATAAAGGGGTGGCAGGGATGATGTGACTAGTGGCGGGATCATGTTCCTTTCATGCCAAATATTTGGTACACTTTGTGCTAAAAAGGGCTTGATAACTTCTCTTCTAAATCATCTGGAGCTGAACTGAGCAGGATTTTCTAATCGCAAGAGTCAGGTAACAAATGAGAACGGACCTCTTGTTTTATGGAAGTGATATTGACTGAGGCACTGAAGAATATTATCAATTATGAAGTAATGATAGGATCGTTGTCACCAACGTGCACATTTAAAGAGTATGGTTGAAGTTTACATATAAAGAGGTTTTTATTCCTCTCTGATGTTGATAGATTGCCCCTCGTTTCAAAAATGTGAAAACCAAGGTCAGAAATATAGCCTGTGATTTGGCAGCAAGGACTAAATAGTTGCTGGTTTCAGCAGTTCAGTCAGATGACTGAAAGCAGAGATTGGACGAACAAACTGGAGACAGATGTACTCTCGAACATAGCAGCTGTAACCTGGTGCTGCAAAGGAGGATGGATATCTGTGAATATAACCAGCAAAGTTTCAACATGGAAGGCATCTATGGAAGGTGTTGCCTCAAAGACCCACACCACCCTGACCACACTCTCATTTCACTCCTGTGAAAGAAAGTGTAGGAGATCGCGAGAGGGCAGTAGAATGCACGGAATCCTTTGCCCAGATTAGGGGAATCAAGAACCAGAGAACATTTGTTTCAGGTGAGAGGGGGAAATGTTAATAGGAACTTGAGGGGGAACATTTTTAGTAGTGGGTACATGGAACAAGCTGCCAGAGGAGGTAGTTGAGGGAGATACTGTCAGACATTTGGACAGGTACATGGATAGGAAAGGTTTAGAAGGATATGGGCCAAATGCAGGCAGGTGGGACTAGTGTAGATGGGCATGTTGGTCGTTATGGGCAAGTTGGGCCGAATGGCCTGTATGATTCCATGACTATGAGTCTGATAACCGTGACCACCAGGTTCAAGAACAGTTTCTTCCCAACAGCTCTTGAACACTACACAACATGAACCTCTGCAACTATAGACTTCGATAGACTCTCGAAAGGGCCTGTCCCACTTGGCGATTTATTTGGCGACTGCCGGCGTCATATCAGGGTCCCCAAAAGATTTTGAACATTTCAAAATCCAACGGCGACAAAAGAAATGTTGCGACACTTGATAAAACACGTATGGCGGCACGCCACGAATTTTCCGGTGACCTGATACATCAGTCAATTATGCTGGCAGTCGCTGAAAAAATGTCCTACCTGGGATGTGCAAATCAAAGCATTTCCCCGTACCTGGGGACATGTGACAATAAAATATCATTCATTCATCCATCCATATTCTTCAGAGCAGTTGTTTGACCTGTCAGGTTGATTCTATGCCTAACAAGAACTGCATCTGAATGAAGGTACACAAAAATGCTGGAGAAACTCAGCGGGTGCAGCAGGATCTATGGAGCGAAGGAAATAGGCAACGTTTCGGGCCGAAACCCTTCTTCAGGGTTTCTGTATCTGAATGAATTTGTTCTCATCTCATGTTTGGCCACTGCTTCCCTGTCCCACACACAGCGTTTATACGATCTGTTTGACTCTCACACCTTGGGATGCTGAACCACACAATGCCAAGATTTAAAGCTGTGGACTCCGACAGATCTTCTGGGAACCGTCGAGTTAAAATGTGCAGGGCACACGTACAATTGAATATCGGAATTTGAGTCCCCTTTTAAATTTTATTTTAAATAAAGCTTCTGGTCCAGAACTAACGGAGTTTACAGTGTCTCGAGAAATCATTCGGGGAAAATACAAGGGAAGGGGCAGCAGGTCAAACATGGGTGGTTGCCACAATCAAGCAGTCTGCTCAGTGTCATCTCCAACACGAACACAGACTCCCTACAGCATAACCACGGGCTGCAACCTCTTGTGTGAAGGAAGGGCTTAGAGCGTGTTCAGCCAAAGGATGATGAATTCACCTGTACAAGTCAGACAAGGCAAACCATCGATGTAGTGCACACACTGCCTGCCACGCTCACTCATGGGTGGTGAGTGGTGAACACTCCCATGGAAGCAATGTTTGTCAATAAAACAATAATGATGAATATTAATACGCAAACCACTAATTGGACACATATATATGATGTAGCCATTAAGTTATTTTTATTCGCAGTAAGCTTGTACTTAAATATCGTATGCAATTCATTCTGTATGCTATGCAGCATTCCTCTGAAATCTCTCAAACACAAGGACATAAAAACCTGACATGCATTGAGAAATCACTGCATCTGTAATGTTTATCTGTGCCTGTGGCGGTTGTATTGAATATTCCAGAGAGGAACTGAAGTGGCAAAGAGGGGAAAGCATGGAGGGTTGGACAGGTAGGTGGGTTGGACAGGTAGGTGGATGGGACAGGTTTGGAGGGATATGGACCAAGTGCAGGCAAGTGGGACTAGTGTGGCTGGGACATTGTTGGCCGGTGTGGGCAAGTTGGGCCGAAGGGCCTGTTTCCACACTGTATCACTCTATGACTCTATGACAGGGGCAGAATGTGACATTCATTCACAATGTCTACAGGCACCACAGACACTGACGTCTTTACTGGAGAGACGGAGTGGGTCAGAGCAGCAACACAGTTGAGTTGAGTTGAGTTTAGTTCAGTTTAGTTTAGTTTAGTTTAGAGACACAGCTTGGAAACAGGACCTTTGGCCCACCGAGTCCACACCGACCTTTGGTCCACCCAGGTCGATGACTACCAGCGATCACCTGTACACTATCCTACACACTAGAGACAATTTACAGAAGCCAATTAACCGACAAAGCTGTACGTCTTTGGGATGTGGAAGGAAACCAGAGCACCCAGAGAAAACCCACATGGTCACAGGGAGAACGTACAAACTCTGTGCAGACAGCGCTCGTAGTCAGGATTGAAGCAGGGACTCTGCTGCTGTAAGGCAGCAACTGAAAGCCAATTAATCTACAAACCTGCACATCTTTGGAATGTCCTGCAAACCCTCAGTTTCTCATCTTTGGTCCAAGTGCCTTCTCTGTCCTTATTACCTTTGGGATTTCCTCAAGCCCATGCAACCCGTACCCTCGCCCCCAACCCCCCTCCCCAACCCCGCTCCCCAACCCCCCCCACCCACAACTCCCCTCCCCAACCACCCCACCCCCCCCCAACCACAACTCCCCTCCCCAACCCACCAGATCTTCATCGCCTATGACCACCACTGTTAGTGGCTCCGCTTTCCTCTGCTTTAGCCCAAGCTCTGGTATTCCATTTCCATTTCCAAAATCCCACCCATTGGGCTGCTTGGCCTGAAATCCCACCCTTTGGGCTGCTTGGCCTGAAATCTTTTCTCGAATCATAGATACAGAATGGGAACTGGGAGAGGCCCTTCAGCCCATCGATAGAGTGACGCAGCGTAGGCGCGCTGGGTCCGTAACCCAAAGGTCGTTATTCACTTATCATGTATCTACACACTGCAAATGGCTTGATTGTAATCATATATTGTCTTTCCGCTGACTGGATAGCACGCAACAAAAGCTTTTCACTGTACCTCGATACACGTGACAATAAACTAAAACTGAAACAGATGGATCGAAACCACCCTCTGTTCTTTGTGTTGTTGTCAACATCACTTCTACAACCTTGCAACATGTTCGGCAGCATCAATGTGGGCCGAATGGCCTGTTCCTGTACTGCATTGTTGTCTGTTCTGTGTTCTTGGCCCATGCTGACCATCGACTATATTTCTTTGTGATGGCGCATGCTGGTATGTTGAGCTGGCACCTCTTAAAAGTGTCCATTCTCATCACCTCACGGCATTAGGCCCATGTTCGATCCTGACTTCGAGTGATGTCTGTATGGACTTTGCACGTTCTCCCTCTGACCACGTGGGTTTTCTCCGGGTGCTCCGGTTTTCTCTCGCAGCCCAAAGACGTGCAGGTTTGTGAGTTAATTGGTCTATGTAAATTAACCCGAGTGAGAAAGAGGGATAACATGGAACTAGTGTGAAAAGGGTGATCAATGGTCAGCATGGTCTCAGTGGGCCGAAGGGCCCGTTTCCACGCTGTATCTCTCAACTAAAATCTAAACTAACTGGCAATTCAGACACCAGCTACATCGGCACTAGTCTGACCGCCTCTACAGTAATGTCTCGGTCGTGGTCCCCACTCACATCACTCAATCGTACATACTCCATCGCTCAACCTCTTCATCTCTCTCGCTCAAATACTTCCAATGCACCCCAAGCACTCTGCCATCACCTTGAAGAGTGAGAAGGGGGAACAAATTAAAATTTCAAGGTAGACAAAAATGCTGGAGAAACTCAGCGGGTGCAGCAGCATCTATGGAGCGAAGGAAATAGGCAACGTTTCGGGACGAAACCCTTCCGGGTTTCGGCCCGAAACGTTGCCTATTTCCTTCAAGGGTTTCGGCCCGAAACGTTGCCTATTTCCTTCGCTCCATAGATGCTGCTGCACCCGCCGAGTTTCTCCAGCATTTTTGTCTACCTTCGATTTTCCAGCATCTGCAGTTCCTTCTTAAACAAATTAAAAGTTCAACATCGGCAGCAATCGTGATTTTGTTAAAAAATTATTGAATTTGCAATCTTATCCTAATGTGGTAGATTCATTGGGAGATAAGAAAGAGAGAAAAAGATTATTCTCTTTACATCAATGTAAATTGCACTGGTTTAAACAATAGTGCAAGATCAATACATCGTTAACAAGATTGTTAATGCTAGCACTGCTGCCAACCACACACTAGATACCTCTATCGATGAGATCACTATGAGCCAGGATACGGCCCCAATTTTATCTGACGCCCTTTTCATCTCCAGCCCATGTCTCCAGCCTCTCCCCACTTGTATCCACCTATCACTTGTGTAGGAAGGAACTGCAGATGCTGGTTTACAGATAGACACAAAATGCTGGAGTAACTCAGCGGGACAGGCAGCATCTCTGGAGAGAAGGAATGGGTGACGTTTCGGGTCCAGAGATGCTGCCTGTCCCGCTGAGTTACTCCAGCA
This sequence comes from Amblyraja radiata, assembly GCF_010909765.2. Taxonomy (NCBI): domain Eukaryota; kingdom Metazoa; phylum Chordata; class Chondrichthyes; order Rajiformes; family Rajidae; genus Amblyraja; species Amblyraja radiata. The sequence goes on from NC_045992.1 coordinate 3,010,967, forward strand.
TTTTGTGTCTTTGGTTTTAGTAAAATTTTGTTTTGTAAATTTAGTTTAGTTTAGTTTAGAGAAACAGTGCAGAAACAGGGCTGTTGGCCCACCGAGTCCGCACCGACCAGTGATCCCCGTATACTAGCACTATACTACACTAGGGACAATTTACAATTTTACCAAAGCCAATTAACCTGCAAACCTGTACGCCTTTGGAATGTGGGAGGAAACCAGAACATCTGGGGAAAACCCACGCAGGTCACGGGGAGAACGTATAAACTCTGTACAGACAGCTCCTGTAGTCAGGATCGAACCCGGGACTCTGACGCTGTAAAGCAGCAAATGTACCGTTACACCGCCGTGCCACCCACCCTGCGGGTTTGTAGGTTAATCGGCCCTCTGTAAATTGCCACTAGTTTGTAGGGAGGGGATGAGAAAGTGGGAAAACATACAACTGGAGTGAACAGGTGATCAATGGTACACAAAAATGCTGGCGAAACTCAGCGGGTGCAGCAGCATCTATGGAGCAAAGGAGATAGGCAACGTTTCGTCCCGAAACGTTGCCCATCTCCTTCGCTCCATAGATGCTGCTGCACCCGCTGAGTTTCGCCAGCATTTTTGTGTACCTTCGATTTTCCAGCATCTGCAGTTCCTTCTTAAACAGGTGATCAATGGTCACCATGGACTTTGTGGTCCGAAGGGCCTGTTTCCCAGATGGTTTTTTAAAAATCAATTTAATCAACCAAGAATGATGGGATCTGGCTGAGGTGAGAGTGGGCCAAAGTCGGAGCGACCAAGATATAATTGACTGGTGGAGCAGTCCCGAGGGTCTGAATGGCCTACACCTGCTCCAATGTTGAATCACTTAAGCAGGTTTACAAGTTGGGCAGAGGTGTGTCCACTTCAATATCATGACAGAATATCCCCACAATACATAAGATCATAAGTGATAGTAGAATTAGGCCATTCGGCCCATCAGGTCTACTCCACCATTCAATCAAGACTGATCTATCTCACCCTCCTAACCCCATTCTCCTGCCTTCTCCCCATAACCCCCGACACCCGTTCTAATGAAGAATCTATCTATCTCTGCCTTAAGAATGTCCACTGACTTAGCCATGCAAGGTAGCCAACGTTTACAACAGTACATGTTTAGGTGAGTACAAAGCTCGCTGCAACAGGCAAGAAGCATCTCCAATCCTGTTCACATTCTGACTGTTTTGCTGATGTGAAGAAAAAGGTTCAGCTTGGTCACAGCAACGTCTAAAAATTGTATGACTAAGTAATTCCACACCTCGCAAAGGTCACCCTTCCCAAAGGGCATTGCTGAAACAAACTGCAACTTTACATTTTACTTAAAGCAGTCAGCAGAACTTGCCTTAGAGAATGAGTCAGAAGCACCAGCACCAGCAACTGTGAGTCAGTAATAATGTGTAGGAAGGAACTGCAGATGCTGGTTTAGCTACCCAAATGAAATGTGAGGTGCTGTTCCTCCAATTTGCGTTTGGCCTCACTCTGACAGTGGAGGAGGCCCAGGACAGAAAGGTCGGGTTGGGAATGGGAATGGGAAGGGGAGTTAAAATGTTTGACAACTGAGAGATCGCATAGGCCGAGGCGGACTGAGTGTAATGCCCCTGTCCCACTTAGGAAACCTGAACGGAAAGCTCTGGAGACTTTGCGCCCCACCCAAGGTTTCCGTGCGGTTCCCGGAGGTTGCAGGTGGTTGCCGGAGGTTGCAGGTAGTGGAAGCAGGTAGGGAGACTGACAAAAACCTCTGGGAACCTCCTGGAACCGCACAGAAACCTTGGGTGGGGCGCAAAGTCTCCAGAGATTTCCGTTCAGGTTTCCTAAGTGGGACAGGGGCATAAGTGTTCAGCGAAACGATCGCCCGGTCTACGCTTGGTCTCGCCAATGTAACGGAGCCCACACCAAGAATAACGGACTCAGTAGATGAGCTTGGAGGAGGTGTTCAGGTCATGTTGTTGGCAACTGTTCTCAGGCCACAGCTGCCTTTCTTGGCTGAGCGGGGATGACACAGAGATGGGAGATGAATCAGACTCGGTGAGTTGCTGCAGTTTGGCCACAGTAGAGTGACTAGAGGGCCATAACCATCAGTGTCCACCGTTAAGGACATGGAAAATTGTTCATTCTGGGTTTGCATCGATCTCCTGGAGTACCATTCCATCTGCATCCATCCAGATTAGCGGCAGGTCCCGCTAATGTTGTACAGGGTAGTAATCGCAGCTCGACCAAGTGTGGAATAGTCAGGAGCTGAACCAGTGCCATCTTGTTAGCACGGATGGGGGAGGGGCTGTTACAAGCTGCATTCATCCACAACAAAACACCATATGGTTTGGAACAACTTAACTCTGCAATTAACCTGCCAAACTGTGGCGTTTTGTAAAAACAGCCTCTCTTTTATCCTCAAACAGTGACATATATTTGGTTGGGTGCCATTCCCTTTATGCTGAAATGAGACAAAAAAAAGGAATTGATGCTGATGAGTTTTGCCTGACTTGTATTTTTCCAAACATGCCTTGAATTAAATGCAGAGACTTGCCGTACATTGACACACCAGGTGACATTGGATGGTGACATAACTGCTGTCCATGCAGCACGCACTACCCTGAACTATAGCCGATCAAATGTCTGATCTGATCGAATGATGGAACTGACTGGATTGTGGAATAATGGAGGTGATTTCACAGTCGGTTTCAACCACAGCAAGCTCGCACTAATAATAAATGACTGTGCGGTCCTTACTTATAAAGAACAAATATTTGCTAAAGGGTCCAGTCGTGGGAAAAGGAAGAAATGAAAATTTTCAAGGGGAAGATCGAACTTCTGATCGTTCCGTGAGGTTATGAACAGAGTTTCATCAACGCAAGGCTTCATGCCTTTAAAGTGTTATTGTTGCTCTGGAAGCTTGAAGGAGAGCAGGTCTTGTGAATTAGCCGAGTGTGAAGCATTCTCCTACCACTGTGTCCCTGCCAAACTCTGCTAGACGGGCTGCTGCTTTCACAGTACTGAGGCACTGCAGGTGGCCTTCTGAGCAGCAGACAGCTTTCTAAATGGAGCCAGTAATCTTTCTCCTCCGTTGCAGAGTAAACCTCCTCCGTTGCAGAGTAAACTTAAGTATAATTCTACCTCATTGGCCGTTAGTTCATAATATTTTGTTTCATGGCCTTTCTGCATTGTTAATTTTGTGTAAGAAGGAACTGCAGATGCTGGTTTACACCAAAGATAGACACAAAATGCTGGAGTAGCTCAGCGGGACAGGCAGCATCTCCGGTGAGAGGGAATGGGTGATGTTTCAAGTCAAGACCCATCTTCAGACAGTGTCTGTTTCCCTCGACTTACTTGCACAAGGTAGCACTCAGTGACTGTCATTAAACTGAGCTGATCCATGCCTTGGTTCCTGATCTTTGGTGTATGATATGTTAGACTTTAGACGTTACAGACACAGCGTGGAAACAGGCCCTTCGGCCCACTGAGTCAGTGCTGACCAGCGAGCACCACATACACTATGTACTATCCTACACACACACACACACCAGGGGCTATTTAAAATTTACCGCAGCTAATTAACCTACGAACCTGTACGTCTTTGGAGAGTGGGAAGGAAACAGGAGCACCCGGAGAAAACTCATATTGTCACAGGGACAACACACAAACTCAATACAGACAGCACCCCTCATCAGGATTGAACCGGGGTCTCTGGTGCTGTAAGGTAACTGCGCCACTCTGCCACCCGGTTATAGAATCATAGAGCACTAAAACAGACCCTTCAGCCCAACTCTTCCATGCTGGCCATGATGCCCCATCAAAGCTAGCCCTATTTGCCTGTGTTTGACCCATATCACTAAACCTTTCCTGTCCATGTACCCGTGCAATGCATTTTAAATAGACTCAAAGTGCTGGAGTAACTCAGCAGGTCAGGCAGCATCTCTGGAGGGCCTGTTTACGTGCTGTATGACTCTGTAACTACAACTCTAAGTAATGTAAAGCAGGAAAAATGTTCCCAATGTTGGGGGAGTCCAGAAACAGGGGCCACAGTCTAAGAATAAAGGGGAGACCATTTAAAACTGAGATGAGAAAACACTTTTTCACACACAGAGAGTTGTGGATTTGTGGATGTCTTGCCACAGAAGGCAGTAGAGGCCAATTCACTGGATTAATTTAAAAGAGAGTTAGATAGAGCTCTATGGGCTAACGGAGATGAGGAAGCACTTTTTCTCACAGAGAGTGGTAAGTCTGTGGAATTCTCTGCCCCAGAGGGCGGTGGAGGCAGGTTCTCTGGATGCTTTCAAGAGAGAGCTAGATAGCGGAGTCAGGGGATATGGGGAGAAGGCAGGAACGGGGTACTGATTGGGGATGATCAGCCATGATGACATTGAATGGCGGTGCTGGCTCGAAGGGCCGAATGGCCTCCTCCTGCACCTATTGTCTATGTATTTAAGTAATTAAAGGGATAAAAGTTGCAAGAAAACTATGTGGTTCAGTGGTGATGTTACCAGACAGTAATCCAGATACAGTAATACAGAGTAGACATGAGTTGAAACCCCACCATGGCAGCTTGCAGTTCGAGCAGTTAATAACATGGGCTTTGTTTTAAAAAGGGACAGCTATTCTTAGTAATGATGATGGAATTACTGCAGTGTCATTTACAGCCCATATGGTTCTCCAATGTCCTTCAGGCAGGGAAATCTACAACCTTGCCAAGTTTGACTGATTTGTCATTCTAAACCCACAGCAAATTGGTGACTTTTACATTTCCTCCGTTCATTGAGTCATACAGATGCACGGAGACAGGCCCTTCGGCCCAAATCGTCTATCCCTGTCAGAATGCCTCTGTGCTAATCCCATTTTCCTGTGGTTTTCCCTTATCTCTCTCGAATCCTTTCCTTTCCATATCAGTTTCAGTTTAGTTTATTGTCAAGCGTACCCGTGTACAGTGAAAAGCATTTGTTGCGTGCTATCCAGTCAGTGGGAAGACAATATGTGGTTACAATCGAGCCACTTACATGATAAGGCAATAACGTTTAGTGCAAGGTAAAGCCAGATCTGAGAGGAGTTTAGGAAGATCATAGTTAAAGTTACATAGAAACATAGAAAATAGATGCAGGAGTAGGCCATTCGGCCCTTCGAGCCTGCACCGCCATTCAATATGATCATGGCTGATCATCCAACTCAGTATCCTGTACCTGCCTTCTCTCCATACCCCCTGATCCCTTTAGCCACAAGGGCCACATCTAACTCCCTCTTAAATATAGCCAATGAACTGGCCTCAACTACCTTCTGTGGCAGAGAATAGTAAGATTAAACGAGAACTTACCAGTTTGAAGTTTGATCTGTATTTTATGAGGAGTTACGATGAGGGATTACGTGAAGAACCCGCTCAGTGCGCAGGCGCGGCATACTTCCAAGCAGCGGTGTGGAATCACAGATAGACACAGTTATTTGAAGTAAACATAGTAAAGATAAGGAGACATCAATTTATTAGTTTGATCCATATAATGAGGGTGGGAGCGGAGGGCACGTAATCCCTCATCGTAACTCCTCATAAAATACAGATCAAACTTCAAACTGGTAAGTTCTCGTTTAATCTTACTATTTTACTTCGGAGTCACGTGAGTGACTACGTGAAGACTTCAAAGCTCTGATTTCAAACCGTGTAACAGTTCATACTTCACTCGCTGCCGAAGTCATTCGAGGGAGGAAGTATGTTATCGTAATCAACCATGAATCTGTTTGTAAAAACAATAATGGTGTTATTAACAACAACAAGACCAATTGCTCCCCCGGGCTTAAATTATATATTTTTTGCAGATTCTTTTTCTGCAAACGATACAGGTTCTGTCAGTGGTTTGTTATAAAAGTTTGGAACGTATACTCCCTAGACCACCCTGCAGTAGCCAGGATGTGGTCCATAGGCTCGTCCATCCTCTTAGTTACTGACGTGGAAGCTGTTCTGGTGGAATAATGATTCATCCACCCCTTGTTAGTACAACCCTTAACCTTTATGTGATGGTAGGAACCATACTTATCTGTCTTCATTGTTGTTTTCTTCGGTTTCTGGTTCCTTGTTCTTGTAGGGACGATGTTTGTTGGGGGGTGGCACATTTTCCCCTGGGGCCTGCTCTGGGCCGTGGTCTAAAATGCTACAGGTTTGGCATGCAGGCCCCGAGCTTTCACCAGTACCATGAGGTAGACGCCCCTGGTGGACACGTAGAGGTACTGCTGTCTGGTTTAGTGTGGTGCTCATTCCAGACTCTGCCCTCTTGTGCCGAATAGTTTGAACACTTCGTCCAGTTTTTTAGGACTGGTTTGGTAAGTGCCAGGTAGCAGGATCTGTGCTTATGAGGTCGGCGTTCTCATAGTCCTGTTAATTTCATAGATTGAGGGCAGGTTTGTGAGTTCATTTCAGAAGTTATGAGGTATACCGTTGAACAGTAGGGTCAGGTGTTTTGCCATACTACCCTGCCCTTCTGGAATGAGCAGGTGGACATGATAGCCGACGTCAGGGTACCAAATGCATTTTTAAAATATTTAGGTTAAATGCGCTGCTCAATGTATCCCCCAATAATGGCGGGCACTTTGAGTAAATGCAATTTAGGGGAGGCGTGATAAAACCAACGCCTCATGGCTACCTGTCTTGGAGAGGTTTTTTGGAAAAGACAGGTAGTAAGCTGGCCATCAGTTGAGACTGAAAAGCCATCTCGCTAGTGGTGGAGCCACATAGCGGCCACACCCAGCAGCTCTTCCTGATCCTGTACCTCAAGCATACTCCCGATATTGTTCAGCCAGTGACCCCTCTTCATGACCAGCCCAGCCACTGGTCACCCCAAAGCTAACCACACTAAGGAGGAAGCGATGGGCAGTGCCTAGGCACTGTGGAGGGTATGCCTGAACCCTCCAGCGAGACTGCCCCTCACGTAGTGTGTCTCGCAGGAGCTCCTGCTCCAGGAGCCGCTCCGGCGGCTCAGGCGGCTGTCTCTCTCCCATGCGGGTGGAGAGACGTCCCCTCCGACAAGTCGGAAGCCACCGGCCGGATGCCTCTTCGGATGGCTAGACATCCAGCCCGCAGCTCAGGCACTAGCGGGACTGGCTTCGGCGCGGTGTGGGGATAGCGGAACGCCCGGTTAAATGTTCCTACCGCCTTCTTCTGGAGCTTTTGTGCCTTGTAGTAGCGAGAGCGCCCCTCAAGCAGCGCGTCTCGCAGGCACCTGCACCGAGAGCCGCTCCAGCGGCTCAGGCGCCTCTCTCTCCCCCCGTGCGGGTGGAGAGACGTCCCGTCCCAAATCGGGAACACCTGCCGGATGCCTCTTCGGGTGGCTATACATCCAGCCCGCTATCGGGCTGGGCTCGGCACGGTGTCGGGGGAATAGAGGAACACCGGGTCGCTCCTACCGCCTGTTGCTGCCCCCCTTCCCCCCGACGGGAAACGTTCCTCCTCGAACGGGGGACAGTTTTGTTCCAGAGCCTTTTTCTCTGCCTGTAAAACACAAGCAGAAAAAGGGGCTCCCCTGTAAAAGAAACCCGACCTCAGGATACTCACCTGACGGTCCGTTTCTCTGTTGCAGGAGTGCCTAGCTCCCGCTGCCGCTGCCGCTGTTGCACTGCTGGCGTAATGCCGCGCCTGCGCACTGAGCGGGTTCTTCACGTAGTCACTCACGTGACTCCGAAGTAAAATTCCACAGATTCACCACTCACTGTGTGAAAAATGTTTTCCTCATCTCGGTCCTAAAAGATTTCCCCCTTATCCTTAAACTGTGACCCCCTTGTTCTGGACTTCCCCAACATCGGGAACAATCTTCCTGCATCTAGCCTGTCCAACCCCTTAAGAATTTTGTAAGTTTCTATAAGATCCCCCCTCAATCTTCTAAATTCTAGCGAGTCTATCCAGTCTTTCTTCATATGAAAGTCCTGACATCCCAGGAAAGTTAGAAATGTTGCTGTAGGAGCAGAGATTTAAGAGTATGTAGCGATTGTAATGTGAGCTTCTCTAAACTGCCATCAAATAGTCACCCGAGTTGGACGCCATCTTGAAGCAAGTCTCTATATCTGTATATCTATATCTGTGTCCACATGTCCTTTGTTCGTGCCCCTACCACTTCCTCTGCCAGCTGGTTCTCTTAGCAAGAATTTCTCTGGGCAAGTCCTCTTCACCCTCGGGAACCATTTAAGACTTTCCCCTCTTTCCTTACACCCACGCCTTCTAGTTGTAAACCATCTCACCCGAGGAAAAAACACCGTGCCCATCTGCCCTATCCACTCCCCTCTGTAATATTGTGTCTCAGTGTAAGAAGGAACAGCAGATGTTGGTATAAACCGAAGATAGACACAAAAAGTTGGAGTAACTTAGCGGGACAGGCCCATTACAGCGCCAGAGACCCTGGTTCGATTCCGACTACGGACGCTGTCTGGAAGGAGTTTGCACGTTCTCCCCGTGATGGCGTGGGTTTTCTCTGGGTGCTCTGTGTTTCCTCCCACACTCCAAAAGCGTGCGGTTTGGTAAAAATTGTAAATTGCCCCTAGTGTGTCGGATAGTGTTTGCGTACAGGGATCGCTGGTCGGCACAGACTCGGTGGGCCGAAGGGCCTGTATTTCTGAACTAAATTAAAGATCTACATCTACTAAAATGAAATGAGTCCATAAAATGGACATTCATTAGATTCCTCCTTGATCCGAATTCCTCTTGTGATGAAGTCTCTCCAGCTGGGGTTGAACACAAGACGTGGAATGCCCCTGCTTCTATGCTAAACAGGCCCACTTTCTTCTCAAAGCTTGCTCAGGGTACAGTTGGTGGCTGAGAAGTCCTGACAGCCTAAACATCACGCACATGTGCTCATTTGTAATGTTCCTGCAGAGCGCTGGAGGACAAGTTTCCGATTTTCTCTTCGTCACCATTGCACACATCTGTCAAAAGGAAAAGTGCTGACAGTGTGTAAACGAACTCTGTTGCCCCATCATGTATACTACTCTGCATCCTCGTCAATGCTACCACAGTCCCAGTACATCCCATAAACTGCAGCAAACGCTCAACAACAGAAGGATAAAAGTGGCACACAGGGTAGAATGCGGTGCACGAGGTTCCGACAACATTGTAAATCACGAGAGCAGAGCTGAAACGAGGTGTAAAAGTGTTAAGCGGCCTTTTCACGGGGCGACTTGACGCAAGAGTTAACCAGAGTTTAACATCGTGGGAACCTCGTGCGGTAACAGTACGGCATTCGTGGACCACCGTGGCGCTAACGGCAGGTAATCGTGTATCTTGGTCACTCGGGAGAAAATTCAAGAAAGTTTGAATTTCTCCAAGAGTGACTTGTACACTTGTGGTTGAGCATTGCAACATTATATGAACGTAGTGGCCAGTGCGATATCCGTAATAACTCTTGCGGGTACCGTGGGAACTCCTGCGAACGGTGAACCCGGAAGCTGGTGAGTAAAAAATGTCTTCTGTGGGATTGAATTTAAAAAATAAATAAAAATAAAGATTTGCATATGGACATCAACGTATTCATGAGTTATGTTAATGAGATTCAAGAAAATAACTATAATCTTTAAAAGGGACTTTAAAAGGGACTTTACTGAAAGGTTACGCATTTTTATGGTCCGTGAGAAATTTTTCACATGTACTTCTTTGAGAGATAAAGCTCGGAGTCCTCGCCGACTAGCGATCGATGCCTTTCCGAAGCAGGGTCCGGAACGCTACCAATCAATGTTCTCCAGAGACCCGTGTAAGGAGTGAACTGCACATGCTGGTTTAAACCGAAGACAAATACAAAACGCTGGAGTAACTCAGCGAGTCAAGCAGCATCTCTGGAGAAAAATAGCTGATGTTTCGGGACGAGACACATCTTCAGACTCAATTCCGATTAAGATGTCTGAAGAAGGGTTCCGATTCGAATCGCCACCTATTCTTTTTCTCCAGAGATATCGAGACCCTTCTGATATGCTGCCTGTGGTCGATAAATGCGTAACCTTTCAGTAAAGTCCCTTTTAAAGATTATAGTCGAGGGAGAGGAGGGGGAGACAGATGGGGGTGTCTTCATTTACTGGCGGCGGGTGTCTGTCACTGAAACAGGCAGGTGAGATTTCACATCCACCTTGTGTGTGCCTCTCTCTCTCTCTCCCTCCCTCTTACACAGGCTGAGACTCTGCCTCTGTGAGTGTACGTCTCTTTCTCCCCCTCTCCCACACACAGTAAGACCGAGGTACTGTGCTCAGTCCGTCTGTGTCTCCCACATACACAGTAAAACATGTCTCCAAATGAGCCAATTCAACCAAGGGAGGATATTTATAGTGTGTGAAAAAAAAAGTTACATCATTTGTGTCACGTGTAGTTCATGATGTTCATTCAAGATTTAACGCGAAAGCTCGGGAGACGGACAAGTCACTCGCACAAATAACAGAAATGCCGAGTACCGTGGGAACTCTTTATCTACTGCCGTTATATCGTGCGAGACTCGTGCTGGACCACGACCACTTCACTCTGGTGACATCTTGCGTCAACTCGCCCCGTGAAAAAGCCCCATAAGGAGTCTCCGCCACTGCTTCATTTTTGATGGATAATACCTGAAGATTTCTTGCAAAAGAAAATGAGGAATCTGCATTAAACGAATAAATCAGCATCACAACTGCACAGAATGAAAGCTCACTGATACTGACAATTTGTTTATGATATTGTTCACAGTGTACCATGTTTACACATTCTGTTGTGCTGCTGCAAGTGAAGCCCCTGTCCCACTTTCTCAAATTACTCACGAGTTTTCCCCTTGATTCGAACTCAGAGAATTACGGTAATAGCCTTTCGAAGGTACTCGGGGCTATTTTATGAACTCGTGGACATTTTTCAACACGTTGAAAAAACGTCCCGACTTACCTGATGCCCCGAGTTCCTACAGCTGGCATTACGAGCCGCTACGATATATCTACGGACTTGCTACCGACATTCCCCGAGTTCGAATCAAGGGGAAAACTCGGGAGAGTTCGTGAGTAACTTTGGGAAAGTGGGTCAGGGGCTTAAGGATTTCATTGTTCTATCCAGGACATATGACAATAAAACACTCTTGACTCATGATAAAAATGATTTTTTCATGTCCATGTATAAATACTAATGATGACTAAGGTCACCACCTGTGGGATTGTTTTGCCAGTGTCATTTCTAACACTTCCTGAGGAAGGGAATTATTGATTCAAAGATGTGTGTGCTTCAGAGATCCAAAATGACCATTATATTCCTTCTGAATTAGACGTGGTGATACGTTCGCGTACGGGCGGCACAGTGGTAGAGTTGCTGTCCAGCACCAGTGGCCTGGGTTTAATCCTAACCTCAGGTGCTGTCTGTGTGGAGTTTGCACGTTCTCACTGTGACTGCATGGGTTTCCTCCGGGTGCTCCGGTTTCCTCCCACATTCCACAGACGACCATATTCTTCGGTCTGCAGCTACAAATGAACCTATTGTGTGTGGACCTGCAATACCGCCATTGTAGGCTAATTGGCACTCTGTAAATTACCCTCTAGTGTATAGGGAATGGATAACAAAATGTGGAATAACACAAACTAGTGCGAACAGGTGATCGATGGTCAGCGGAGATCAGGTGGGCCGAAGGGCCTGTTTCCATGCTGTATTTCTAAATTAAACTTTAGATGTCAGGCAGGCAAGGTCCCAGAGGACTGGAGAATAGCTAATATGTTCTCTCAGAAGAAGGAAAGTAGAGACAATCTAGGGCACAATGGGCCAGTGAGCCTCACGTCAGTGGGAGGGAAGCTATCGGAAAGGATTCTTCACAGTAGGATATACTCCCAATTAGTTTAGTTTAGAGATACAGCGTGGAATCAGGCCATTCAGCCCACCGAGTCCATGCTGACCGATGGTCACCCGATCACCCCATCCCACACACGAGGGACAATTTACAATTTACAGAAGTCAAGTAACCAACGGAGCTGCATGTCTTTGGAGTGTGGGAGGAAACCGGGGCACCCGGAGAAAGCCCACGCGGTCACGGGGAGAACGTGCAAACTCCGTACAGACAGCACCCATAGTCAGGATCGAACCCGGGTCTCTGGTGCTGTGAGGCAGTAACTCTACCGCTGCTCCACTGTGCTGCCCATTTGGAATGGGCTAATTAGGGAGAGTTAGCATAGATCACCAGGGACTAACTCTACTGAACGTTTTTCCTTCCATTATTTATTATGTAAAAGAATATGTGTGTTATGATTGTGTTTATAGTTTGTTTGGTTGTTTGTCTTTTTGCACAAAAGTCCGCGAGCATTGCCACTTTCATTTCACTGCACATCTCATATGTGTATGTGACAAATAAACTTGACTTGACTTGACTACACACTGACCTGCTTGAATACACCAGCATCAGACACTCAGAGCTCCTTCAGTCAAGCCTTGTAACTACATCTGCCCTGGTGATCAGGGTTCCAGCCTGTTCTCCATCCAGAGAACTCAGGTCAATGCTGAGGATGTGGCTTGTGCTGCCCGCCCTCAGCTCAGGTTTGTAAGTGAAGATTGATCACTGCACCAAACCTTTTAAATAGCTGCAGACTGTTCCCTTTTGGTTTTAATTCAGAGGAAGCAGCTTTCTCCACTTTGCCCACAGAATGTGCAGCTGGGTTGTGCTGCTTTATTTAAACGTCCTCTCTCATCTGCAGCAGAAATCTTGCTCTCCAACGCTTTTGAGTTAAACCTGTGCGTGTAGCACTCATTATGCACTTTGCTTCTGAAATTTCATCTCTTCAATAACAGATGAGCTGAATTTCAGAACTGAAGTAAAACACGCAACCACTAATATATATAACATGCACACGTTTAGCTCCATGAACCAAAGAGAAATTTCAGCCTCCCACATGAAGCACCAGTTTCAATTCCACATTTAACACATTGCCTCAGCCTGGACCTCGGGTTATTGCATTCATCCTGAAGTTAAACAGCATTGGGTTGATTATCTTATTGCAGTGAAGGCTGAGGAAGTGTGTGTGTGTGTGTGTGTGTGTGTGTGTGTGTGTGTGTGTGTGTGTGTGTGTGTGTGTGTGTGTGTGTGTGTGTGTGTGTGTGTGTGTGTGTGTGTGTGTGTGTGTGTGTGTTTGTGCATGCGTGCATGCGTTCGTGTGGGTGTGCGCGTGTGTGTGTGTGTGTGTGTGTGTGTGTGTGTGTGTGTTTGTGCATGCGTGCATGCGTTCGTGTGGGTGTGCGCGTGTGTGGGTGTGTGTATGTGTGTGGGCATGTTTGCGCATGCAAGCATGTGCGTGTGCATGTGTGTGTGGGTGTGTGTGTGTGTGTGTGTGTGTGTGTGTCTGTGTGTGTGTCTGTGTGTGTGTGTGTGTGTTTACATGCATGTGGGTGTGCGTGCATACATGAGTGTGTGCATGAGTACGTGTGTGTGTGTGTGTGTATGCGTATGTGTGCGTGCGTGTATGCGTGTGTGTGCATGCATATGTGAGTGTGTGTGTGTCTGTACATGTATGCGTGCATGTGTGTGCATGCGTGTGTGCATGCATATGTGAGTGTGTGTGTGACTGGTTTGTTCTGGATGTTGGTAGGACTTGTGATTTTCGACTTTGCAGTACGGAGACAGGCCCTTCGGCCCAACTAGACCACTCGCACCCGCAATCACCCCATACACTAGCACTATCCTACACAAGTAACAGTTTACAATTTTTACAGAAGGCAATTAACCTACAAACCTGTACGTTTTTAGAACGTGGTAGGAAACTGGAGCACCCAGAGAAAACCCACACGGACACAAGGGGAACATGCAAACTCCGTACAGACAGGACTTTTTGAGGCATCTTGAGGTGTAGATGGTGTTTACAAGGGTGGGAGGTCTGGTCTGGACTGGTCTGCATCTACAACTCTCTGTAAATTCTTGCATTCTTGGGCAGAGCTGAACCTGAACCAAGCCGTTATGCGACCCGATTAGTCTCTAGGGCAACTCGGCTTTCTCTAGTGCATCTGCAGGTTTGTACGAGGCACTGAATATGGGCTAAATGTAGGAAAATGAGATCAGTATCTTGGTCAACATGGGAGAGTTGCACAGAAGGGCCAGTTTTGCACGACGCAACTCTGGGACACTATGATGGCCCCTGCTGAATATGACACAAAGCAGAGACATCCACATCAACTGGAAAGCCACCAATCTCTGAGGAAATGAAATTCTTCCCCTTCTGTCTTTGGTCCTACAAGGATCATCTGAATCCAGATATTGTGGGCAAGGTTTTTAAAATGGATCCACTAAATAATGACACCTAAATGAAACAAAATGAATAAAACTGTGTAACTAAATAGTGCATTTTGGTATTTTTCTCTTCACTCTATGTTTTGTATTATCTGATTTAATTGGATAGCATGTAAACAAAGCATGTTCACTGTACCTCGGTACACATGATAAACCTAAACCTAAAAGCTCAAACTATAATCCCCCAGGTTTTTCTGACAGACACATTTTAATGATTGTTTTAACACATGCATCACAGAATAAAATGGTACCAGTTCCATATCTTCAAGCAGGAAGAATTACTGAGACAAATGCTTTGAATACCCCAGTGTTTCTTAACGCAATGCTCCACTAACTAAGCAATATCTAATGCGATACAACATACAAATTCCGACTATATTCCCGTTCTACATTCTGCACAAATCCTCTGATTTAAAAAAGGAATCATAGCTTTTGATGCAAACCGTGGAAATGTAGATGGAGCCAAAGATCTATTAAACTTGTCATAAATAAAACATGGGTGCTTAGAAATCAGATTGCCGCTAACAAGGAGAGATAAACTCGAGTCATGTAGGTAACTACAAACTTCTTTCTGTCAGTGCAGGTGCGACGTGACATTTCACTACAGATCTGGATAGAACTGTATGTAAACTGGTGTTTACATACGCTGTTGTGCTGCTGCAAGTAATGGGCCTGTCCCACCGTACGAGTTAATTCAAGAGCCCTTCGAGCCAGCACCGCCATTCAATGTGATCATGGCTGATCATCCCCAATCAGTACCCCGTTCCTGCCTTCTCCACCTATCTCCTGACTCCGCTATCTTTAAGAGCCCTATCTAGAATTAGAATTAGAATTAGATCCTTTATTTGTCATTCAGACCTTACGGTCTGAACTAAATGTCGTTACCTGCAGCCATACATACAATAATAAACAACAGAACAGACAGTAAACACAAATTAACATCCACCACAGTGAGTCCACCAAACACCTCCTCACTGTGATGGAGGCAAAAATCTTAGGGTTACTGTCTCTTCCCTCCTCTTCTCCCTCTGCGCTGAGGCGATTCCCCACCGGGCGATGGTAAGTCAGTCCCGCGGGTCACCGAGCTCCGCGAACGGGCCGGTTCAAACTCCGCGGCCCAGGGGTGGTCGAAGCTGCCGCCCTCCAGTCCAGCGGACGCAGCTGTTGACGATGTCGTCCACTGGCCCGCGGCCGAACCCCGGACTCAGGCCGCCGCCGCCAGAACGCCGTCTCAGCCACCGGAGCACCGTTCCAGCCCCGAGCCGGGTCGCCCTCACGTGAGCGCCGTTCCACCCTCGAGCCAGGCCGCCCTCACGGGAGCGTCTCAGCCCCGCGCCAGGCCACCCTCACGCGCCGTTACCCTCGAGCCAGGCCGCCCTCACGGGAGCGTCTCAGCCCCTCACGGGAGCGCCGTTACCCTCGAGCTGGGCCTCTAGCTCTCTCTTGAAAGTATCCAGAGAACTGGCCTCCACCGCCCTCTGAGGCAGAGAATTCCACAGATTCACAACTCTCAAACGTTCATACATCGAGCATCATAGTCGGGATCGAACCCGGGTCCCTGGTGCTGTGAGGCAGCAACTCTACTGCTGTGCCACCGTGACACCCTTTCTTCCAGCAAGTTCTGTATTTATTTTCCCGCATTTGCCATTTTAATGTTATATTTTCAGAGTCGCACTGTTGTTGAAGGGGCCGGAGACCTGGGTTTGTACACACATAGGTCGAGCAGAGGGTGGAATATGTGTCATGGCCCTTGCTCTGATTTTGACATCAGGTGGCAGAATGAAAACTAGTCTGTGGTTTTAATATTGATACTGGGAAACACTCACCTCTGTAATGTCAGAGTCGCAGTGAATGTCAGCTCTTAATGCACTTGTGTTCATTGCTATGTAAGCAGCGGCACCACTGTACATCACCTCTACGCCGTGGTCATTAAACGTGACTCGCAGAGGTTGGCGCCTGCACTCAAGAGGAGGAACTGTAGCAAACCTGAGGATTTGCTCTATTGCAGGGAGCAGTTGTGAAGGTCACACACAAAGCTGTGTGTCTGATATGCTACTTCATCAAAAAGCCAAGCTGCACACAATATTCACAATGGCAATATGCAGAAGCATTCTCAACACCTGGCAACATCAGAGAATATCACTGCTTCATTTGCCGACATCTTACTTGCTCCTGCCAGGAACTGAGCAATTTCAGTTTAGTTTAATTTGGTTTAGAGGATACATCGCAAAAAAACAGGCCCTTTGACTCACCGAGTCTGCACCGACCAGCGATCCCCGCACACTAACACTATCCTACACACACTAGGGGAAATTTTACATTTTATACCAAGACAAATAGCCTGCAAACCTGTACGTCTTTGGAGTGTGGGAGGAGACCGAAGATCTCAGATGAAACCCACGCAGGTCACGGGGAGAACGTACAGACTCCGCACAGGCAGCACCCGTAGTCAGGATCGAACCCGTGTCTCTGGAGCTGTGAGGCAGCTACTCTACCACCGTAGGCCCTGTGATTTCTCAGTGATTAATGGGGAGGTAGCTGAACATGTCGACTGAAGGTGCCCACCACACACAGGGCAGCAGGACTGACGGGAGACTATTCGACAGAGGTGGCACAGTGGTGGAGTTGCTGCCTCACAGGACCCGGGTGCTGCCAGTGTGGCGTTTGCACGTTCTCACTGTGACCGCGTGGGTTTCCCTCGGGTGCTCAGGCCTCCTCCCACATTGCAAAGACATGCAGGTCTTGCAGGCTGATTGTAAATTGCCCTCAGTGTGTGGGGTAGAACTAGTGTACAGGGTGATCGTTGGTCGGCACAGCAGCAGCTCTGGAGGAAAGGGATAGGTGATGTTCCTGGTCGAGACTCTTTTCCTTTGACTCTGAAGAAGGGTGTCGAACCGAGACATCACCTGTTCCTTCTCTCTAGAGACGCAGCTGCCTGTCCCGCTGAGTTACTCCAGCATTCTGTGCCGAACTTCGGAGTAAACCCACATCTGCAGTTCCATCCTCCACTTTCTCCGCCACCCTGTACACCTGACTCACCGCTTTTAGAGAACCACGCACCTGTATAAACAAGACATCATTTTGAACCCTCTCTATCATTACAGGAAGGGCTGTAACTAATCAAACTGTCAGGAGCATGGTTGTTCTTTTGTGGCTGTCAAACGCTTCCTCAGTTCACACACCTGCATGCAAAACAGCTCCTGTTGTTCCTTGCCAATGTAATGGTTGCAGGTGAGTTTACTAACTAACAGAAACTCTCTACCTTGCAAACATTAATCCTGTTTGATCCCAGAGTCACACATCAACAGGAGCCTGTTTTACATCAAAATAGCATTGGTCTGTGCTAATTTGAGGCTAAAATTAAAATTACCACGATATGAGCGTGTGAATGTTTAAATATCTTTCAGACATTCCCCCGCCTATCGTTCGAACAGAGTTGTTAATGGATATGTTTAACCTGTTGGCAGGAACTTTCTCTCCCCAATGAAGCAGAGCACAGCAGATGGAATAAACTGCCCACGTGACAATCAACAAAGGTAAGTTAAATAAAAGCACATCATTTCAGCACTACATTTGATTGTGGATAAATAACAGGACACAGAGTGCTGGAGTAACTCATCGGGTCAGGCAGCATCTCTGGCGAACATGGATAGGTGACGTTTCACAGAGTGCTGGAGAAACTCAGCGGGTCAGGCAGCATCTGTGGAGAACATGGATAGGTGACGTTTCACAGAGTGCTGGAGTAACTCAGCGGGTCAGGCAGCATCTCTGGCGAACATGGATAGGTGACGTTTCACAGAGTGCTGGAGAAACTCAGCGGGTCAGGCAGCATCTGTGGAGAACATGGATAGGTGACGTTTCACAGAGTGCTGGAGAAACTCAGCGGGTCAGGCAGCATCTGTGGAGAACATGGATAGGTGACGTTTCACAGAGTGTCGGAGTAACTCAGCGGGTCAGGCAGCATCTGTGGAGAACATGGATAGTTGACGTTTCACAGAGTGTCGGAGTAACTCAGCGGGTCAGGCAGCATCTGTGGAGAACATGGATAGGTGACGTTTCACAGAGTGTCGGAGTAACTCAGCGGGTCAGGCAGAAACTCTGGAGAACATGGGTAGGTGACACACAACATTTAGTGTAGTTTAGAGAGATAGAGATACAGCAGGGAAACAGTCCCTTCGGCCCACCAAGTCCGTGCTGAGCAGCAATCCCCGCACACTAACACTATCCTACAGACACCAGGGACAATTTACATTTACACCAAGACAATTAACCTAGCAACCTTGTCCGTCTTTGGAATGAGAACATAGAACAGAAATACAACATAGAACAGCGCAGCACAAGAATGGTTCCTTTGGGCCACAGCGTTTGTGTCAAACATGATGCAAAGTTAATGTGTCGGAAGGAACTGCATAGACTGGTTAACACTGAGGATAAACACAAAATGCTGGAGTAACTCAACAGGACAGGCAGCATCTCTGGAGATAAGGTAACATCATCCATTCCTTCTCTCCAGAGATGCTGCCTGTCCCGCTGAGTTACTCCAGCATTTTGTGTCTCTCTTTTATGATGCAATCAAACAGATATCATCTGCCTCTACGACTCATATTCCTCTAAGGGGGATCCATGCACCTGCTAAAGGAATTACTCTCCTGAGAATAGACTCAGAATGCTGGAGTAACTCAGAGGGACAGGCAGCATCTCTGGAGAGAAGGAATGGGTGACGTTTCAGGTCGAGACTCTTCTTAAGAATGAGAGTCGGGGAGAGGAACTATGATATGATACGATAGAACTTTGTTTATCCCAGGAGAGAAATTGATCTGCAAACAGTCATAAAACACAAAATACAGGAAACATGAAATTAAACTCTGGAGATATGGCAGGTTAAGGTATGAAAGGGTAGGGTAACTCTACTGTCCAAGACCAGAATGGCTTCCTCCTGTGAAGTTCTACATTCCATATCATTTTGCTGGTCCGCCATAAGGCTCAAGAGTCAAGAGTGTTTTATTGTCATATGTCCCGGATGGGACAATGAAATTCTTACTTGCTGCAGCACAAGAGAATATGCAGCACAAGAGAATATAAATATGTAAACATAGTATATAACGGGGGAAGAGAAAAAGAAAAAGTTCAATAAAAAACAAATATAGTGCAATAATAATATAGTCTTTTGCAGTTCAGAGCTCGGAGCTTGTTCATTGTTGTGTTTAATAGCCTGATGGCTGTAGGGGAGATGTTGTTCCTGAACCTGGACGTTCAGGGTCAGAAACACTGGGTATTTCTCACTGCCTGGGACTACACATCCCCAGTAATGTGCAGCAGGACATTTCCTCACCGCTCGCCCTCACACAAATGCAATTTGCCATCGCAATTTAGCACGTAATTTGCGTGCAGCACGGACAGGCCAGTTCACAAGTTCTGATAAATGCCCGCAATTAATTCACTCCATCGTAGTACGACATGGGATAAAATTAGTAAAAACTGCTGCAGGAGCTCAACGGGTCAGGCAGCATCTGTGGAGAAAAACACCTTGAGTCTGAAGAAAGTGTCCCGACCCAAAACATTCCCCATCCATTTCCCTCCACAGACCCATTGAGATCCTCCAGCAACTTGTATTCTATTCAAGATTCCAGCATCTGCAGTCGCTTGTGTCACTGTGGAATAAAACAAAACTGCCCAATGGAATATCCAGCCTGTTTCAGTTTCAGTTCAGTTCATTGTCACGTTTACCGAGGTACAGGGAAATACTTTTGTTGTGTGCTAACCAGTCAGCGGAAAGACAATACACAATAAGGTCATAAGTGATAGGAATAGAATTAGGCCATTCGACCCGTCAAGTCTAGTCTACCATTCAATCATGGCTGATCTATCTCTCACTCGCAACCCCATTCTCCTGCCTTCTCCCCATAACTCCCCAGACTCACCACTCTCTGTGAGTCTCCGTTCTAAATGGCTTACTCCTTGTTCTTAAACTGTGGCCCCTGGTTCTGGACTCCCCCAACATCGGGAACATGTTTCCTGCCTCTAGCGTGTCCAAGCCCGTAACAAGAAGGTGTAATATAATATAGAAACAATTTCACAAAATACTTGTTTAAGAAGGAACTGCAGATGCTGGAAAATGGAAGGTAGACAAAAATGCTGGAGAAACTCAGCAGGTGAGGCAGCACCTGTGGAGCGAAGGAAATAGGCAACATCTACCTTCACAAAATACTTATTTGCTACCGGGTCTGGCCCGAGAAAGCAAACGTGGCTGTGGTACCCAGGTCTACCAATTATTTGTTACTTTGACTGAGTGATGACGCATCCGATTGAGTATAAAAAATGAGGCACTAAAACTGACTAATGTGGATCTGCGTTTACAAGATTAGCACTTACAAAGCAATGAATGCAGTGGTTAATCTGCTATTTAAATGTAAATTATGTGTATAAACATGTACTTAAGTAAAAATGGCTGTTATTATCAGATGTAGCAGAACTAGGATCCACTATCATGCAGAATTGTGTGACATTCCCTTCCTCTTTTTCTGGACCAATGATCTCCCGGTGATAACAGCACTGCATATTCCATCAGTGTTCAAGAAAGAACTGCAGATGCTGGAAAAATCGAAGGTAGACAAAATAGCTGGATACCAGATCAGTCTGAAGAAGGGTCTCAACTCTAAACGTCGCCCATTCCTTCGCTCCTTAGATGCTCCCTCAACGGCTGAGTATCTCCAGCATGTTTGTCCACCTTCATATTCCACCAGGGTAGATTATGCAGAAGATAGACACAAAATTCTGGAGTAACTCAGCGGGACAGGCAGCATCTCTGGAGAGAATGCTGCCCGTCCCGCTGAGATACTCCAGCATTTTGTGTCTATCTTCGTTTTAAACCAGCATCCTGCAGTTCTATCCTACACAGAGTAGCTTGGTACAAACGTTTAATTCTCCAATTTTAAATTACACACTCCTTTTGTTCACCCTTTCGTTCCCGTGCACGCCCACCCTATTGTGCTCCCCCACCATCCATCCCCCCTGTCATCCTTCCGGGGTGGGAGATTGCAACCTTCACGAGGTCCGCCCTGTTTCGACAAATGTAATCAACCCGGCGTGCACAATCAAATAAGATCTAATAGAACAAGTTGTCCTCCAACTTTAGGCTGTGCACGCCATACGCAAGAAGAAGAAGTCATCCTTCCCTCTGGCTTTGCCTTTCAATCCTCTTCTCTCTTTATCTGACACCTTAATGTCTCATTTTTATCTCTTTTTGCCACCCTTTTGCCTCCATCTCTAGCCTTTATCTGCACATCTGCCAATTAATAACCCTATCCCCTGTTTGTTCTCTTTGCTCTCTGTATTTTGTGTTGAGAAAAACGAAAGGGTGGCAGCGGTAGAGCTACTGCTTTAAGGACCTGCCTGGTCCGATCCTCACTATGGGTGTTTGTCTGTATGGAGTTTGTACGTTCTCCCCATGACCTGCCTGGGTTTTTGTCTGAGATCTTTGGTTTCCTCCCAACACCCAAACTCCACAGACAAGTTCACAAGTTATAGGAGAAGAATCAAGCCATTCGGCCCATCGAGTCTACTCCGCCATTCAATCATGGCTGATCTCCCCCTCCTAATCTCATTTTCCTGCCTTCTCCCCATAACCCCTGACACCCGTTCTAATCAAGAATTTGTCTATCTCTGCCTTAAAAATACCCACTGACTTGGCCTCCACAGCCCTCTGTAGCATTGAGTTCCACAGATTCAATCAGATCATGATCAATTCGATTTTGTCATGAAGTTCCGAAGCCTAACACCTTGATAAAAATTCCTCTCCTCCTTTCTAAAAGAACGCCTTTAATTCTGAGGCTACGATCTCTGGTCGCTAGACTATCCCACAGTGGAAACATCCTCTCCACATCCACTCTATCTATGATAGAAATATTATATTATTATATTATTATATTATTATTATTATTATTATTATTATTATATTTATTATTATAATATTATATATATTATTATGTATTATATATATTATTATTCTATTCTGATATTTAAGTTGTAACAGGTTGTAAGGTTAATTGGCTTGGTTATAAATGTACATTTTCCCTGGTGACGGTTAGGGTAGTGTAATGTGCGGGATCGCTGGTCAGTGCGGACTCGGTGGCCAAAGGGTCTGTTTCCCGCTGTATCTCTAAACTAATTGCCAATCTTTGTCCAGCCCCCACCTCTCTTCCATCTCCCCCTCACCCCCCTACGACAATGTAGCCTGTCCATTGCCTCCACAGATGCTGCCTGCCCTGCTGAGTTACTCCAGCACTTTGGAAATGGCAGGGCCAGGCATCAACTGATGAGAGAAGAGAGCAAAAGTAACATGTGCTTAAGGTGAGAGGGGAAAGATTAATAGGAACCTTTTTTAGAATGAAGATAGACACATAACGCTGGAGTAACTCAGCGGGACAGGCAGCATCTGTGGAGAGAAGGAATGGGTGACGTTTCGGGTCGAGAACCTTCTTCAGACTGATGTTTATTTCAGTTATACGGCTGCCAACCTCAGGAGATTTTTACAATAAAGGCGGAGCTGGCCAGAGTCTTTCATGGACTTGTGAAGTGTGCTGTGAATTCGAGTCAGCATCCCATTAGCCCGACAATGCCAAGCATTCTCCGCTCCATCAACCATTCCTCAAGTGGTTCTTGTGCTAGATTTGCCAGAAGGCAGAGTAAAACAAATAAAGATGATCATTTCCTGACACTCAATGCTGATATTTTGTTGTTACAAAATTGATCCCGCAGTTCCATAATCATTAAATAAGATCTTTTAACATTCATTCTACATTGTTTTGGTGGTGCTAGTCCATAATTTCAACCACTCAATCGGAATTTTGTATACATAGCTGTCATGAAGGACAATGCAATATTGGTATTGGCTTATTACTGTCACATCCAACACGATACAGGGGAAAGCTTTTATTTGTGTGTTATTGTGTAATATCAGATTATACTAAACATGAGTACAACCTAGCCATATACTAGTAGAGTGGATATAATGAAGAGAAAAATAGAAAAAGAGTGAAGGACATAGGTTTTCAGCATTGTAGAGTTACAGTTCTGCAGAAAAAGTCCAATGTCCGCAATGAGATTTGTTTCTGTAACCTCTATAGATTGAGGGGGGATCAATAGAAACTTACAAAATTCTTAAGGGGTTGGACAGGCTAGATGCAGGAAGATTGTTCCCGATGTTGGGGAAGTCCAGAACAAGGGGCCACACAGTTTAAGGATAAGAGGGAAGTATTTTAGGACCGAGATGAGAAAAACATTTTTCACACAGAGAGTGGTGAATCTGTGGAATTCTCTGCCACAGAAGGTAGTTGAGGCCACAGTTCATTGGCTATATTTAAGAGGGAGTTAGATGTGGCCCTTGTGGCTAAAGGGATCAGGGGGTATGGAGAGAAGGCAGGTACAGGATACTGAGTTGGATGATCAGCCATGATCATATTGAATGGCGATGCAGGCTCAAAGGACCGAATGGCCTACTCCTGCACCTATTTTCTATGTTTCTATGTTTCTGTATTATCAGAAAAGCGTTATTTCGACAATGAGGAACTCAGGAACAGCTTCTCTCTTCTGTTATGAGACCTGAACAGTTCTCCCACAAACTAAGGTATAGTCACAATCGACCAACCTACCGCATTGCTCCAGTTTCCTCCCACACCCCAAAGACATGCGGGTTTGTAGGTTTCAAAGGTCTTTTATTGTCACGTGTATCAATTAAGGTACAGTGATATGCGAATCACCATACAGCCACACAAATAAAAAAGCAACAAGACACACAACTACATAAAACTCAACATAAACATCCACCACAGTGGATTCCCCACATTCCTCACTGTGATGGTAGGCAAAAAAAGTCCAATCTTCTTCCTAATTGACCTCTGTAAATTGCCCCTTGATTGCCCCTTGTGTGTAGGGAGTGGATGATAAAGTGGGATAACATAGAACTCATGAGAAGGAGTGATCGATGGTCTGCATGGACTCGGTGGGCCGAAGGGTCTGTTTCCATGCTGTATCTCTAAACTCCAATAGCGCCTGTCCATTTCCCTCCACAGGCGCTGCCTGACCCATTGAGTTCCTCCAGCACTTAGTATTTTGCCCTAGATTCCTGCAGTTGCAGTCTCTTCCATCTCCGAGAGTTACATACAGAAACTGGGCAGAGAGATAAGACCAGGGAGTCAGTCGTTCAGCCAAAGCGTTATTCAGTGACATCGCAGCTCATCATTATCTCAACTCCACTCATGACACAAGGTAAACAACAATGTTGGAGCCTGCTCTGAGGTTAACTGTGGCTAACTGAATAATAGGCTGTTTTCCTTTCTCTGAACAGTGGTTAATTGTGGACAAGTGTAGCATATTATACATGGGTTGTGCTTGCAAAAACTGATCAACGTTAAAAAAAAAAAACGGTGATTCAATGCGTCCAGCAAACCCAGGTTTGTGCAGAGCCATCCTATAATCAATAACCAAACGCAGATTTATAAATGAGAGCGGTCCTCATTAAAATCTCTTGCCTAACTCGCTGTGAATAATAACATCTAGAATGCCCCCAGAGCACGGAGTCTGTACTGTGAACCACTAAATGAGTGGAGGTTGTGTTCTGGTGTCAGTCAGTAAGCACTGCGTACCAGCCTTATCTAGTGAAGAAAACACATTAGCTTGAAAGGTGTAATTGAACACGATGCTGTTGTCCAATATTTTATTGACAGACACCTCGGAGACTGCTGTTATCCTGATAGGGGGGACAATTATTTCACGACAGATTTTGCCAAGTCGTTGATGCCTGGTGGGATTTTGTTTTTGCATAAATTACAATGCAGAATATTTAATTAACACCCTGTGGCTTGTCTTACTGACTGAGAGCCAAATAATAGGGGGCTTTGAACGCGTCGCTGTTGTTGATATGGCTCGCTTGTTTTCTTTCTATTTTACAAACTGACCTGTTTCTTCAGCCGAGTTTAACCCTGGAACAGAGCCTTGTTCGTCGCACGGAGACTGTGGATGCCGATCGAGGAGCCCGGCCACGTGATATAATAAATCATGGCTTCACAACTGCAGATGGAACGGCTGCATTGTCAGCCTCCTCCCCTTTAACACGAGGGGCAAGAGTGTTTTGTGTAAAGACAGGTGCGAACAACATGAGGATCACACCATTGAATGTACAGACACTAAAAATGTATACGTTTTTGAACGATTTTTTGTTTTGTATATATTTGAAAGGACACAGCACCAGACTCAGGAACAGCTCCAGTTTAGTTTATTGTCACGTGTACTGAGGTACAGTGACAAGCTTTTGTTGCCTGCTATCCAGTCAGCAGAAAGACAATACATGATTACAATCGAGCCGTTTACGATTGTATGCAACGACTGATGGGGTGGAAGGTGAGGACAAGGGGGACTCTGTCATTGTTGCGAATAGGGGGAGGGGGAGCAGGAGCGGAGCTGCGGGATATCGAGGAGACCCTAGTGAGAGCCTCATCCATAATTGCTTCCCCCCCCCCCCCCCATTCGCAACACTTTCGCCTCCTCCAACGGGATCCCGCTACTGGCCACATCTACGCATCTCCTTTCCCCTTTCTGCTTTCCGCAGAGACCGTTCCCTCCGCAACTCCCTGGTCAACTCCTCCCTTCCCACCCAAACCACCCCCTCCCCAGGCACCTTCCACTGCAACCGCAGGAGATGCAACACCTGCCCCTTTACCTCCCCCCTCGACTCCGTCCAAGGACCCC